>NC_134212.1:20452521-20755551 GCF_965140235.1 Caretta caretta | reverse complement strand
CAAAAATAGTTCAAAATAAAGCCTCCTCTAGTCCATGCATTCACCTTCTTATCAGGGCTCCTCCCAGGCCTTTCCTGCCTGTAGTCTGTCCCAGCCAAGACCCAGGAGTCTCTAATCTCCCTGGGCATCTCCCTCCTCTGCAACTTCCTGCCGGGGTTTATAGGGAAATCACCTTCTCCCTACTCAGGGGTGCCTGCTTACTAACAGGCTGCAGGCCTCTAGCCTGTAAAGGAGCAAGCCTCCATTACACTGCCTATTCTTTTTTTCTTGAGAATCCAATGGAGGGTCTTTTTTTTCTTGGGAACCCAATGGAGGGATTCAAAGTTCTGCTATACAAATAGCTGGAATAACTGTAAAACACCTTGTACACTCCTTGTGTTCAAGAAAATTCAGCCAAAGAAGTGAAACAATACTATACTAGTGAGGTGATTAGTTGTAGAGTATGTAAAATGAATGCCATCTAATCAAATTCTGCACTTGGTGAACAATACATTGGCTGAAAATTATTTGTCCAAACTATTCAGCAGATGCATACAAACTATGAACAAGTTCTCAGCCATCAGGATTGGTTTGGGAATGATTATTCATCGCCAAATGGGCTCAACTTGTGAAATTATGCCTTGTGCACAGGCTTGGGACAAAACTTAGGCATCACTTACATCCCATTTAAATTCTCAGAATACATGCATAGACCTTGTTTGGGGCCTCTGCACAAGGATGATTTTCATCCTTGATGGCCAGCTCTTTAAGGGAAGGCCCACTGGCTGGGCATCCATAAGTAACAGAGGAGAGGGAGAAAACAGCAGTACAAGAAATGTTATATTCAAGCTAGAATATATTGCACAAAACACAGGGGTGGGAAGGGAGAAAAGAAATGCAAACAAGAAAGAATTGGAGAATATCTCTTCAGGAATCCACAGCAACAAGCCAGTGTAAGAAAAATACAATAAATTCCATAATAATTACACTGTAGACTTGATATTAAGTTTGCGTGAATGATGCTACCTGGCTAGCGTTTTACTGACACAGCTGGTTATTTCCATTTTCCAAGAAAGACTGGGGAAGCTGAGCAGCTGTCTGGATTGATGATTTGATTTTGTTTAAAGTCTTCAGTAAGTAAAAATAAAGGCAAACTACGTGAATAATAAACCTGCTGTTGGTTTTGTGGATGCTTTTGGATTTTCCCAGAATAGCCCCTGAACCTCAGCCAAAGTGAATATAGCCAGACTATCGATGGAAGGAGTCCATACAAGGAGGTGGGGGGGATGATTCCACCAGTTGCTGTTTAAGTACAGTATTAACTGTTCGGATCCGCTCCATCCACCTAAGAAAGACACATTGTAACAGAGGCAAAATGCTAAACTATCTTCTCAGTTACAACTGGAATCAATCCCGTGTAACCACGTTGACCTTGCGGAGTCTCACAGGCTTTATGAAGCTGAATCTGAGAAAAGAATTTGATCTCACTTAAACCAGCTAAACTCTCAACTCTGTTGCCTTCAAGCAAGTTCCTCCTCATTTACACTAGAGTAACTGAGATCAGAATCATTCTTCGAGACAGGTTTAGAAGGTATTTACAGGCCTAAAGATGCAGATAGGCTCCTAGTGGGATTTTCAAAAGCTCAAGCCTAACTCCTGTTTCTAGCTAAATCTTTAAAAATCTGGCCTCGATTCCGGAAGCTGTTCCAAGCATACAGGCTGCTGACCACAAACAAAGTTGCATAGATTCAAACGCAGGGGTATACCCAGTTTGTAGGACCAAAATCTTGGTTTTGGAAACCTGGCAATAGAGGTAACAAACTGGTGAATGTTTTGCTCCACAACTTCTTGTATGATGATTGTTTGCTGTTTCATTTTATGTGATTTTGTATCTCCTCAAGTGCTCCTTTTCTGCAAAAATTAAACAGCTATTTTGAAATCCCAAACATCCCCCCAAATAGAACTTTAATTTCAAAGCCACCTTTCTCACACAATGGGACCCAGATTGTTCAGGAACAGCTTGAGGAAAGGCCTGTTTTTAAGACAAAAATTAATCAAATATGGTGGGTTTTTTTTCCCCAGCCACAAGAGCTCACGTTTGAGTGTGTGGTTAAATGAAATAAAAATGAGCAGCTTTGCCTTTTGTTGCCCAGGTTTTCACACACCTCCAGTGGCAACACTTGTTGCCAAGATAACCTCAGAGAGAAATGAATTCCACAATGAAACTCTGGGTGTGTGGGTGTGTTTAAAATAAATGAATTATTCGCTCTTTTTGAATGTCTGGAGACACTTAAATGCTGCTCTCCAAACTAACACAGATCAAGCTGATAGGTAGGTAATGTTGATAATATTAAAAATGTATCTTGCATTTATAAACTGCCTTTCACACCTAAGGTATCCCAAAGCAGTCTGTAAATTAGGAGCCACATCCTGGGCCCTGCTTCAGCTGCTTTATGTCACTCCTGCAGACCAAAGCTGCCCTAAAACTGTCTTAACCAGTACCTTGAAGACTCCATAGTGGATTCTTGGGTGGCTTAGAGCAGATGCACTGACTCCTACCCTTCCCACTCTGTGTGCATAGGGTAGAGGGAGTGGACGGCGGCATGGGGGCAAAGACTTGTCTGCATTTGGTCTCTGGGTCAGGGGAAATATAAATGTGACTTAAAGTCACTTCCAGCATGCTTGGCACATGGCCTCGGGGGAGGATCTGGGCCTTTGGTTTTGTTAACTTCAGTGACTAATGACATTTTGGATAAAGGACATCTTTGCTAAAGCTTCAACAATACTGCCCTTTCAATTAAGATTGAAGAGCTCACAATAAACATCTTCAGAGGCACTCAGCATATCCTCTGGCAAAGAAGAGACCAGAGAAGACCAGACTCTGCAATCCTTATATTCATGAGATAAAAAGCAAGGACCGCTTGTAAATGAAGGCCTAACTCTTTAAAATCCTGTGCAGGTTACCTTTAATCTACTGCTACCAATTTGTACTTAACTGAAGATGAGAATTGATACTTATATGAATGACCCTGGAAATCCTCACCTTATGCCACATTTGAAATTTAAGTTGACATTGACCTAGCAACTATGAATGGCGGCAACTCTCAAAGAACTTTGTCATCAAAGAGCTGTTCAATAAGGGTGAAAGCCAATCCCCTGCATAGGGCCAGCCCAAGGTCCATATATGATTTATTCAACTTTTGTAGCATGGTCTGGCCATACATTGGTGCTGTCAGGCCTTCTAAGGTACAGAGCCCTGGGCTTCCCATTTTGCAAACTTTTCCCATCACACACACAATTCTAAGACAAAACATATGCTGTAATGGGCCAAATTCGCCCTGGTGTAGCTGTATTGAAGTCAGTGGAGTTTCACTAGGGATGAATTTGCATGTCCTAGTATACTTCAGCCAAGTCGACACTGAGGTAGCTGATGGGAAAGATCCTGTTTGATATATTGGTCCTACCAATGTGAGCGTATGGTTTGTGTGCATATGGATTTAGGGCATGCCAGTAGGTTGGAGAAAAGGAGAATGAAAAGAAGCTGAGAGAATGCAAACAGCTGTTTCATTTTCTATTATATTTCTGATAGGCTCAAAACTTTCACGAAACCAGATATTCATAGACTCCTATTCATTGGTAATGGCCTCTGAGATGACCTAGTCCATCCATCTCTTCTTCTAATGCAGTGCTGTTAGACCTTTCAGTGATGTGTCCCATGACATTTTTAATGGAGCTTTCACCATGTGCCTTGGGATCCTATTTCACAGTCTAATGGAGTTTGTTGTTAGGAGATGGCTTCGGATATTCAGGCTGAGTTTTCTTCTTCTCCATTTTATTGCATTATTCCAAGTTATATCTCCAAGAACTTCCAAACCAGTGCTTCTCCCTTTCTGGCATTTCAACTTTTCAAATATTTAAAGACTGTCCTCAGGACTCCTAGTTGTTTCTCAGCCAAGCTACTGTATGTGTAACACACAGGGCCAATTTCCACTCATCCACATGCATGGAACCCCACTGACTTCAGTGGTGATCCATAGCAATTAGTGAGAGCTAATGAGAGTTCATTTGACCACAGTATTCAATTATTTTAATCTTTCTTCATAATTTAGCCCATTCATTATTTTTCTTGTTCTCTGAATTCCCTTCAGTTTGTCAAGATCTTTCTGTTACCGAGGTGTTCAAAACTGTACATAGTGTTCTAAGGGGAGCCTTACCAGCCTCATGCAGAAGAAAAACAACATTGCCCCACTCTGTGCTGTGATGTCTACTAGTATATATTCTGCTCATCCACGTGGGCACTAATGATACTGCCAGGACTGACCCAGAGCCAATCATCAGTGACTACGCAGCTCTGGCAGCTAGGGTCAGGGGCACAAGTTGTGTTTTCATCCATCTTCCCACTTGTGGGTAAGTTCCCAGGAAGGGACATGCACATCCTGGAGATGAATACATGGCTGTGCAGATGGTGGTGAAGGGTAGGGTTCAGCTTCCTTGACAATGGGTTGCTGTTCCAGGAAGATGGTCTACTGGGAAGGGATGGGGTCCTCCTGACCTAGAAGGGGAAAAGCATTTTTGCACACTGACTCACCAGCCCAGGAAGGAGGTCTTTAAAGTAGGTTCCAAGGGGGCAGGTGACAAAAGCCCATAGGTATTAAAACAAAAAGGAGACCTTAACAGAGGGTTAGATTGGTGTGGGGTATAGAGGTGGCTAATTACAATAGGGTCATAGGAGCAACAAGAAGGAAATCAGTGTGGGAATCTGCTCAACATCTTAGATGTGTATACACAAATGCAAGGCATATGGGAAATTGGGTGAACTGAAAGTATTGTTACCTAAGTTAAATTATGACTTAATTGGCATCACAAAGATTTGGTGGGATAAGCCTCAGGACTGGAATATTACTATAGAGAGGTTTAGCTTGTTCAGGAAGGACAGATGGGGTAAAAAGGGACAAGGTGTATATATACTCTTAATGTATAATGCACTTGCTCTGAGATTCAGAAGGAGGTAGGAGGGAGTCCAGTGGAGAGTTTCTGAGTAAAGATAAGAGGGATAACAAATAGGGGAGATGTCTTGGTACGATTCCACTATAGATGACTAAATCAGGAGGAGCAGGTGGATGAGGCATTTCTAGAACAAAAACCAGAAATATCCAAAACATAAGACCTGATAGTAATGTGGGACTTTACCTACCCAGATCTCTGTTGGAAAAGTAATATGACAAAACACAAAATTTCCGGTAAGTTCTTGGAATGCATTGGGGAAAACTTTTTGTTCCAGAAAGTGGGGGAATTAACTAGGGGGACAGCCATTTTAGACTGGATTCTGATTAACAGGGAGGAATTGGTAGCAAATCTGAAGGTGGAAGGCAGTTTGGGTGACAGTGATCATGAAATGATAGACTTCATGATTTCTAAGGAAAGGAAAGAGTGAGAGCAGCAGAATAAGGACAAGGGATTTCAAAAAAGCAGACTTTAATAAACTCAGAGAACTGATAGATAAGGTCCCATGGGAAGAAAATCGAAGGGAAAAAGTAATTCAAGAGAGCTGACATTTTCTCAAGGAGACAATATTAAAGGCACAACTATATACTGTCCCCATGCGAAGGCAAGAGAGGAAGAAAAGTGAGAGGCCAGTATGGCTCCATCAGGAGCTCTTTAGTGACCTGAAAATCAAAAAGGAATCCTACAAAAAGTGGAAACATGTACAAATTGCTATGGATGAGTACAAAAGAATAGCACAAGCATGTATGAACAAAATCAGAAAGGCTAAGGCACAAAATGAGTTACACCTAGCAAGTGACATAAAAGGCAATAACAAGAGGTTCTTTAAATACATTAGGAGCAAGAGCAAGAGGAAAGAAAGTGTAGGTCTGTTACCCTGAAAAATGGATTTTGGGATGCTGCTATAATAACCAGCTGATTGCCCACTTAGTGTGTTCTTCCTGAGATAAAAGTTTCCAGGGTTGTTAAGGAAACACTAAAGGACACGGATATATATAACTCTTTCCAAAGACAAAATACCTTTTTATTGCTGTAACTGATAATCCCTAATACAGTGTATCCTAAAATCCTAAACAAAACACAGAATCCCTCATTGCTAGTTAAAGAACATTCAGACTGCAATAGCATATAGTTCAAATGATTTTAAGTGACGTGATTTGTTATAAGTGGCCAGTTTATAACAAATCGCTGACAGCAGATCTTAAAGAACTGTTTGAGATGCTGAACTTTTTTGAAAATTGAAAGGAAAGTGAATGGTTCAAGTAGAGATGAGGCCACAATGCAAAAATTCAATACCAGATCCATATTTCAACTGCCATCCCATTTCCACCAAAGCCTGGGGATAGTCATGTCTAGAGTTCTGGTCTTGGCCCATCTCATTTAAAACCTCCATGTTTCTCCCCACATGCCCATTTACTATTAAAGTTGTTTTGCCATGATAGTTGCACCAAAAGGGGACTGAACTTTCCATTGTAATGCATTGGTTTTGCTATGGGAACAATGGCAGGAACAGTTCATTTAAGACACCCTCATGGTAAAATCATGTCAGCAAGGTAGGTAGGGGGAGCTGTACCTTTTTTTTATAATTCCTTTTCCTGTGCTGTTCTTGTAAATTTAGTTAAATGTCAGGATGTTCCCACTGGTAAACTTGGCAGCACAACAAGTACCATCCTGCTGAATGTAGCTGGTATGTTAGACACAGTGTTGCACAGTATCATTGAGGATATGAGAATACTTTTCCTTACTGTGTTCTGCAATTGCGAAACATTCCTCCTTCTGTCACTTGTAGCTATATGCCTGGATCTGCCTCCCCCCACTGTGAGTGCCCAAAACACCAGCTCAGGATTGTTGAGTAACGGATCAGATGCACGTGGTTCCAGAGAAGAGAGATATTTGATTAAATCTCTGGACTAAGAGATTGTCCTGAACCAGGGCCAGCTCTGCTCTGATTGTCCCATCACTGTCTCTGGAATTTTCTGTCATTTAGATGTAGACCATGTTTGTGCATTTTAACATAGTGCGCTTTGAAACAGTACTATGTTAAAGGGCAGTAGGCAGAGCCATCCCTAGGGTATGGCGAATCAGGGCGACCACTCCAGGCCCCATGCTTTGGGGGACCCTGCGGGCTGTCCCGATTGGCCGGCGCGGTCAGTCCCAGAAGTGACGGGTCAGTCCCGGAAGTGATGAATGGCCCTGGCACTAGGGAACCTTTAGTGCACGCCAAACAGGGTCTACATGGACCAATTAATGTACAAGATATTAGTGCACTTTAGAAATCACACCTATCTACAGTGCGTTACCCCACTGTGTAGACAAGCCCTACCTTTCTAGCCTTTACCATTGTGAGCGTAGCCTTAAAAATGAGAAATGGTGCAGTGTTCCCTTCTTGAAACAATAACTGGGACACCCAGTCTCCTGCCCCTTCATCTCAGTGTGGGGTACTAACTCTGGAGACTACTGAGAACTTCCATATTAGAAGAAAGATCCCATTCTAGGACTGTAGGTAGAGTTTGGGAGCGTGGGGGGAGTCTGTTCTGTGGTTGGAATTCAGGCAAACTACCACTCAGCCTTTCCCCCCCACAGAAGTGTGACATAGCTTGAACCCTGGTAAACATATACGTTATGACAATAGTCCAAATCCTTGCTGCTCAAGAACCAGCGGTATGTACCTGAGAGTGCTGCAAGGGCACAGCCAGTTGAGTGGGAGTTGGACCTACTATGGAACATCCAACAGCAAAAAAAACACAGGCTGATGTTGCTGGGTAGTAGTGATGTCTGTGGTCAAGATATGAGTAAGCCTGTGTGTCATTGAGCTATGGACCTGGAGGGAAAACATTTGTGCCAGCAGGACTGAGTGCATGCTCATAGTTGGAATTACCTGAGCTCATTTTTCACTAGGGTATTAATACACAAGCTGCATTTCTGAAGCAGAAGACAAGTAGCAGCACAGAGAAGAAGTGGCACATTGGAGACATTCTAGCTGGCTCATGCTTCCCTCCTGTCATCCTACCCTACCGCGCAGCCGGTGATAATTCATCACCCTTTTGGCACGTTGTTGTTTATTTCAGTAAAATGGAATTTATTATGATCTTGGAATTTTCAAAAATATGCCACTCCAAAGTTATAACTGAGTGAATTGGACAATTAAATGAAATGCTAGGGAAATATTTGCTCCTAAAATCTCTCTCTCTCTCTCTCTGTTTAAAATGAGAATAAGTTAAGGATTTCTTATAAAGTTATAAAGGACCCTTTGTACAGAGCTCTCAGGTACATAGGGGAAAGCATGCACCTGTTATGGATAAATTCTTCAATGTTTTGTCTATTTACTGGAAGTTAGGATGGCCTTGTGACTAAAGCAAGCTCTGGGAGCAAGTAAATGTGGATTCTAGTTTTGGATCTACCACTGAGTTGCGGTGGGGCTTTTCTTCGAACCATAGAGAAAACAGCAAAGCAAAACAGCTGCTGTGCAGTAGAGACAGACTGAGGAGATGGTTTGGATCCAGATATCAGTTAGGTTTGAGGCCAAATTATGGACCTGATTTGAGATTTAGGGTGCTGAAATCTCACAGGCTCCTAAGATCTTGCCCAAAACAGGGCACTCTTCAAAGATTTCCAACATTAGGCTGAAATCTTATCAGAGCAGTTGCTTTTTATGAAGTTCCAGCCATATCTAAAACAGGCATCTTCTAACTCCAAGCCAAACCAAGCTGGTCTACACTGCACTTGCATTGTTAACACTTTTGTCGCTCAGGGGTGTGAAAAAAACCGACAAAAATTTTAACGACAAAAAGCGCCAGTGTGGACAGCGCTTCGTCGGCGGGAGACATGCTCCTGGCAACAAAGCTACCCCTCCTCATTGGGGGCGGTTTTATTTTGTCGCCGGGAGAGCTCTCTCCCGGCGACAAAGAGCGGCTACACTGAGCACCTTCCTAAGGCACGGCTGCAGCGGCACATCCCCACCGTTGTACGGTGCGCAGTGTAGACATAGCCTAAAAGGGCTAGTTCAGATCCATGTATTCAAAAAAGCCCCCTCTCACCCTGAAATTCAGAAGTTCTGGTTTTGACCTGTCTCTGCATATTGATATAAGGCCTTGTCTATGCTGAGACAAGGTTTGGCAGCTTAGCTTTATTAGTAGAGCTATACCAGCAAACTGCCCTAGTGGAGACACAGCTCATACTGGCAAGAGTTCTCTGCTGGTGTAGCTTAAACCAGTTCCCTGAATGCAAGAGGCTGTGCCGCGACAAGGATTTTTTGCCTGTATAACCGTGTGTACACTAGGGCTTTTGCCAGCATGACTGTGTGCAGTAGGGATTAGATTTTTCAGACTCGAAACCGACACAGCTGTGCAAGTGCACTCTTTAAGTCTACACCAGCCTAAGTCTCAGCCTTATATTTGTATCCAGGCTTGATAAAAAGAGTGTTACAGGATTCTTGAAAGTTATCACATTCCCCTACGTCTCTCCACTAAGACAGACAGAGCCTCTGTTGAACACGGGGCTAAAGGGCTCTCAGCATCTCACTGGACTGGGCTCTTAATTCTTTGCTTCCTTTTTAAAAATATATTTATAATTAATTCTTTGCCTGCTTAGTTAACAAAATTACTCCTGTAATAGTCTGTCCAAAGCGCCAACCCACTTCCTCACTCCCATAGGCAGCTTGCAGCTCCAGCACTGTTCAATACCTCAGTGGGTAGGATGTTACCAGCAGAGCGTAGGAATCATGTGAAGTTGCAGACAGTGACTGTGGAGCAGAGGGGTTTTTGTGGATATGCAGATAAATGGGATTGTGGGGAGGGGTACATAGATAGCTAATAGTGAGTGTTACAAAGGTTGTAGAATGACCAGCCCTCCCACCCTGTTTGTTTCGGGGTGTTCTACATCTCAAACTGAAGCTACAAGGGTGTGAGGATTTGAGTTCAGATTTCCTCCTTTTGCGTGATTTGAACAACTCTGCTGTTTTAACAGATTTTTTTAAGAAACTTTTAATTCCTAGTGATTTGGGCTGACTCCATTAGTCATGAGTGAGGAATCAGGGCACAGTCTACAGTAGAAAGCATTCAGCTCAGAGCATCACACACACACACACACACACTCAACTATGCATATGGTCTGCACAGACACAGAATCAGAGTTCTGGCTGAAATGTCATCCTTTGCTCACCTGGCTATGCTTAAATGTTGCATGGCCCTTCAAATGGTAGGGAAATGTGCATGCAATACACCATGTGCCACAATATTTACATAGGTACAGCAACAGGACACAAGGATAACATTTCCAGCAAGGGGGAAGAAGGGACAGTGTGACATTCTATACCTAGGGGGAGCGTACCGTAACCCCCATATTCCTCATTTTCATATAATCGTGATCTTACATATAAAGCATGCCTTGTAAGGTATTGGGGAAAGGTTATGACCTACTGAAAGTCATTTCTCTATCCGTATATGTGTATCCTTAATACATAGGAAGTTATGAGAATTGTGTTGTATGGTGGTCACTAAAACATGCTGTAAGTTGGGGAATCAGCCAGATATTAGCTCCCCAGAGGCAACAGCAAGGAAAGTAACCAACGCCCAGGCAGGGTGTCAAACAACCCATCAACAGCCATTGTCCAGCAAGGGAGCTACAATTCAATGACGCACCTGCATGAGGCCACACCAGGGGAACTGCTCAATCTTGCTTGGAGAGATTCAGCAACGCCCCCCCAGACATGGCTGGACTTGTGCTCCCCAAGCACATGGACTGAGGGTATAAGACAGACAGAGTGGACACATACTGGGTCCTTCTTCTGCCCCCTCCTATGCTGCAAGCAACCAAGACACTGAGAAGAAGACAAGACTCCAACAAAGGAGACTGGCCCAGGTTTAAGGAACAAACCTGTATATTAAGGACTGCAATATCCAGTGGGGTGAGAAAAATCGCTTAATCTAGTTGCTACCCAGTCTAATAGGGTTGAGAGATTAGACTGTGTGCTTATATTTTATTTTATTTTGGTAACCAGTCTGACTTTTTGCCTATCACTTAATATCACTTAAAATCTATCTTTGTAGTTAATAAATTCATTTGTTTATTCTACCTGAAGCAGTGTGTTTGGTTTGAAGCATGTCAAAGACTCACCTTGGGCTAACAAGCCTGGTATGAATCAATTTCTTTGTTAAATTAGCAAACTCGTATAAGTTTGCAGTGTCCAGCAGGCATACCTGGACACTGCAAGACGGAGGTTCCTAGGATTGTGTCTGGGACCGGAGATATTGACTAGTGTCTTTGGTTGCAAGTAGCTGGGAGCAGCTTACATGTCAGAGGCTGTGCGTGAACAGCCCCGGAGTGGGGGTTCTCACAGCAGTGCAGGGTAAGGCTGGCTCCCAGAGTCAAGGATTGGAGTGACCTAGCAGATCACCAGTCCAGATAACACCAGGGGAACGTCACAGAAGCTTAAATGTTGCATGGCCCTTCAAATGGTAGGGAAATGTGCGTGCAGTACACCATGTGCCACAATATTTACGTAGGTACAGCAACAGGACACAAGGGTAACATTTACAGCAAGGAGGAAGAAGATCACAGTAATGGGCACATGCTTAAGGGCCCTTAAAATTAATTCAGTGTCATCAGAGGAAGCCAGCATCTTCAAATGCATGTCAAAGTTGGATGCCATGCAGGCTGTTGGTTAAAGTAGAGGACTGGGTATATGGAGTCTTGTATTCTATCCTCAGCTCTGCCACTGACTAACCGTAAAATCTTGGGGAAGTCACTCTCACCACTCAATGCCGCAGCTTCCATGTCTGTAATGCTAAAATTTACCCCACCTTTTTCACAGGCGATTAATTAATGAAAGTTTATGAACTGCTTTCTGCTAATCCCATGGAAGATGCTATTCAAGTACAAAGCATTTATTATTGATTATATTAATTATATGAGCCCTGCAAATCTGCCAGTTCCCCCTTTCTTCTACTATTTCTGGTTTAAATGGGTGCACTGGTAATCACACAAGAAGCCTATTCTTGTGAGCCTCCCAACCAATTTTTGCAAATTCCAGAAGTTCAGATTAGTTCAGAAAAGCTTGATATAAGTCTCCAAACTTCAGGCTGCTTATGTGAATAACCACTTGAAGTCTAAACCTGTAACTACATCTGAATTTTGCAAATGGTTCCTGTATTTTTATCGTGAACCAAACACCCCCCTCCACCCCAGATCTGAACATTACTGAATTTGGGGTGTTAGGAAGCCGGCTACAGCTCTGGATCAGAATTCTGGGGGCCTCAGCCTGTGCTCTCTAGTTGTGACGTGTTATCAAGCTGGTTACATAGTAATCATGTAGATTTTAGGTATCCAGTTACAACAGTGATGGAATCCAGGTAGGGTAGGCAGAAGCGAAGTGGGGTCATATTTGTAGGTATTCATGCCACCACTGGGATTTAATGATTCATGAATTTTAACATGAATGATTATTCATGCCAGATGATATTTCTTATTTGTTGTTCATCACTATCCTCTTTAGAAGGTTTCAATCATCCAATCAGAGCAGAAACAATACCATCTGACTCTAATGACCATCAAACACACCTATGAATAACCAATACTGAACAGTTGAAGCAAAGAGTTGGCAAACACCCCATAAATTGGAAAATTACTCACCCTAACTGTTTGGTGAATATTTGTTATGAACAGAAACATATCAGCAGTCTATTTCCTGGGTGATCAGACCTGGCTTACATTTGTTCTTTGCTACAGCCATAGCACTGTAATTATCCATAGGATTCATGGATCTTTTTCCTATTGTCATTTAGTGTGAGCGTTACTGGAAAGAGATTAAGTGTTTGTGAGATCCATCTGAATTTGTCCAACAGATGACAACCTGCAAGAAGATAGGGAACTGGATGTCTTGGTGGATTTTTGATGCTCCACAGAGACCTTGGGTCACTGGTTCAGTTTAGCTTGTATCAGAATGTATGAAACTTGCACTTATATAATAGCTTACTATGGTAGCTTACTAGGAACGAGACAGTGGTCTCAGTCCTGTTGCCTCTGTCTGTACATCATACAAGCTCCCCCACAATTGGTACTTGTTGACAGTCTCACCAGAGATGCCAAGGAATGAAAGAAGAGGGGAACTAAACTCCTCTCTCTCAACCCTGGAAGTAGTTCCTCAAGTAAAGATTGAAGCACATTGGTTGAACTAAGGTGCAGGGCAAGCTTGACAAGCCACTGCCTTTTTCCTTGGGGAGAGGACTTCACTCCCCAGGGCACTCAATCCAATACCTTTAACAAGCACTAAATGTCATTTTAAAAATAGTAAAGTGGGGTTCATTTCTCTAAGCTGGATATTGCCATGCATGCTCTCAGATCAAATATTTATCCAAGAATGAACAAAATCTGTGAGAGGTTCAGCGTATATTTGGGTATAAAATTAAAAACATGGCCATGGTTTAAAGGGACAGTTAAGCTGCACAGTGTGTCCTTAGGATTTAGTGTGTACCTTTTACACAGTTTTCTATTTCTATATAAAACATGAGAGGAGTTTAGTCAAAATGGAAAACCAAAGTAGTGTTTGTTTACACTTATTTACAGTCCCACATAGAGCAGGAGAGAGAGCCCTGGTGTCTTGGCTAATTTCCATCTCAGGTTATTACTGTGCATTCTGGCCTATTTACACTCCCTGTATGTTCACTTAGATAAATTGTTTTCATTTTCCTTTTGTACACTGTTGGTAGGTTGTACTGTTGCTGTTAAACAGCTACTGTGGTTCCCTTTTGTCCCCCTCAATACGTTGCTGCATTTCAATGGTGAAGGAAGTCAATCAGACACATATGGGGCCAGGTCAGAACTGGTGTAAATTGATGTAACTCCTCAGAAGAGCAACACCTGATGAGGATCTGGTCCATGAAGTCTTGCGTGTAATTTTTTGCTAATTACAGGTGCTATATAAATGTTTGTTAATTCACTTTAATTATTTTATCATAATAGATATTTAAGGCCAGATTTCCAAACAACCAGAAATCTAAATGGCCATTTACATGCACAGTCACAGGAGATGCATATACACATGAGATTCAAAACTTCATAGGCAACTATTGCATGTTGTCTTCTAGTAATTCCCCTACTGTTAAAAAATATGGCCTTTTAGGGACTTTCTGAGCTCATGCAAAATGCCCGTTTCCTTCAATAAGTTAGATAAGGCCTGTGATGTGCATTGTTTTATGTTTTGAACTGTTAAAAATGTGTTGTGTTGTTGTTTTTTTTTAAATCTCTCCAAAGCCTAGCAAGGGAATTAAGAACATGGAAGACTGCCCAGTAATTACTCCATATTGGGAGATGATATGTGTACCACTAAGCCACATGCCACAGTGAGGACTGTCTTTTTACAACTGAGAATTGCAGCATCCAGTGTTCTACTTACCATATCGAGAGAGCCTACCCCTTAGTCTGCTGTGGCACGTAGGTTTCAGTGCTATGTGTCTGGGATAGCTGGATGACCCGTGGTGAGAAGGTGATGTTTATCATCTGATTCCGCCGTCTATCACCAGCACATTCATGTAGTTATCTGTGCCACATACATGTGTAGGGCAGATTAGAATAGAGGTCAGGTCATGACCCAGGTAGTTTAGCCATACAGGGTGAAGGTATGGGGGGGGAGGGGATAAATAACACTCTTCCTACATATGTGTCTTCCCTGAACTTTGGGTCCAAGTGCACAGGGATAAGTGGGCACTGTTTTCTGATTCATGTTTCCTTCCCAGATCTCCTCCGGAAGTTGTTCTAACTTGCCACTGGATGTCAAACTGGCTGCAGGCCAGTTCCATGATCTGATGGAGAGTGTATAAAGGTAACATAAAAGCCATCTATACCCTCCTTTGGATCCTGCAGTTCATCTGGTCCCAAGGTTGACCGGCATTGGATGTGATCTGGATCAGAACCCGGTTGTGGGACTGGGATTCAGCGGGTCCTGCAGGACCCGCTGCCATAATAGATGGAGCTAGTAAAATGTACTGTGTTGCAGGCAGGATTAGGTGGGCAAAAAAACAAAAACAAAACCATGGTGGTAATTTGTGGAAAAACACTTTAAATGTTTTAATACTTAAATTTAAGTGAGAGATAGAGGAGGAGGATAACAGGAGTTAAAGTATTTTTTACATACTTTAAGCAAGATTTGCTTTATTCTTTTAGTGGTAAAATTGTGTCTGAATTCCATTTATAGATTTAAGATATTAATTGACCTTTTTTTCTTTTTTGTAGCATGGGGGAATTGGTCTCTCTTGCAGGATTTGCAGGATCTAAGGAGGAATAAAAATGCAAGAAACAATGGGGGAGCAGGTGGGAGTTATTATTGTGGGATGGGAGAAGGGCAGGATTAAAAAAATAGTGCGTTGCAAGGCTCTAATCTGAATCTCATTTTACCGGCACTCCCAAATTCATGGGGTCTCAGATAAATGATTCTGGTTTGTCCAGTCTCTGAAAATACTATTTTCTTTTTCTAATCCATGAGGCAAACAATTTCATATCTTCCTCTCCTGCCTCAGGCTACTGAAAAGAATTGAAATGAACATGATGTTTTGCATTTAAAAGGACAACAGCCATGATCTCAATTCTGACCTCCACTTTCTCTTCCTTAGCTGTAGCTGTAGCTGTCTGGAAAGTCAGTGTAACTCTTTATGTGTGTCAAGTATCAGATGCGTAGCCGGGTTAGTCTGGATCTGTAAAAGCGGCAAAGAGTCCTGTGGCACCTTATAGACTAATGGACGTATTGGAGCATAAGCTTTCGTGGGTGAATACCCACTTTGTCAGATGCATCACTTATGCTCCAGTATGTCTGTTAGTCTATAAGGTGCCACAGGTCTCTTTATATGTGGTTTTTTTTAATGCACTTCCTTCGAAACAAAAAGTTTATGAGTATAAAACAAAAAATTAATGTCAGCACACACACACACGCACACACACAGCTTTTATATCCATTTCCATGAGTGTCAAGGCACAGGTTCCCTACCAATGGTGACAGAGGAGGTAAACAACAAGAGCATGCTGTCTTTACCATGCCGTTCCATTCCATACCGTATCTTACCAAAAGCTCAGTACTGACTCTAGTAGCTTTCATGCAACAAATCAGAAATTGCTTTGTACATAACAGTTAATAAAACCAGATAATTCTCTACTGGATTTTTATTAACACTCATTTAAATCATACAGGCCTCCCTGAAACTTTTTCCCTTTATGCCCTTTGGACTTTACTTACTAAAAGCTAAATGAGAGGCCTGCATTCTAAACTCTGGGCTCATGTGGCCCCTTGATTTAAAAAAAGGAGACCTCTTTAGTGTCATGCCAAAAGTCAATGGCCCACATTCTCTGGCGTGTCCAAGCTGTGCTTAGAGCTCTACAGGAGGATGGGGAGGGCAAAAATGTCTTGACACCACCTTCGTGGATTACTGATACTGGCTCTAGCCAGGAGCCAGTTCACTAATTGGTGCAACTCAGAGCAGCCTCAAGGCTACTCTGAATTGTGCCTCGCTATCCCTAAGTGGCTTTCTGGCACATGGGGATCACAGCAGCATTCTGTCCATGGCCCATTTTCCCTGGACATGTCATCTATGCTGGGAGCCAGGAGAGTGGTGGTATTGAACTGCTACACAACCAGATTTCTCTATGTAGGGGGATTCCTCAGGATGCTCCTTTGCAGCCCATTTCCATCATCAGAGCAGCACAAAGCGGCATAGGGTGGGTGAAACTCTGGGCTAATGTTTGTAAAGTGATTTGGAGATGTAATGTGTCTGTCTGTGCACAGCTTTTGCAGACCTCAGGACAGAACAAAGAGCCAACGCTTGAGGTAGATGACCAAGATCTGACTCTGGCTGTACACATAAAAAGAACAGTTTTGAAATGAATGTGTTATCTATCCAGTTGCCATGGCAGAGGTTTGAGCAGAATGGATGAAATTGTCCCTTCTTAACTAAGATCCTAGTGGGCACATTTTGCACCAGCTGGAATTTGTACAGAGCACTATTAGGGAAGGCAGCCAATAAAGAATTACAGTAATCTAATCTGGCTGTGATAAAAGTGTGAATAACCATTTCAGTGTCTCTCTGGAAAATTACCACAACTTGCCTATGCTCCTTAAATGGTAGCAAGAGAGAATCTGATGATGTAGTCAAATTGCTTTTTAGAAGACAGAGCAAGGGTCATCTAGGACCACCAGACTCTTCAACAATAAAGAGGAAACAGTCTTTTTTTAATCAGAAGAAACAATGGGTTACTGGGTGACTGGGCAACAAAATGGCAGATGAAATTCAATGTTGATAAATGCCAGGTAATGCACATTGGAAAACATCATCCCAACTATATGTATAAAATGATGGGGTCTAAATTAGCTGTTACCACTCAAGAAAGAGATCTTGGAGTCATTGTGGATAGTTCTCTGAAAACATCCACTCAATGTGCAGCAGCAGTCAAAAAAACTAAACGAATGTTGGGATCATTAAGAAAGGGATAGATAAGAAGACAGAAAATATCTTTTTGCCTGTATAAAAATCCAAGGTATGCCCACATCTTGAATACTGCCTGCAGATGTGGTCACCCCATCTCAAAAAAGATACAATTTTGAATTGGAAAGGGTATCGAAAAGGGCAGCAAAAATTATTAGGGATATGGAACAGCTTCCATCTGAAGAGAGATTAATAAAATTGGGATTTTTCAGCTTGGAAAAGAGGTGACTAAGGGGGATATGATAGAGGTCTGTAAAATCATGACCAGTGTGGAGAAAGTATATAAGGAAGTGTTATTTACTCCTTCTCATAACACAAGAACTAGGGGGTCACCAAACGAAATTAATAGGCAGCAGATTTAAAACAAACAAAAGGAATTATTTCTTCACGCAAAGCACAGTCAACCTGTGGAACTCTTTGCCAGAAGATGTTGTGAAGGCCAAGACCATAACAGGGTTCAAAAAAGAACTAGATAAATTCATGGAGGATAGGTCGATCAATGGCTATTAGCCATGATGGACAGGAATGGTGTCGCTAGCCTCTGTTTGCCAGAAGCTGGGAAAGGCTCACTCGATGATTACCTGTTCTGTTCATTCCTTCTGGGGCACCTGGCATTGGCCACTGTTGGAAGACAGGATACTGGGCTAGATGGACCTTTGGTCTGATCCAGTATGGCCGTTCTTATGTTCTTATGTAAAAAGAACCCAAGGATGGGCCCAAATTTGTGATGAGCTCCCTTGGTTCCCATTGGTGTCAATGATTATCAAGGACACTCAGCATCTCTCAAGATCTGCACTGCACTGCACTGCCCAAGATCAGGTCCAATATACTTATAGCAGTTGCCTGAGAGCAAACATGTCAGGTAAGATTGCAAAACAATTTCCATTCTAAGCACCTGTTTCCATGCCTTCATTTTTCCCAGATAATCACTTATTAGGGTCACAAATGGTCCCTTTTTCACGTTGGATCATAATCCCTTACACCATTTTGGAGTGTGGATGACTGAAGAAAAAGGACTCTCTTCCTGATTTAGAAATGAATTGTCACATTTTCACAGAGACAAGGTGGGTGAGGTAATATTTTTTATTGGGCCAACATTGGTTGGTGAGAGAGACAAGCTTTCAAGCTATCCAGTGTTGTTGTTCTTCTTTGTAAGCTCAAAAGCCCCTTTCAGTCACCAACAGAAGCTGGTCCAATAAAAGATATTACCTCACCCACCTTGTCCCTCTAATATGCAGGGACCAATAAGGCTCCAAGAGCACCACATTTTACACACAGATCATGTGTGGCAAAGGGGTTAGTTTCACCCTGAGTGCACGGGAGACCTTCAAATGTCAAATTTCAACATATGAAAATCTGGGTCATACTGTACTTATAATGTAAACAGTTTTCACTCTGAAATAGGCTAGTTGTCACTGGAAAAGGGGCTTGTTTTCAAGCAAACAATTAATAAAATTATTCCCATCCACCCCCAATCTTCCCCTGGAATGGATCTGTTTTTGATTTTCTAATTAAATAGAATAAAATTCCAACCCTTTGTCGCAAATGTCTCACACCAGCCTCCCTATGTGAATAGCATTATGCATGGTGCTGGGGCAGGGTGGGCAAGGCACTTACATTAGCATTTCTCCTGAGTTAAAATTCAGTATCTTCTGAAAAGAAATAAAGGACTCAACTAATGGGAGCATCCATGTGGCCCTTTTCTGTTCCAGCATCATCTCTTCATATGCTTTCTTACTGGACTGCAACATCCTATGTATCTCCTTGCCTCCACCATCACTTTCTTCCTTCCTCTTTTGAACATTCGCTTGGCATATAATCATCAATCCCTTCCAGGACATCTTAATCCAGACCAAGATTTAGACAGATCCTGTGTGGTGACAACAGGCAGGACAAGCTGTGTTTTCATCAGTCTGAAAGCTGGTGAGAGTCAAGGAGAACTCCAGAAGCCTGCATCCGATGAAGTGAGCTGTAGCTCACAAAAGCTTATGCTCAAATAAATTTGTTAGTCTCTAAGGTGCCACAAGTACGCCTTTTCTTTTTGCGAATACAGACTAACACGGCTGCTACTCTGAAAGAAGCCTGAATGTGTCAAATGGCCTGAATAAAGGATTGCCTTTATGTTACTTACAGTCAAGGCCTGTCTCTTCTTCTAGTGTACCATACATTACATGGAAATGCACAATTTAAATTTAAAAGGCCTGATTCTCATTTATACTAAGGCCACTTTATGCAGCTCTCGTTGTTTAAAGTGGTGGCACTTTAAGGCCCCTTTACACTGCTCTGGTAAAGTGGCATTAGTGTAAATGAGACACAGACACAAAGTGCAGTAAGATATAAAGCAAGTGAAACTAAGGAAACCAGTTAAAAATGACTCTTCCAACCAACAGTCTATTCCTGCTAGTCCCTATAATAAATCACTAAGAAAGCTTGTTTTTGGAACTTTCCACCAACTCACGACAGGCAACTCTGATGAATAGTTATTCTGAAAGGTACCCAAAGCAGGGCTCTATATTAGGAGGGAGAGGGCTGACATGTCTGGTTAGGTTAAGGTCAGTGTTGCTACTGCTTTCAGCTTCTTTTTTCTGCTCCTAGGCAGACTGACCTGCACTTAAGAAACAAGAAACAGTGACTTGAGCCATGGACCCACATGAAACCTGTCTGTTGTCTCCCTCTAAATCCTGAAAAGGGCGTTATTATCTGGGATTAAACCTTCCATTTAATGAACTGAACCATTGCTGATCTTGACATTTAGTACACATGACGCCTGCATTTACTGTGTGACCTTGCTCATTTTTATGACTAGCGTTGGAGGGTAAGGTACAAGAACACTAACAGGAGTTACACATGCCTATCAAGTGAGATGATAAGAGCCAGATCCATAACTAATGTAAATCATTGACTTCAGTGAGCACACACCTGTGTCCAACATTGCCCCATGACTTTTTGGTGTTTGTTGTATCCCCGTGTCACGTCTATCATTTAGATAGTAAGTTCCTCAGGGCAGGGACCTGAAGTTTATGAGCCTGATTCTCCTTTCATTTACACTGGTTTAAATCAGGACTAACTCTGTGGTTCTCATCTGAAGTCAGTGGAGTTATATCAGGGTAAAGCCAACATAAATGGGAAGAGAATCAGTCCCTGTTTGTGTTCTGCTCCGTGCGTTGCGCAAGTGTGGGTGCTATAAAATAATTACTAACAATTCCCACTAAAGTAGTGCTTAATGAGCCAGCCTGACCTTGAGGGGTGTTTGATTTTCAGACAAATTATTTTAAAACTTAATTTAAGAATATTGTCCCCTCCATTCCATAAAAGATTTGGGAACCTAAAGAATTTAAACATTTGTTACACAAAAACCCTGCAACCAACAGTTAACATTCTTTACGTAATAGTGTACAGAGTAATCACGACTATTTAAATCAACCACCTTAGACTGTTTAGGGCCTTGGAAAAGGGCAGTTCACTTGCATTGCCCTGGGAGAGAAGATGTTCTATTCAAATCATTGGCCTGGCCTTATAGGGTGTGTCGATGTTGCAATTAAAAACCCATGGCTGGCCCATGTCAGCTGACTCAGGATCACAGGACTTGGGCTACGGGGTTGTTTGTTTCTGGTGTAGCTGTTGAAAGTCAGGCTGCACCCTGGGCTCTAGGGCCCTGCAAGGAGGGAGGGTCCCAGAGCGCGGGCTGTGACTCAAGCGTGAATGTCTACACCAAAATTAAAAAGCCCCTTAGCCCAAGCCCTTTAGCCCAAATCAGCTGGCATGGGCCAGCTGTGGGTTTTTAATTGCAGTGTAGACAAATCCATAGATACAGCTCTGGGCAAGTGCAGAGGTGAACTGTCGGTGGAAGGGAGATAAACATAAAAGTAACACAAAATGCTAAAGCCTTACAAATAGGAGGAAATAAAGAACAATACTGTGATAAAATCCTTGACAAAATAAAGACCAATGTAGCAGAGCCCATTTCCCCTCCCTTCACCCCCCGCCCTAAGATTTGCTTATTTCCCAGAGCTACAGAGATCATCTGATTGCAGCCAGTTAAGCATCAAGTTAAGTACTTTGGGCCTTACACAAAGTATGTAAAAACCCTGTTCATTTTTCTCACTTGGAGTACGTCTACATTGCAGCGGGGAGGTGGGATTCCTGGTACAGGTGGCCAGATTCACAGTAGTTCAGCTCGCACACTAAAAACAGCCGTGGCTTGGGCCAGCCACCTGAGCTTGGACACTGGGGGTTGGGTGGGCTTGGACTCAGGCAGCTAGCCTGGGCCGCCGCCAGCGTGCAATGTCCACACTGTTATTTTTAGTGCGCTTGCTGAAGGTGAGATAGTACAAGTCTCTATTCCCACACTGGGAATCACATCTCCCAGCTGCACTGTAGACATACTCTCAAGGTCCTGCCATGGTATTTATTTAGTTATGTTAAACCATTCCCAACTCACCCACTTGTCAAGGGGAGAGTAGAGGGAGGAGAAGAAAAACAAACCCTCTTGGAGTTTTAGAGTCATGGATGGATCAGACATTTTTATGGTAATTCTGTGAAAGGGACGCATCCCTGATGAACTGGGGTTTATTTTGCCATCAGTGTAACTAAATGAGGTTGTTTCCAAAAAAAAGTTTGCTCTTTACCAGCAGAAGGCTGAATGAAATTAGAACATAGAAATTAGAACCTTGAGCCCAAACACTGTTTAGTATTGGGTAATTCTCCCATTGCTGGCTCTGAACTGGCCCCTGTAGATTTGGTGGATCGAGAACCAAAAGGAGTCTGTGGTTTGTATGCAGCCAAAATTTCTCCATAGAGTTCCTGGATACAGTGGACATTACAAGATGTCCACCATTCCTGATGGCAGAAACTTTGTGAGATCAATTGATTCTGTGAGATAGCCACCATGTTCATGCCCAGGCCTCAGAAGAAAACCTGATCTCATGAAATATCTGTCATTTGGGGCTGAACAGTCCTAAGACCAGCTTGCCATATTTCAGTGCCATTGAATTGGAACCCCAGACCTTGCCCTCCTCATTCAGCCCTGAACGCAAATTCCTAACCCCAGTTTAAACATAATCCAGACCCAGGCCATATTGTCTAGAGCTGAAAACTCTTTGGAGCCAGGAGCGTGTCTTCCTGTGTGTTTTTACAGCACCTAATATAATCGTGCCACTGATCCCTACCTGGGACCTCTAGGGCCTACTGCCATAGAAATAACAACTAATAATTAGGCACACATTTGAAGTCACTTGCCCAAAGCAAAAGATGCAAGGGAAAATCCTCAGATGGGGTTGATTTATTTCAGTGCAGTGCCATTTATTTCAGTGCAGCTTCACAGTAGCTGAGGATTGGGCCCTTAATGTCAAAACGAGAGGATTACACTTGCCTCAGCGTTAATGTCAGAGCTGGGACTGAAAGTCAAGAATTAATGGGGCTCAGGTCACGAGGCAGCTTCTCTCAGTTTTAAAGAGGGATGTTCATGCTGAGGAAAACTTCCAAGTAGATCCGATTTAAAAGCAAATCCATTGACTTTTCACGTGTTTTTTATAATTTGTCTTGCTGCCTGCTTGCTAAGGAACACAGCTATTTGTGTTCAGACAAAAGGGCTGCTCCCTCCTACCCATCTGACCATCAAATAGGAGCTCACTGTGGGGAGACAAGGGCAAATTCTGAGGTGACAGCAATGCTGGTGTCATTTACACAGCTGTTAGTGCATTTAAGTTGCTTTAACTTCCATGCTGAGGGTGGGGGCAAGAGAGGGTAGCAGCAATCAACAGAAACCAACAGCACTATATGAGAAGATGTACAGTAAAACAGGAGGTTTGGTTGCTTGCCTTGACTGGCCAACACACATGGTAGGGCTCCTCACTCCACGGTGGGGCACGGCTAGTGATTCTGGAGGGGTGGCCTCCCTACACACTTGCTGACACCTGCAGGCAGCTGCTGGGGGTGGGGAAATGTCTTTCCACCTGTCAGCATGAGGTGTAAGTGCTACTGTTCAGCACTCTGCCCCCTGCATTCTATTAGCCATTGCTTCTTATTCAGCTCCATGCAGGCAGAATGCCTCAGAGCACCTCCGCTTGGTAACTGCACCCAGCTCTTCCCCGCAGCGTGCCTCTGGCGGCTAAGGCCAGAATCTGGCCCTAATTAATGCTCACGGTCCCCCATGTGCTAATAGATGAGCATTATTATTCCCATCTTTTGTTTTTACAGAATAGGCAGTTTTGGACAGAGAAGTTAAATTAGTTTGCCAAGCTCTTAGGGGAAGACAGAAGCACAAGAACACATGCCCTCTTTAGAAATTCTCTACACTCCAGCTGGAGTGTATTACTGCAATATTTGAACCTGATCCTTCTGGCTATATGTTTTGTTTCATCAAATTTATGAAAATGTTGCTTACGCTGCTTGATCTTTAGTTCATGGTGCAGCTTCCCTGTATTACTGAAGCCCAACCCTCATTTGAATATTTACTTCTCTATGACTTGCTCCTTAGGACAGAAGAATAACATACTGTGATAGACAATGGACCAGATTTTCTGGTGCTCAGCTCACACAACTGGGGCCAGATTTTGAGTCCCACTTAGGACCCTAAATAAGGGACAGATGGATATTCAAAAGAAAAAAAATGGCCAATTATTTTGGTGCTTAAATAGGGTCTGATCTCCTTTGAAAATTTGGCCTACTCCTTGTATTCCTCTTCCTGCAGCCTATGTTGTTCCAAACCTCTCACTTTAATGCCTATCTGTGTTCTCCTCCCACCTCTCTCTTCATGCCATCTTTCATGATATGCCATACACTTGGAATAATCTACCTCTCCTCGTTGCCAAGCACCTCTCTCATTATTCAGATGTTGTCACTCTAAACACACTCTTCTTCCATGAGGCTTTTCAGTGCTAACCCACCAAGTGCAGAACATATGTTAAACATAAATTAATTGATAAGGCCAACATCAGTTGATACTTGGTGATACAACCTACAGACTGTACCATATGTTTAAAGTATATTATCTGAGGTTAGATGTTAAGTTCCCAGGGGCAGAGACCGTCCATAAAAACATAACATAAGAACATAAGAATGGCCATACTGGGTCAGACCAAAGGTCCATCTAGCCCAGTATCCTGTCTTCTGACGGTGGCCAATGCCAGGTGCCCCAGGGGAATGAACAGAACAGGTAATCATCAAGTGATCCATCCCACATTCTATTTATCATGCACTGCATTACCTGGTGGCACCTGGTGGGATTTTCTAAAGTGTTAGGTGTCTACCTCCTACTGGGTGCTTTGAAGATCCTGGTGGGCACCTAGCTGCATCTTTAGGTACCTACATACCTTTAAAAATATGGCCCCAAATGCCTAAATCTCTTTTGAAATAAGACTTAGAATCCTAAGTTACTTAGGCACTTACAAAATTGAACTATGTGTCTAGTCCCAAAAGTAGAGCTGGTTGGGGGGAGGAGGGGAGGAAGGAGGAAAACATTGTGAAATTCTTTTTGAACTCCTCACTGCTGTTTTTAAATCCAAAATTTCAAAATTTAAGAATATTTTGATGAGCTTTATAATTGGCCAAAAAATAGAGGAAAAATTCCATTGAAGTTTTTCCTGGTTATTTTTTTTCAAATGTCAGCTAAATTCAAAACATTTGGACCAGCATTCTTTATAACAATAGGGTTTGGTTCTGTTCTCTTCTCCAGAAATATTTTTAGTGTGATCACAGGCAAATATGTAAAATCAAAATCACAGGTAGTATATATTTTTTTCTTACAGGGGCACAATATTACACCACTGTGTTACACTACATTTGCCAATAGATTATTAAATGTAATTATAAATTATTAACACTAAACTAGAGTGGACAAAATATATGAACAAAGCACTTTTTGGCTGAGATTTTTAAAGCTGCCTCAGGCATCCAAATTCCATATAACTTTGAAAATCTCAGTTGTTACATGCCATCATCTTGATTTTCTCTTGTGTATGTTCTCTTACCCACTAACTGTTAATAAGCAAATTCAATCATTTGGATGAATGAGCAAGGTTTTACCATAAGGAAATAAAGAGCACTCTGGAATATCTAGATATCTGAATGAGAAGCCAATAATTTAGCTCTGGCAACCACAAAGTAAAAGTGTAGACTGCAGGTACAATACAGATTTCTAATAAAATAACTTAGTGTCCGTTCTTATTATTTACCTCATTAGTTTGTAATCCGCACTCCAAGGTTCCATGCACAAGCCCTCCAGAGGGATGATGCTACAACTATAGGAACAAGTCCAAAATGCATCTAAATTGACAGGCTGTTTTCAGTGGGAGTTATGCAATGTGTTAGTACCTCTAGGTGCAAGACCAGTGGGATTTCTACTTGTACAGCAGATGGTCCAGGCATCATTGCTGGAATGCACATGCTGACCCTAGGGCAGAGCCTGAATGGACTTCAAAAGAGGGAATGAGCATGTTTCAAAGTGTTATTGTTTAAATGTTCCACTAAATGGGGACTCCAGAACAAAATATCCAGCTGAGGTCATTCTGAAAAATGTCAACAGATGTAATGAGAAAACAGCATGTCATGGGAGGAAAACATTTCATAAAAGAATTTCTGGTGTTTTGGTTTGTAAAAACACTTTTTCCATATGCGTCAGCAGGTTGTCACAGTGTCACTGTCATGGAGTAGAAGTAGATGAACCTTCATTACTTTTGTTGGAAAGAGCAAGAAGGGTGTGTGTGGTATAAAAGGCTAGGAAAAGTGCAATGTGTCCACTCAACAGGTACACTGCAGCTACCATTACAGATGCACTTTGGGCTAAATCCTCAAGTCGTGACTCAATTTTCACTGGTTTCAGCTGTGTTAGTCTGTATCCGCAAAAAGAAAAGGAGTACTTGTGGCACTTTAGAGACTAACAAATTTATTTGAGCATAAGCTTTCTCTAAGGTGCTACAAGTACTCCTTTTCAATTTTCACTGACTCCTTCTTCAGTAAAACAAAATTCCCACTGACTTCAGTAGGTGTTTT
Source organism: Caretta caretta (assembly GCF_965140235.1). Lineage (NCBI taxonomy): Eukaryota > Metazoa > Chordata > Testudines > Cheloniidae > Caretta > Caretta caretta. The sequence continues at coordinate 20,729,113 of NC_134212.1, read as the reverse complement.
GCCTAAGTAAGGACTCAGTGAAAAGCTAAGAGCTTGATCCTGTAGTTGATAATCATGAATCCTATTCTATTCCATTCTATATAGGTTTTATGACCTTCAGTTATAATGAGATCCTTCAGCGCTGAGTTCTGCCATTGATTTCAAAGGGAAAAGGAACAGGCACATACTCACATGAATAGTCCTGAAATCAGTGGGACTAATCACATGAATAAAGATTTCTTATGTAGAGTGACCAGACAGCAAGTGTGAAAAATCGGGATGGGGAAGGGGGTAATAGGAGCCTATATAAGAAAAAGACCCAAAAATCGAGACTGTCCCTATAAAATCGGGACATCTGGTCACCCTATTCTCATGTGAATAAGCATTTGTAAGCTCACTTTTTTAATAAGGAACTTACGATTTGGCCCTTCGTTCCTTATTTTTGTTGGTTCAACTCTGGGACAATGTAGGCATCAACGGTCTCAATAATCATCATACCTTTTATCTGACAAAAATCCCCAATGTTGGCAATTGGCAATTCAACATGAGTGATTGGAGAGGAATTTCCTCCACTGGAAGCTACTAACAGCAACTTGAACTTTAATAGCACCTTAACCTACTGAAGCACCGCTTGGTCAAGAGCCTTTACAATGACATTGACATTGAAAGTTAATTTACCTTGTGGCTAGTTTTGTCCAAAATAAAATGCCAGTGAAAGTAATAAGCCTCATATTAAGTCATAAAGGGAAGGTTCATCAATTTATCATGTCAACATGCAATGAGATCAACAGTTCTGGTGTACCCTGATCACAAGAACCACAAGTCACGGTAACACATCAAAGAACTGGAGAGGCAATGACATCTGTGGTAAGGAGATAACTTGGACCCTGTTTGTAAAGGGCTTACGTCATCATAAGCAAGTTGTAACTGGCATAAAAGTTGATTGGTAACCAATGCAACTGTATCAAAAGTGGCATGGCATTCAGAATCCTGGTTATTGAAGTTTGTACAATTAATAGTCTGTTAATTATTTCCCTGAAAGCAAAGAACTTAAGCAACATGTTTTCAGAAAAGTACTTAAGCCTATGCTTAATTTCAGCATGTGCTTAACTTTAAGCATGTACAACAGTGTTCTGCTGAATAAGGACCTGAGAGCTAGGCAAATAATTCCTAGCAAATCATTCATTTAAAGAGTTTTGTCTTTTTCTGTTTGTGGGATGCCCACAAAGAGCTGACACTAAGCCTGCACGTTGTAGATAGTCAATTTGTTGCGGGTATTCAATATTCAAAATTCAAGCTGCGTTGGTTAGTCATCAGTCACATACTCTCTTTCAGTTCCCTAATTGGAGGACTGTTAGTGTTAAAACCAGTTTTCCAATGTGCGTGGTTGCACTGAGAATTCAAAATTCACTCCCTACAAATCTTTTACAAATTTAAAAAAAAAACACTCCTAAATCTAACTTTGTTAGACTGTTCATGGAACATTAAAAAAGCATAAACACAGGCAAAGTGAATTGGTTTAAAAATTCTAATGTACTTTGCCGAACAGGGAAATAGGTTCAAGTGAACTCAGAGAAAAGATATTACATTCATGACCACATTCACACTATTTCCTTGAGTATCAGTTGAGCTATAAACATTTTCTGTCAACAGCTTACAAAGAAACCTGTTCTAAAAATGATGCATTGTGAGAACTTTTACATCTAAATGGGACTTTTAAAACAATATGGTCTCATAGGTGGCTGTTAGTTAGAGCTGGTCACATAATACAAAGAGGGATTTGAAAATAAGCAGAGAGGGTTATCTTCTCCTATAATCATAGAGTCATTATATTAATTGTTCACAGGTATTTGGGTAACTGCCAGTTTATTTGTGAAATGTTTACAAATCTCAAATGTTTCATGAATTTTACCATAAATGATAATTGACCCAAAAATTTATACTGAAAATTGTGCTATTTGTTATTCTCCTCTTAAAGTTAAGTACGTGTTTGAGTCCTTTGCTGAACAGTGAAGGATTTGTAGGCATGTTCTGAATCAAGGCCTACAAAATTTCATCTCTCCAGTCAGGGAGGAATATGGCCTATTTAGAGTTTCATTAAATTCTCTCATTCATTTACCTTAAACAAACACCCCAAACCATGAAGCCCACAAATTATGTATGTAATTTGTCTATGTAATCATATGTTCCCTTAAGTGAGAACCATAACAAACCTTCTTTTGTTCCTTCTTCCTTCCCAGCCTGATTATAGGGTTTTTAATTTTCATTTGTGTGTGGGGAGTGTGTGTGAACATGTGCACATGTGTATACAGAACTTTGAGGGAAAGCTAACTTTAAGAAATGACTTCTGCGTTCAGTTTTGAGCAGAGTGTGGGGGAGGTTGTTTTGGTGCTATTGTCTGTTGCAGTAGTCATAGACAGGTTTCAGAGTAGCAGCCGTGTTAGTCTGTATTCGCAAAAAGAAAAAGAGTACTTGTGGCACTTTAGAGACTAACAAATTTATTTGAGCATAAGCTTTCGTGAGCTACAGAGTACTTGGAGTGCTTTTCTAATGCTTCTTCTGTTTGTTCCCAGTTGGGTAGAGTTTTCTGTAACTTCTGGAATGTGGCAAGGTGCAAAAATTCTCCGGGACAGAGCAGAGAGATAGTTTCTTCTTGACTTGCAACAGGTAGAGTTCTTATTTCTGCATGGAGGAGGAAGTGGACTGACCAGGTCATAGGGGAGGTGGTTCTTGCGTTCCTTATGTCCACCAAGAATCCAGTCCAGAATATGGCTGGCTCTGTGTGCAAGTGTATCTGGAGATTGCCCATGAGAAATTTAAGGCAGGGATCTCGGATAGGTTGTTTTGGGCTATCTCAGTAGAGGTGCTGTCCATGTGGTTATTGAAGTCTCCCAAGATGGTGAGTCTCATGAATTTAATCACTATGTTAGACAGTGTTTCTATCATCCCCTCTTGAAAGCCTGTGGTGTCTGGCGATTTATAGATTAGCAGGAAATTAGTTTTGTCTGGACTCACATATTAAGGGGACTCACTCAGAATTTTTTTACTTGAGTGAACTTGTCCTGCAGTCTAGCCCAGAAGGGGAAAGAATGGCTACTTAGCCTCCAGATCTGTCTTCTCTGGGCCTGGCTCTGTGTGGAAGAGAATGGCTACTTAGCCTCCAGATCTGTCTTCTCTGGGCCTGGCTCTGTGTGGAAGAGACTATCTTGGGCGGGCAATGTGAGCTAACAGGTCTATGGTGTCGCTCAGCCATATTTATGTGATGCACATAACACTAGGTTGGGAGGCTAGTGGTCAATAAGATTGTGGATGGTGAAGAGCTAATTGACAACAGATTAGCGTTCTAGTGTTTGTTTTTGGCCATGAACAGCAAAATGATAGGATCAATGATATAGTAAAAAAAAAAAACCCTCATGTCATGCTGACATCAGTCGGAGTGGTGTATCCTTTTCACAATTGTCCTTACTGCCAGTGGGTGGGTACGCCTATGTATTGGGAGACTCCGTGAACACTTGCTGTCTCCTTTGTAACCAACAGAAAGAAACCCAATTTCTACCAAGGGATTAGAACTCCATCTGAAGAAGTTATCCATGTGCAGTCTTGCAATACCCTTTTTTAGATTTGGATCCTGGAAGAGAATTAATGAAAAAAAGGCTTATGTATATCCCATGTTTGGGAACTGTGAATGACAAAGGGATTAACAAATGACAAAGGGATTAAGAGATCTGCTATATTAGAAACTACTGTACCCTGGAATGAAGATATTCTATGGTTCTCTTTCAGCTAACTTGTGCCTAAGGCGACTGGATACTGAAGGTTGCGGATATCTGCTGCAAGAGAGGTTTTGCACCAGTTTATCTTGCACTCCCTACAGTGATTAGGTTAAATATATATCTGTGCGAGGATTATTATTAATAATGATCGGGCTAAATCCTGACATCCTTACTTAGTGTTTACTTAGTTCTTACACAGGCAAAAATTCCCTTTGAAGTTAATGAGATTTCCATCTGTGTAAAACCTGAACAAGGAATTCAGGGTTTGGGCCACTTAATAATAACCTTCTCGACCCTATCATTTCTAGAGAATTTGATTTTCTACTTTGTAGTAAGTTTATTTATGTAGTAAATTTATTGGGGAGGGAAGGGTTCAAGACTTGCTTAACCTTGAGTTTCTTTTCCAATATTCTTTCTCTTATATTCTACCTACGAAGGCAGAATGTCATAATTACTGTTGACACCACAGATCTGCAGGTGTTCATTCACTATTTTGGCTGCTTCTCTGTAACAATAATAAGGTGATTTCAGCTTAATCCCTTCCAACCCCCAGAACAATCTATATTTGGAGCTTAATATGGAGAGTCATCATAACAATACCGAGCACGGGGAAGTGACAGTCTCTCTCCATGCAGTTCTAATGCAGTGTCACCTAGAATATTGCATTCAGTTTTGAGCACTGCTTTACTAGAAAGATTGACAGACTGAAGAACAGCAAAAAAAGACAAGGGCATTTGTGGGACTGAAACACAAGGAAAGATTAAAAGAGCTAAATATGGCATTTGGGCTAATAGACAATATGAAGGCTATGAAAGGCTATGAAAATAGTTTATTACTGTTTGATGGCTGTAAAGTTGCAGAAGACTTTTACATAGAGGTATGACAAAGGCCTCATCTACACTATAGCTATAACTGACCCAGTTAGAATGTTTGACCCCTTATCCAGCTACAACATGGCTTAACAAAGTAATGTAGATGAGACCCAGTCATGGCTGTAACCAGGTCAAAATCCTGGACAGTCCAATGATTCAATGCAGTTATGGGCCCACTGTTAGATTCCATCTACACAACAAATGTTAGCTATGTTGTAGCCAGGTCGGGACCAATTGTCATAACTATGCCGGCTGACTTGGTCATAGCTGTAGCAAGGAATAAGAATACTTAGACGACATTAAGAAAAGGAAAAATTAGATTGAATACCAGGAAAAAACTTTCCAACAGTGAAATCTTTCAGGCTGTGAAAAAGTCTACTAAATGCAGGACAAGAGCCCCATTATGTGGGAGTCAGGAAGGCATGTAAAATGTTAAATATTAGGGACTATGCTAGAAGCAACAATCCTGCACAGTCAGGGAGATATGTTACTAGAGAGATGCTAGAGCAGGGGTGGGTAAAGTACGGCCCGTGGGCCACATCCCGCCCGCAAGCCATTTTAAGCCAGCCCGTGAGCCGCACCACGCAGCTCTGGCCCACTCCAGTGCTCCGGCTGGGGTGCTGGGTCAGGGCTGGACCACGTGGCTTAGCTCCACTCCAGCGCTCCGGCTGAGGCACTGGGTCATGACAGCATCACGCAGCTCGGCCCCACTCCAGCACTCTGGAGGCAGAGGCTGCACCAGCGGCTTGGCCCCACTCTGGTGCTCTGGCCGGGGTGCTGGGTCATAGGCCGCACTACGTGGCTCCTAAAAGCTATGGCATGGCCCTGCTCTGGCTCCTATGCGCTCCAGTGGGAGCTGCAGGGGCAGTGCCTGTGGATGGGGCAGCACGCAGAGCCACGTGGCCGCGCCTCCACATAGGAGCCGGAGAAGGGACATGCCACTGCTTCCAGGAGCCGCTTGAGACAAGCGCCGCTTGGAGCCTGCATCCCCTGAGCCTCTCCCCATGCCCCAACCCCCTTCCCCAGCCCTGATCGCCCTCCCGCTCTACAAACCCCTCAATCTCAGCCTGGCCCACCCTCCTGTACCCCAAACTCCTCATCCCCAGCCCCACCCCCAAGCCCCCACCCCCAGCTGAACCTGCACCCCTTCCCACACCCTTGCCCCACCCCTGATCATAGAATCACAGAATATCAGGGTTGGAAGGGACCTCAGAAGGTCATCTAGTCCAACCCCCTGCTTCAAGCAGGACCAATCCCCAATTTTTGCCCCAGATCCATAAATTGCCCCCTCAAGGATTGAACTCACAATCCTGGGTTTAGCAGGCCAGTGCTCAAACAACTGAGCTATCTCCCCGCCCCCCTCCACTGCTCTCCAAACCCATCAATCCCAGCCTGGACCACCCTCCTGCACCCCAAACTCCTCATCCCCAGCCCCACCCCAGAGCCCCCATCCCAAGCCGGAACCTGCACCCCTTATAAAAATGGCTTTGCAGAAACATTCCCATTACAGGTGCATTCTCATGTTTAAAAAGAGACTAGAGATTTTTTGAGTTTACAGGAAAATAAAAAACAGTTGCTATGCGAGAAAAACTTCCAGTTTATTGTGGAAACAAGCTCTCTCACTATGCCTAATCCTGGGGCAAGTTTGGAAAAATTCACGCTTTTGCTCTTTGCAAAACTTTGTAATGTTAGTAGCAAATAGCTCTGATGCTGGTGCAAATGGCAGAAATCTGATTTGGATTCATATCTGTGTACTACTGGGGGAACACAGGTAATTTTGCATCCCTTAAGTGACATGAAATTCATTAAATAAAGACTGAGGATGAAATCCTGGTCCCACTTACATTAGTGGGAGTGTTGCCATGGACTTCAGTGGGGCCTGGATCTCGCTCCACATTTAAGCCTGAGACGCTGCGCAGGGGGAGGGCCCCAGAGCCCATGCTGTAGCCCAAACCCGAACGTATAACCATGATCCTAAATCAGCTGACCCTCACCAGCCGCGGCTGTGCCGGGTTTTTTTATCATAGCGTAGACATACCCTAACAGCTACTGGATGAAGAACATCCAAGGAATCACCATTATCACCCTATTCTATTTAGGTCTATTTAGTAATTTATACTATGCTCTTCACCATAGTACTTGAGGGCCTGCTGCACCAGATTATGCATGGTCAGTGCTAGGACCCACGGTCTGTGGAGTGTTGGAGAGTCCTGCAAAACCCATCTGCATACTTCCCCCAACAGAGCCACTGCAGGACTTCAGTGGTGTAGAGAGGGATTTACATGGGCCATTTACTAAGGTGAGTATTACCCATAATCCTGCAGTTCTTTCACATGCAAAACTCCCCTGGGCTTTAACCGCTGTTCATTGTGTGAAATAATGACACCAGAATTAGGCCCATCAAGATTACATTATTTTGTATAGCAAATGCCTTTTGGCCTTTTCAGTCTTGTCTCTTGTCTATTAATAGCACACTTAGACCTAGCTTGGAAAATGCGATTCACATGATAAAAGAGGAATTTAAGAATATATCAAATACTGGGAAGGAACTGACATTCCGAGTATTGTTATGAATACAGAAGTGGCGCTAGAGCTATGTTCCATTTGATTTGATTTGATGTAGTTAAAAAAAAACAAAAAAACAATACACGTATTGCTGATCTTGCCAGGCCACTGAAGTAAAATGGGACCTTTATGTCAGCACCACAGGATTCAACCCAGGGTTATTGTGTGGTGGTTACCTAAAACTAGTGGAAACTTGCTTAAAATAGATATTAAAAAAATCTAGCATGAAGTGAGTTGATTTAGTAAATACTTTAACAACTAGAGTTTTCTGGGAAAGCCATGTAATTGTTTTTACCTACACTACGTAAAATAAATGATACAAGTGACCATTTGATTGTTAGCAAATAGCAAGCATTCAGGAATGTACAGAGGGAATAACTCTTTTTTTGACAGGGGAATGGTCAAAGGGAACAAATGTTTTCTGTCTTTAATTGCTTTGATTCTGTGAAAAAATGTGCAATACCACATCGCTGAGCACGTAGAACACAGTTGCGAAAGAAGACCGTGAGCTGCTCGTCATTTTGGTGATTAACAACAACCACACGTGGTTATTTTAATGTAAGGAAAAAGGATTTTGTTTCTTTCTCTTTTTTTATAACAGTGGGTCTATTGTCCCTTGAATACACACACATACTTAGCATTAATCTTTAATCACTAAAGGAAAACAATCAACTTTAAAAATGACATTCTTTTCTGAATTTTCTAAAAGATCTGCTCTAGGACTTATTTTGAAGAAGCTCTACTATGGGCCTTGTTAGCCAGGAGATCAGACTCAGTGATCACAGTTGTCCTTTCTGGCCTTGGAATCTAGAAATTTATGAAATTCGATGTAAAAAAGTCTCGTGAAGAGAAGCTCCTAATGGCCAGGCAGTTTCAAACACCACTGACTGCTATAGTTTCCAAGAGTAGACACTACTATATTTATTTTGTACATTGTGTGTGCTAGATGTTTGGAATCTCTGGGAGGCTCAAGCAACAAAGCCTGGATCTGGTCACCTGAGTTCTAGTCTTGTGTCCTATCTGCTTGTCCACACTCCCTCTTCCTTTCTGGTTGTTAGGTTTGTAACCTTATTTGAAATCTCACAAAACTAGGGCGTGTTCAGGCGTGAGATTTTAGTTTGGAGACTACATAGCTAGATCTCAGAGGTCTGTAAACATCCCTAAAAGCTCAGTCTCAACCAAACTGAATGCAGCCAGAATTTCTGTGGAAATTATCAACCTGGGAGTAAGTGAGGGCTATGGGTTTAGGTGTGTGTTGAGGGTATAGATGAAGGGTAGATCTTGATTGTGTTCCAATTACTGTTGCTCTGGTCCCAGTACAGCCTGATACTTGGTAACACAGAAGGGAACTCTTTGTAGAAAAAAAAAAAGGCTCCCCAGACAAACCTCTGCAGCCTGTGAGCGTGACTGTGGGAAGGCGGAGAGGATGCAGGGCATCTCAGAACTGCAGACAGAGACAAAGAGTGAGTTGTTACATATTTCTCAAGCGACATCAACCCACCGAAAAGCCATACAGGGAAAAAAGGCAAAACAAACCTTGAGCGGCTAGAGCATAGCAGATTTAGATTAAATCTCAGGAAAAAGTCCTTAACAGTAGGACAATGGAACAGACGGCCTAGGAGGGGGGTCGTGGAAGCTCCTTCACTGGAGGTTTTCAAAAGGAGGCTGGATAGCCATCTGTCATGGATGGTTTAGACACAACAACTCCTGCATATCTTGGCGAGGGTTAGACGAGCTGACCCTTGTGGTCCCTTCCAACCCAATGGTCAGGGCCAATCAGAGGGGGGGCCAGGAGGGCCATTTGCTCTGGGCCTCAAGCTCAAAGGGGGCCTCAAAGTTATACACTTGTTAATTTTTTGGCATTTGATAAGTTTTGCAACTTGTTTTTATGTGCATCCCTATCGGACCAAAATGTGACACACTCTCTCAGCTTAGAGCTGCGAATTTAAGCAAATAAGAGATGTGATTTGGTAAAAGACTTAAGTTTTTTGTTAACTGATATAGATTTTATCATATTAAAGAGTTAAAATTTTCATAAATATTAATAAAAATATATCAGTTCTGATGGCACAAGATTAGACTATGATGGATGTGTCCTCTCAGATCAGCTGATTATATAAACAAACTACTGCTAGTGGCTGGTGCTGGATCAAATGTATGTTGAAAGGTAGCAAATTGTTACATTTTAGTGTCTTTATAGTTTTATGTCTAGTGGACTAAATAATTATTTATGTGTGAGAATTCCTCATTATTGTCTTTTTATGGTAGCTAAAAGAGGTGACTGGTTGGTTGGTTGAGCCCTAGCTTGGTAGCTTGGCCATCGTCATCGGCTTTCGTAGCCTATAGGTCCAGTTTCAAGGTGAAAATTTGTGAGGACAACCTTGTATAGTGAGTTTCGTGAGGACACATGTTTGAAATTTTTGGACATTATCCCTCTGTCTGTATCCATGTCAGTGTTTACTATATCTATATATCTATATCTATATATCTATATATATCTATGTCATCCCTTTGTCTTCAGCTCAGCCTGTTATATTATACCTTTCATGCTTGAGTTTTGATTCAGTGATAAAGATAATAACCTGTCTGACTGTTTCATTTTGTGTTCTTAATTAGTATTCCTTCATTTTAAGTCTTTTCAGCATTTGTGTAGCATTCAGCATTTGTGTGAATCTCACTGCACAGGCTCGAACTGAACTTCAGTCTATTCAGAAGCACATGTCCAAATTTGAATACATTCTGATGTCATCTTTTTGTGGATGGAACTACTTAACAATGATCCACCAAACTAACCTGGTAATTGAAGAACACAATGTTACACTTGATGTTGAGAGGGATAACATTGAAAGTCTTATCAATGACATTCAACAGATTCGTGAACAATGGGAAGTGATCCTGACTGAGTCCAGATTAGTAGCACAGAATACGGCATTTCGTCTGAGTTCTCTACCAATCGCAACTTACCTACTGAATCCGATGCCGAGCAGCATTATCAATGTCTTTCTTGTCATCACTGACTCTATTCAATCAGGTCTTACATGTCGATTTGAGTCATTGTGACTCTCAAAAGATCTCAGTGACAAGGTCACCTTGGGGGGAGGGATACCTCAGTGGTTTGAGCATTGGCCTGCTAAACCCAGGGTTGTGAGCTCAATCCTTGAGGGGGCCATTTAGGGACCTGGGGCAAAAATTGGAGATTGGTCCTGCTTTGAGCAGGGGGTTGGACTAGATGACCTCCTGAGGTTCCTTCCAACCCTGATATTCTATGATCTTCCTCAAACAGATATATTCCACAAACTTTAAACTGATTGCAAGCCAAAGGAATTGCTTCAAGAAATACTCAAACTTGGACTCTCTGAGGTGTTTCCTAATATCACAATTGCATTGTGTATTTTTGTCAGTTTGCGTGCATCAGTGGCTTTGGGTGAACGCGCCTTCAGCATGTTAAAGCAGGTAAAGAACTATCACTGTTCAACTATGGGACAAGAGGTTTTTAAGGTCAGGCTTGACAAAGCCCTGGCTGGGTGATTTAGTTGGGGATTGGTCCCGCTTTGAGCAGGGGGTTGGACTAAGGGGTCCCTTCCAACCCTGATATTCTATGATTCTATGGAGAGCGTTTGAATGGGCTCGCCATGCTGAATATCAACTGTGACATTGCCCGAAAGCTACATTTTCCCTCAATAATTAGTGCATTTGCACAGAAAAAGGCTAGAAAAGCATGTGTTAAATTTAAAAAAAAAATCAAATAATGGCTCACTCGTTTTTTTGGTGCCTTATTTTGTTTTCCCGTGTCCTCATTTTTTATTTTTATTATGGCTAGGGGGCCTCTCTGGACCTCTGGGAGGGCCTGCCTCTGTGGTCCTAGGAGTCTACGAGCCCTCCATCGCCTGGATGGAGACAAGGCCTGGGACCTAGGCTCAAGGGGGCGGGCGCTCGGGTTAGAAATGCTGTGTGACTCCACTTGTCAGTGCAACTCAACGCCTCCGCCGCGTATCCAGGGCACCTGGCGCCGCTGTGCCTCGCTGCTCTCAGTTACACCCCTGTCAATCCGGAGTGACTCCAGCGGGGGTGGGGGGTGGGATGCGCGGCAGAAGAGGGGGATGCGCGGCGGGGGGGGGGGGGGGGGGAGCGGGCCGGCAGCCTGCGCGCGGCGGGGGCAGCTTCCACTTTCCCTTTCGCCGAGCTCGCCTGCTGGCCTCGCGTCCGCACTCAGCCTCCCTGCTCCCAGCAGCAGCAGTTCCCCCTCCTCCCTGCCCCCGGCCCCGCTGGCCGCTGCCCCTCCCCGGAGCTGAGCGGGCTGCCTGCCAGCCCAGGCTCCCGGGCTGTGTGTCTGAAGCGTGGCCCCTCCTTCCCCCCCACCCCTTCCTCTAGCACCCCCGCCCCCTCCACCAAAGAAGAGGCTGAGCCGGTGTTTTTCCACTCAGCAGGATGGGTGATGCTCAACGCTCCCTCATTAGACAACAGAGACGAGAGGTCAGGAAGAAAGCGCTTATAAATCACCCCCGCCTCCCTCGCAGCCCGGCTAGTCGGGCGGTACCTTTCCCTGGGACGCACCGGGCAGACGCCTAGAGCCCTGGCCAGCTACCTGAGCCCGCAGCAGGTAAGATCCCCTCTCTATTGTCTGCCAGAAAGGGAGAGAGCCTCGCGCTCTGGTCGCTCCCGAAGGCAGACGGGGAAGGAACAAAGAAGGAGCCGTCGGGAGGAGGCAGGGAGGGTTTTTGCCTTTGCCGAAGGAAGATCTGCCCGGCAAGAGAGGGAACGAGGGAGGACTGATCGCTGCTTCTCTCTTGTTGCTGCATGAAGATGGCAAAGAAAAGACCCTCAGAAGGAACAAGGAGGGGGGGGGCGGGCATTGCCTTGGTGGATCAGGGCTGCAAATGTCTCATCTATGCTCAGGGTCTGTTTCCCTCCTGCCTCCCCCCCCTCGCCCCATATCTTCGCTGTGGTTTGCCGTACCCTGGGCTAGATAGATTACAACGTGCTGTTTCTTTGCATTTTGGTCGCGCAGGTCAATAGGGCCGTTTCTTTCTTTTCAAGTCCCTTATAAAAACCCAACACCTACCTATATTTAATTGCTATCTAGGCTACCGTGTGGTTTCTCGAGCGGTTATTTCCATCTCGCCCTCCGTACATGCTCCACCACCTTGTGTTAACTTTTTTCAGATAACAGTCTGCAGTGTGAAATTAACCACTTGCTTGGCAGCTCTCCAACCGTTAAAAGTACATTTCTTCTTTCCCAGCCCTGCTGTTTCCCCCAGTGCAAAATGCAACATTTTTTTGAAGGCTGTATGCAAACCTCCAGTCAGGTCCAATTGAAAGACCAATACAGCCGGTGCTGTCGCAGCTGCTGCTGCTACTAATGGATCTGACCGGGGTCTGACATTCTTTTCTTCAGAGGCAGTTAAAGTTTCCATAAGTGCCATAACTTTGTGGGTCAAGATTCTGATTTCAGTTATCTTGGTGTCAAAAAAGTAATTCTGGATTCACATCAGTGTGGATTGGGTCAGAATTTGGCCCAGTGAGTTTAAGATGATGAATATTCAGTGGTGTATGATAGTGTAACAAAAGACAGACTTTGGAGACAACTTTAAGTTTCCATATATGAAGATAAGGGGTGTGTGTGTGGGAGTTAATTTGCATTCACACCGAAGATAAAACATGCATTAAAGATGGAGAATTCAGAATATATTCACCCACTTCCTCATTCGTGAGAGGTGAAAAAATATATTTTTTCTTTGAGAATTACTTTTTTCCTTCAAAGTGACAAAATTCTTACACTTACATGTTCTGAAATCTTGTTTCTTCTCTTTATTATTATTTTTTTAAATAATAATAACAAAGGAAAACATAGTGGGAAAACAGAGGTACAGAAACAAGTTTGAAGAAACACAGTCCCACATATGAAGGATTTTTGTGTTTCAGTAGACTTCATGCCAAGATGGAGAGAGGCTTTTTTTTTTGGTTAGTTCCCATTTTTTAACCGTATTGGGAAAGGCATTAAGAAAATGTGCCAAGAAGAACTGGTTGTGTTTATAGTGCTATTTTGGTAACCACTGTATCTTTTTGCTTATATGTCAAAATGTTTCAAATGTTGGACCAACAAAAAGTGGAGCGGTATTGTTCAGGAGACATGGAGTTAGTTGTCTGGGTAATTTGGTACTTGGATGACAGTTGCTACCAGTTTAGATTCTATGGCTTTAGGATTGTAAGGAAATCAACCCAATAAAACTGTGTGTTGTGGAATGTTGAGGAGAGAGACTTTGTGCAAAACTTTTAAAATCTTGGCATATGGATTTGTTACTTCTAGATTTGGATTCAAGCAGAACTGGCCAACTCTTTTTGGCCTTGTTTATTTCCAAAGAAGTATTATGGAAAGATTTCCCTGTGGGATGTTGGTGGAAGATCATTTTCTTTTACAGAAGTGTACAGTATGGTCGTGGTGAAAGAGGGAAATTTTAGTTTTTACAAAGGGATAGCTACCGTACTAATAATGCTATTTCCCTCCAATATTGGGGCACAAGTTGAGGGTGAATTGTATGTTTCTGGAGGGAGGATACCTGTAGTAAAGGTGGGTGAGTAAATGTTAGCTAGTACCTGTGAAACATTCAGAGATAGCCCATCTCTCACTTCGGTCTTTATCTACCTTTTGTTCTTTTCCCCCCTCTGTCTTCTTCTCCTCTTGTCTCTCCATCTCACCATCTCGATCTTCACTACTGTCTTCATCTCTCCCATTCTCTTCCATCTTCTCTTCCTTATGGCTTATATTCTCTTTAGGCTGCAGCCAGTAGGGGGTGACATAGTTTCTCAATCAGTTCTCAGGCAGATCTGACTATGACACTCCAGCCACTAGAGGGCAGAATATGGAGGACAGGCAAACTTAATGTGCTATATCAGTGATACTCAAACTGAAGCTCCTGAGTTGCAAGTGGCTCTTTAATGTGTCTCCTGTGGCTCTTTACAGCACATGATATTAAAACACTCGACACTTAATTATTAAACAAACTAAGTTATTAACCAGTCAGGATGTTTTTACTGTGTTATTAACTGCTTGTAGTTGATAAAGTAATAATACTTGGCCAGTCATTTTGCTGTGAGAATAATACTGTATATATATATATATATATATATAATTCTCACAGCAAAATTACTGGCCTTTATATTCATATTTAAACAGTAGGACAGGGGAAATATTTAGGAGATATATTTAAACAGTAGGACAAGGGAAATATATATATTTATATATATATAGATGATATTTCCCTTGTCCTACTGTTTAAATATGAATATATAGCACTATAGTAAATGAAACAGTGAATTCACACTACTGAGGTCTGAGTATCATTGTACTATAATATAGATGGAGAGAGAATGGAAAGGGCAAGAGAATTCCTTTTTAATTTTTTAATTTCTGTTGTTTACCATTTACCAACCTGCATTTTCCAGTGTGTAGTGTCAGACAACTGGCTTCAAAATCCTCTAGCTACCTGCTGCTTAACTGTGTGCAGTGCTAGGGCACTATGTAAAGAGCAGTAAACTGCAGCCAGCATAAAGCAATCTGGAGGCATTAAGGAGATGGACAAATGGGCGGAAGTGCTTGTCTAAAAATGACCTTCTTTGGTTTTAGGGATATCAGGCCAGATTCTGGTGTAAACCTGGAATAATTCTGCAGATGTTAATGTACACTAATGTAATGCAGGGGAGAATTTGGCCCTTCAGTTTAGTTGGCAGCCATTAGCTTATGCATTTTTATTTTTTTGATGGTTTGATGGTTATTTTTTTTTTATTTTTTTTTAAATGGCACAATGCGTGAGCTGAGGTAAGAATGGGTCTCCAGGATGTTTGAAATCATGTATGAACAAGAGGTGCAGCACTGCTGTGGAAAAATACAAAGAAACCTCAGACTAGATTACTATTTGTGCATGATGTTGGAGAAGTCCTGCCTGCCAGAATTTAATGGCTTCAGTAGGGTTCTTCAGAGTGACTTGTTTTACAGCTAAAACTGGGGAGAATTTCAAGGATTAATTCCTTAATTTGAAATCTGAATACCAAGACTGAGCTACAGCCTCGTGATTTGCACTTAAAGCCTCCTTTCCATTTGGGGATGCATTTCCAAAGAGGATTTTAACTGAGCAAGTCCTATGGATTATAGCGCGGTTAGAAAACCCCATATAGTGCTTTGAAGCTCTACTCCCTCATAGCCTAATTGTTTTGTGCTGTGTGTGCTTTCAGTAGCAAGGAGGCATTCCATTCTGTGTCTTTCTAACTTTGGCTGTTCCCACTTGGCTCTGCATTGAAAGTGTAATCTGCATTTTGCACCCAAATGCATCAGCAGAGCCAACTGAGGGTATAGATTGTGGGGCAGAGAAATGTAAACCCTAAAGGACAACTAAACCATCATTGCACAGAGAACTGAATTTAGGGTAAACCAAAGTCTTTTCACTTTACTGAAGCATCCTGAATTGTCAAATTAATACAATGGCAGAACTGTTTAAACCCCAAACAATCACATTTTATTTCATTACGCTTTTCCCTCCTCAGAGCATAACAATATAATCTTTCAGTCTTCCAAATCTTTATTTTCCTGTAGATTATTTGCTCTACAGTGTCATTACATGTACCATAGTGGAAGCATTTTCTGGAGAAAAGATTAATTGTTTTCTTATTCTATTGGATCTGACAATATCTTGTTTAAAGAAATGAGTGCTGTAAAGGAAATGACTATCTGATGAAATTTATTGATGGGAAATTGCACTTATAAAATGTAGGTTAGAGTCAGTTCCATTGCTAAGGCTCTTTCTGTCCACTGCAAATAATAATGCTGTCAACCCTAGTATTGCTTTGGAAAGCCCTCTGTTTCCAGTATTAAAAAACCCATGCAGTATTCCGCAGTAATAGCAGGTTCAGAACACTGGATCTTTTGACTGAGGTCTGTACTATATTTTTTAAAAATGAGTAAAACAGCATAGTCACCATCATTTAATTTTTAACTTTAGATATATAAAAATAATTAGTGGCTGAGCCGTCTCATCCATCTGTGATTTCCACTAGAGCGCCAAAAACACCCTTTGTCTGTTTCTACTAACAAGGGGGGTGGAATTGGTGAAATGAAGAATTGGTAGCACAGTATAGCGCCAGGTACTGCATTTAGTCAGTGCAAGCTCCTCATCACACCCCTCTGCCAATGCTCCTCATTTCTCATCTCCCAGACCCCCTCTGTTATTCCATTGCTCTCCCTTCCTTCCCAGTTTGCCAGCACACCTCAATCGTGACCTGACACACCTGAACCAATACCAAACAGGAACTCTGTACAGCAGTGCCATGCTCTGTAGTGTTTTTAGAATGTAGACAAATGACTCCATAAAGATGCTTTTGCTTTCTTAAGAACACTTCAGTTCAGTTTGAAACATGCAACAGCTAAAGATGAATGTGCAAGGTGGAGGAGTTACAGCTTTTTAAAAAAAGATAAGGAGTACTTGTGGCACCTTAGAGACTAACAAATTTATTTGAGCATAAGCTTTCGTGAGTTACAGCCGATGAAGTGAGCTGTAGCTCACGAAAGCTTATGCTCAAATAAATGTGTTAGTCTCTAAGGTGCCACAAGTACTCCTTTTCTTTTTGCGAATACAGACTAACACGGCTGCTACTTTGAAACCAGCTTTTTAAAAGTAATACCTTATCTGATTCATCACCCTAATCAATTGTCAATGCTTTAAAATTGCAGTTTTGAATAGATTACAATGGGAGATTAGTGATGAAAGAAGTCAAATGCTCTAACCCACATTTATGCTACAGGATTGCTTTTAAAAAGTAATCCCATAGTCCTATCATTTAAGCACTTCATATAGCAAATTCCCACTTAACTACAGTTGCACTTGGAATAGTCCACTTACAGGAATGATTCTCCAGTGGTTTGGAAAGAAAGTCAGAGTATGAAGTTGTCCTTCCTATGTTCATTGAATTTCCCCCCCTCCCCCAAGTGTATGTTGGGATAGGTTAAACCAAAAGCTAGAGCCTCTGCTGGTGTAAATCGCTGTAGCTACATTGATTGAGTTGAGTTATACCTGCTGAGGATCTGACCCAAAGTATTTTTATCTGTTCAAAGAGAGAATGTACATGCTGAGCTCTGGTCATTACTGCATTGCTAAACTTATACCGTGGTTGACATTGGTGTAAAATACTCCAGTAGAAGTTTGGAAATAGAGGTGCAGTAAAGTTATCCATTAATTTGTTTCCAAATTTAAGTATGGGGGTTGCCATTGGAGGGCCAACATTTACCAATATTATTTTACCTCAGGGTCTGAGCTTCCAAGAAAAAAGAGAGAGAAGTGATAGCAGTTGGCTTCTTCTATTGCCACCACTGTATTCATGTGGTTTTTGTCTTTCTGAGGGACTTAGGGCTTGTCTACATGTGGGAGTTATTCCAGAATTAGAGTGTCCGCACTTGAAGTTATTCAAGAATAGTTATTGTGTTTTAAATTCACACCCTTCTTAATCCAAATTAACTTTTAAGTTTACACAATCCCTGTTTACACTGAAGACAGGAAAGGGGAATGGCATGAGGCAGGGTGGTTATCCAAAGTCATTTGTTGGAGTGAAGGCTTGTTGAGTCCCAACAGCTCCATTGTGTTTGTTGTTATGGTTTCCCTGCCATAACAGAGGGAGCCATCCACTACTTTTTTGGCTGCAAGGCTTGTGTCTCAGTGCAACTGTGTCTTGGGCACAGGGTGGAGGAAAGTGATTTGCAAAACCTATGAGACACTGCCTTAGGGGTTGCCCCAGATATGCATGTTAGCACTGAGTAGATGGGAAACAGAGATCCTACACAGAGATGCATGTGGCCATCAATGAGAACTTTAGGAAGTAATTTGAAAAGCCTTCTTACCTTGCTCCACGTAAAATGGCCTTGGAATGTTATTTTCACTCAGACAGTGTAATTTACTTGCTCTTAATACACATGCAGGCAAAATTTCTGTAACAATTCATATTAAAAATTTGCGGAGGGATGACAGATGAGAAACGACCTGTTTTTGTGGTATTATGTTCAGTATCTTGATGTACTTCAAAAAACTTCTTTAGTTCATACGTATTATTTGTTGGATATCATCTGCATGATGATGTATAAATCAAATGTATCTTAGTATCCTGATGGACTTTTTCCCTCTTTTTTATTTTAATTTTATTTTATTTTATTTTATTTTATTTTATTTTATGTATTTGTCTATTTATTTGCTTTCTCTTTTTTTTTTCTTTTTCTTCTTCTCCCTCTTCTCCCCCCCTCCAAAAACAGGAAGAGAAAATCCATTCAGGAGAGACTCTTCTTCATGTAAGTGTTATTTATGTTCATTTATGAAATTACAAAAGGATTATAAAAACGATTAGAATGTTCAAATACTGAACGCTTACCATCTGCTCATAGAAACCAAATGAATAAAGAGCATGTGAATATAAACTTCAGTTACACAATAACAATACTCAATACCTGTTATCTCAAATCTATATATGCAGTTCTATTGTGTATATCATGGTAGTACCTAGGCACCATCACAAAGTACTTTACAGATATTGGTAACTCCTGTGAAGTAGGTATGAAGTAACGTCTCACTTTATATATGAGGGGCAACGGATGCAGAGTGGTTGAGGGTCTCTACCAAAGCCCACTAACTTGATGGAAAAACTTCCATTGACTTCAGTGGGCTTTGGATCAAGCCCTAAGTGACTTGGCCAAGGTCAAAGAGGGAATCAATGTCAGAGTTCAGTTTAGAACTCAGGAGTCCTAGCTCCCAGTCCTATGCTAAAAATAAGCTTCTCTCTTTTGGATTCTTCTACAAAATCCAAGTTGTGTCTGTAAAGTTGTTTTTGTTTATTTGTTTATGTGTGTGGCCTCTTGTAGCATACAGATATTTCAGGCCTTTTTTACAACCCATGGACCCTCTAAAATGAGATTAAATAACACCAGCCATCAGTGAATATTGTTGCAAATGTTTTGTGAATACATTTGCCTCCAGAATAAATGCTCAGTCTACATCAGGCTGATGAATCTTGTACAGGACTTTCCATAGAATACGTAAAGCTACACATCATGGAGTTCAACAGTTTTACACGTCGCCTAGCAACTTGATTTGCTTGCAGATCTCTGATTTTAAAACTTTGAGTAGTCAAGTAAATTCTGCTCCAGTATCTCTCTCTAATAAGTAAAGTCAAGAAAATCTTTCAAGAAGCAGCATAGATTAAGACCATTATTGCCTTAGTGCAAAATGAGCCTTAATGAGGAAAATGACTGCATTAATTGCAATGCAGAGGACCTGCTTTATATAACTTTGAAGCACGCACTAGGTCAAGTGGCGTGGCAAGCCATGAGCATTCACATCAATCTGACTTCTCATAAATCAACATTTTTTCAGAAAATAACATACGTCTCTGAATTACGGCACTAGATTAGACTCAGATAGAAACTCCTGGTTAATATGTAGCAAAATGCTGTGTGGTGACAAATGTTTTTTGTGTGTGTTATTGGGCTGGAATGTTAGTTCCGCTTTTAGATAAAAGGAGCTTGCGCAAAGCACCCTTGTAGACCATTATTTCCCTGTCTAGTACAATAGTTATGTAGTCAACTGTGTTCAGCTGTTTCTCTCTTACGCTACCCTTTATTTTGCATTTCAATAAGAGGAGGGCTTAGGTGCAGGCAGAGACTTGAGCCTCTTTGAATCTAGCAAGACACAACTGCGTAGTCCATTGCTAGTCAAAAATCTATTGAAAACTCGCTCTATTCTGGCTATATTTCTGGCAGAAATGTTATAAGAATTTTATTTTGTATCTTTGAATTATGAACATTCTTTTGGCTGGTTTTATGGAAATAGTTAGGGCAATCAATTAAGGATAAGCTTTTTCAAAGGAGAAGAGCATGTGTATATTAAATGAAAAAAAAACCCACACCAGCAATTAAAAAGAATTGTCCTTTACACTGGGATGCTAAAGCTGAGACTGAGGGTATCTTTGAAAAGCTACGGTACCATTTTTTAAAAGACAATAGGAATGGAAAAATTCCAGGAGTCATATTACTCACTTTTTTCAACATGGGACCCCTAATATAGAAAATTCAAGTCTCTTGAAAAGAGTTCAAAGGACACATTTCCCCCAGTTTTTTAAAGAGGAATCACCAGGGTAACAAAAACATCTTTAAAGGAAGAGGCTCCAAATAGAAAAAGAAACCTAAAGACATGATGATACGGTGTCCCGACGTTGTACGCTAGAATCTGGAGCCCATTGGAATGCAGATTCAAAGATCTCCCTCTAGTGACTTTAATATCATAAAGCTGAATATCTGGATAATCTAGAGCCTTGTAACTGGAATATATTCCATAAAATGGATCAGTGATACAAAATTTATGGCCAAGAGGCCACATGCAGTACAACCTTCTACCACCTGCTGTGGCATTTCAGCAGCCAAAGGCAAGCTTTGAGCACCAGAGCCTCTCTCTCCTGGTTCTGTGCATGAAATATCATGACTCAGATTTGATGTCTGTAACCTGTCTCTATATGTGCCTCAGTGCCTTGGCTCCCTTTGGCTTCTTCAACAGTATGAATTTCCAAAAGAGAGTTTACTCCAGGGATGTGAATAATCAGCATATTGTCAAGTGTCGGAATTATGAAACTTCCAGGATAGAAACCTGTCTGTGCAGTGTGAATTTTCAGAAGGGTCTAAACTTCCGCGGATATGAATTCTAGATTGGGATTAACCCCATCGACTGTGAATGACCAAAATGAGGCCTCTTCGATAATGTTAAACTTTCAGAAGCTAATAATCCCCCCAGAATGTGAACTCTCAAGAGGAAATTAAACCCAGGGATTTCAAACTTCAGATGGTGGATCCCACTGATATGTCTGAATTCTCAGAGGTGCCTCGGACACGTGAAATATTTGCAGGGGCCACCTCCTGCCATTGTGACATTTTGAAAAAGGACTCCTGGTGACAGTAACCAGGCATTTGTATTATAATGATAATAAAGGGACCGTCTTGTGATTGTCACTTTGCGACAAATACTACCACAATTCATTACTTTCCATCAGTGCCTCACCCTATGGAGGAATCACCACTGCCCATCCACAGTGAGAAGGGGACAGAAGTCCCGACTGGTGAGTGCAGTTGGGATGGGATATTTGTAAAGGGTGGGGGCAATGATGCTACATGGATTTATATGCCTGGTGTGTGTGCACCCATTTGTCATTAAAAATTCTAGGACTTGTTACCAGTGCCCCCTTTTTTATATTTTTTAAGTGTTGTGTATTTTAGCATTCCTGAAAGGTGATATATTGGCATGATTGGTTCTCAACTGATCCACAGACAAGGTACAACATGAGCAGCAACCGTGTCAAGATTCCACTTCACATTGTCATACTAATGTCTCTGAACTCAGAGCTAGAAGGTTCACCTTTATGTGTTTAAAAAAAAAAAAAAATCAGATTTCATGCCCTTTCAGCCTTTGGCCTCAATGCTGAAACTGCCCATAAGTCTGCTTATTGGGATGGTGGTTTGTGCAATGAGGACACTTGTTCTTCCAGAAATCCACAAAACTTATTTTACATAAGCCACAGGACAACCAACTGACCTGGGTTCGATTTTAACCAGATATATAGCAGCAGAGTGGGCCAGGTCCTGTGAGCATCATATATTATATACTTCTGTGTAGGAGCACCAGCCTTTTAGATAACCAAAGTAAATAGAACATGGAAAAAAAAAAAGATTGCCTGGTGTATGCCTTTGGATTTTAAGAGCGCTATTGTCTACATCTTTTTCCCTAGCTTCTTATTTAACCTGTTCTTGAATATGGGCAATGACTGTACCCAGACAACCTCCTTTGGGGTCTGTGTCATTGCTCTGGTGCAGCACTTTAAAGAACTTCTTCTTACTTTCCATCCAGAACTTTTCCTTACTTAATTTCAATCAACTGCTCCCTGTTCTACCATCTTTTGAGCCAGATTAATTATTTACCTTCACATATATTATTACCTTAAAGGTATTTATAGATGGCTCATGGCCCACAGATTCTTCTCACTTCTAGACTATATTAATTTAGTTCCTTCAATCTCTCCATCCGTCCTTGGATCACTTTTATTGCCCTTATTTGTGTTTCCTTTAATTTTTCTATATCCGTTCTAATCTGTGGAGATCAGAACTGCACATGCTATTCCCACTATGGCTGTGCTAGGGCTGTGTTAACATGACACTGTTATCTCTTTAGCTTTCCATATGATCCTTTTATATATATACAGATCCAAAAATAGCATGGCATCTCCACCCCAGCAGCATCACACTGAGACTCTGTATTAATTTGCTGTCTGTGATCACCCTTAGATCTTGCTCAAATTCACAGCTAGCTACCCCTCAATTAATAGCTGTGCTATTTATTTCCTCTCCCTCAATACAGGAATTTACACTTGCTAGTACTGAATATCATCTCATTGCATGCAACCTACTTATTGCACTAGGGTTTGGTTTAAGACAGTATGATTATGTGTTCATTTTAATGCACCTAGATTTATCCTAACTTTTGTATTGTAGTTGTTATTGTTTTGTTATCTACAGTGCAAAGAAATAACTGAGATACGTAACATTTTATGTTTCAATACCCCTCCTGCAATTGTCCTCTGTATATTACTCCAAACTCTATTTCCAGCTCCGTCATTTTTATCTGCATCCCTGCCCTTCATTTGTTTTATACTAGTTTTAAAATATTAGTAAATAATGTAGAAACTGACAAGTTTAGCACTTTTCTTTTTCTTCATATTGTACCGTTTCTCTCTGTATAGTTAGTATATTGTCATTATATGGCTTATATGCATGGAAAGAGGTAGCCTTTCACATAGTGGAGATAATCTCTTTCTCATCCATGTTGGAGCTTTGCTCACGTAAGCAATTGGGTGACATCAGTCCACTCTTATAGAACTGCTTAATCTAACTCTCTCATATACATTGGCATTTTTATCAAGTCTCTTCCATTGCCCTGAGGGAGGCTGGACTGCTGGGATTGTGGCATGTGCACCAAGAATGAAATATAAAGTTTGGTGAATCATGAAAAATCAAACAAACAAACAAGTGTGAATGAAAGCTTTTTATTTAATGTTTGCTCACTGCTGTCATGGAGTGTATTTCCTAGACTGTGTACTGAACTCTGGTGTAGCTGTCAGACTACCCAGCTTGATCCAGGTTCAGATCAAACCAGATCAAAGATGATCATTAAAAGTTTAAAATAAATGGCTGTATTATATACATAACACCTGGTAGCAAAGAGGAAACAAGTGACAAAGGTGAACAATGGTGACAGAGATGGGTGTAAGCTGCTAAAAGGTTGGAATATGGAGTCTGAATAGCCAAAGAATTGGATCTGGGATTTTAATTTGGCTCATTGTATTCTGTAGAGATGGAAGTCAGCTGCAAAAATATGACCTGTGTCTGGGTCTGGATTCTGATTATAGTCTCCCTGATTTAGGTCTGAGCTATCCATTTGGGCCATTTCCTGAAAATAGAAGGGAGTCTTGTCTCAGGTTTAGGTAGGTCAAAAAGGACCAGTTAATAATTCACACACACACACACACACACACACACACACACACACACACACTCTCTCTCTCTCTCTCTGTATATAGTGATACAACTGTGAAAGTAATTGATTGCAACAACTACTTAATTAAAACGAAAAGTAGTTTTGTGAAGTAATCTGATTATTTCCTGTTCTGGAAGGTAATTTGAATTACATGTTAAAGTTATCTTGTCTTGCCTCTCCCAAATATGAGTAGGGATGCCAAGTCACTTTGCAATTCACATATTTGATGCAAAAGACTTGCAAATGGAGTCAGTAATACTCCCAATGCAGTAGATCCATTTTTTCAAAAAGTAAATTTAACAATGCTGATTTTAATTAGTAAGTGAAAGGAACATATATCCAGCTAGTTTATTACAGTTGCTACATGAAAGCAACAGCTACAAATAATAATACACACATGAAATATCACACACGATAGATTCACCAATAAAAGAACCAACATGTGCTCATGACTGAAACACTACGTACTCCAGTGAAATACTGTATAAGTCCTCTGAGTTGAGGAATGGAAGGTTATAACAAAATAACATTTTCATCTCCTTGTGATGCGGTGAAGACGTTAAAAGAAAAGGAGTACTTGTGGCACTTTAGAGACTAACCAATTTATTTGAGCATAAGCTTTCGTGAGCTACAGCTCATTTCATCGGATGCATCAGAAGACATGGGCATTTCTGCTGATAGCTCAATAAGACTTTTGAGTAAGAAGGATTCTGCTTGCTCTTGATTTGTTTTTGCACTTTTATGAAATACATTCCCATGCAAAGCTAGGGGAGCAAAATGTCAACAAACGTGTTAATAAATCAAGACTAGATGAAAAGGTAGAAAGTAGGAAGCATTATGCATAATAGTATAAGAGAAGATAAAGAATAATAATAAAATAATACAGGGCAAAAATCTAGCAGTCTTTGTTCAGGCAAAACTCCAGTTGGCTTACATGCTTGTGACAATTAACTGATTTAGTAGACTCGAGGTGAAAAAGTGAGCAGAACAGGTCATTTATTCATTCTTATTTATATTAAGGTCATGGCCAAAGGCCCCAATCACCAGTTGGGTCCTGTTATGCTAGGCACTGAAAAAACCCATAAGACAACACAGTCATTGGAGGCTTTACATTTCAAAAGGCAAAACCCAGGAATGAGGTATTTGTAATTGCAGTAGTTTAATTTAAGTCACACAGTGTTGAAGAACATCACTGAGGCAATAATTGTCACCCAAGGGATTGAGGAGCAATAGGGCTGTAGGAGAAGGTGTTTATTCATGTGATTCCATGGACTCCCTCCTAAACTCCCTACCTTCAGATAGCATTAATGTTGAGAAGGAAGCTGTCAAAATTCTATTCCAAAGAAACACACATGTAGGACCTGATTCTGAGCTTATTTACACTGTGATAACTCCTGACTGCAGGGTTGCTACTTTTGATTTACCTTTGTATAAATGAGATCAGAATCAGGCCCTTAATTTCCATAGACATGGGGCCCCGTTTTACTCTCCTTACTTAGGATCAATCCTGCTCCCCTTGAAATCAGTGGGAGTTTTGCAATAATGCTTAGTTGTTACTCAGGCAAAATCCCACTGGGCCATATCACTCCCCAGTGGTGTACTTGTAAATCTGATGATCACTGTTGACTTCAGTGAACTCCCTCCAAATTTACAATGGGGCAATTTAGGCTCTGTTTACCAGGGTTGAAGCCAAGTAGACACAGTTTAACATCCTTTCAATTATTAGCTGGTTATGTTATAGACTTAGTCTAGGCTCTATTAAGAACCTACCAACGGCCGTACTAGGTCAGACCAATGGTCCATTTAACCCAGTACCCTGACTTCTGACAGTAGCTAGTGTCAGATGTTTCAGAGGGAATAAAGAGAACAGGGCAATTTCAAGTGATCCATCTCCTGTCATCCAGTCCCAGCTTCTGGCACTTGGAGGTTTAGGGACACCCAGAGCATGGGATTGCATCCCTGACCATCTTGGCTAATAGCCATTGATAGACCTGTCCTCCATTCTTTTTTAAACCCAGTTATTGTTTTGGCCTTGAACTCAGGGTTTTAGAGCAGGATTTGCTCTATGCTGCGTGCACTCTGCTGTTAAGCTCCTCCAGGCTCTCGTTAATGATGAGTTCCTTCCTGAGGTGTCAATCTATTCCTGTCCTAGGCGGACTGACTGAAAGACAGATGATCTGTCTTTTTCCCCTTAATATGACTGTGCTCCTCACAGGCAGGGCTGCTCTTCAGGCAGAATGAAGCACAGAGAGCACATCTTTGCCCTGACAGAAAGAGCATAATTTGCTCTGTGGAGTACCAGTTAGCTGTGTCCCTTCAGTAGGCTGGCTATTTTCTGAAGACAAGAGCAGAATGTTTGTCTGAACTTCTACTGGGAATGATCGCACATAAAGGGTCTGATTTTGCCAGGTGCTGAGTGCCTTCTGTGAGGTGCTGAATAGTCTTTGCAGCCAAAAAGAGCTGATTGCTCTTTGCACCAGCCAAGATGTGCACTTGCAGTACCTGCAGATAGCACTTACCAACTTCGTGGTTTGACAAACTGGAAGTGGCTTGGATAGATTTCCCTGCAATGCAACATGTCTCGAGCATTCACAACACTTTCCAGCCACTCAAACCAGTACATCACCATTTGAAAATAATAGAAAATAATAATAAATAATAATGATGTGACTATTTCTGAATGCCCTATTGGGAACTGACAATTTAAAAAATCCCCAAACAATTAGTTGTTTAAAATCACTCCAAATACGTTACACAGTGAGTTATACCATCCAGAACTACCATGTATACCAGTTTACTGTGGCGCAGGGAATCAGTCACAGAACATATTGTGAAACACAGTAGTGATTATTTGGCACATGTTGTTATATTAAGCATTTTCTGTTTATTTAAAGGAACATGCTTTGTGCTTTCAAGATAAAATGAGTATAATCTAATATAGCTCTAATGGGGGCCATTGCTATTTTATATTCAACCCAGAGCTGTCATTGATCACTAGGATGACCAGATGTCCCGATTTTATAGGGACAGTCCCGATATTTGGGGCTTTGTCTTATATAGGTGCCTATTACGTCCCATACCCATCCCGATTTTTCACACTTGCTATCTGGTCACCCTGTTGATCACCCATATGATAATGCAATATCCTCTCTAAATTTTTCTTTCCAATTATTTGTTTTGAATGTGTGAAATATCAGAGCGTTTAAATTTGCTTTTCATACAGTATTGTTGTTACTTACTTTAACCTTTGTCCCTCCTTTCCCTAAGCTCTCCTTCCTCCGCCTCTTATTTTAGGACCCAAACCAGTTTTACACCAGCGTAACTTCATTTTAGATCAGATTCCAATCTCACTTACACTAGCATAAAACAGCAGTTACTCTGCTGAGGTCATCTGAGATCAGAAGCGGGATCTTTATGCTAGAAATTTAAATTGTAAGCAGTTTGGGGCAGGGACCCTGGCTGACTTTTGGTGGCATTGAAATCAGTAGTCTTGCCATTAATTTCAGTGACACTGGGATTTCACCCGATGGCTCTTTAAATCTCTGTGAAGTGCCATGAGAAGATATTGTGGTATAAAGTGTTTAATAAATAATTATTTAATAATGATTATAACAGTTTGGGACATTTAAACGCTAGATACCCTTTCAACTCCCGCCCCACCCCCCACTAACACTAAATGCCCATTTTATATTGGTACAATCTTAAATAATTTTGAAAAAGAGCCTCCAGGCATTTAGGATTTATATAGGCACTCACTGCTCGTGCCACTATGCGATGCCTCCTGGCAGCAGATAGAGGTCACACAAGGTAGTTAGTTCTGCACAGAGCAGCTGCTTCTCAGCTCAGCTGTTTTTCAGTTCAGCAACTCCAAGCCACAGAGCCTTGGCTATGAAGAGAGGCTTCTCTGAGCTTCAGGAGATAGCAAATTTTCACCGGCCGAATGTGCTAACAGAACAGTCCTTTTGTCGAAGTAACTTTATTTTAACCTGCCTTAGAGAGGTGCAAAACTACATGCAATTTCACTGGTCACTCCAGATAATTTTCAAAGGTATCCACTGCAAAGATGCTACCAAAAATCCCCAAACAATTATAAACAGTTAAACATAAGGAGATGCCTTTACTTGACTGTTTCTACTCCAATAGCCCGACTCCTTCCAGGTCTCTGTTTTATCTGGGGAAAGGGTGTTGTTTATATGGACCACTTATTTCCCATCAGGCCTTGTCAGAAGCTAAATCTACAGATATGGCTGCCATAATGGACTACATTTCCCAGCCTGCTCTGCTTCCCTGGATGTCAGAGAGAAAGGCTGGGTGGGACATGGGAGGATAGGATAGGCTTATACTCTAGGAAATAATTTAGCCCCATCTGTTCAGTTTTCTGAACTGTACCTTCATAAAGTGAAATTTACAGAGCCCCAGGTTGGGAAGATAAAAGCAATATACTGTACAACTAAAGCCATCAGCTGATATCTGTCAGAAATGATAGAAAAGATAAAGGATGGAGGAAAATGGTTGAGTTGCTATATTTTGTCTAGTCATACACAGAAACATGTTCACCCACAAAGACCAACAACAGGGCGACATGTGGACAGCTGAGGAGAGAGACACTGGTATTAGGCTGGCACTGTTGGTATTCTTTGCTCATATCAGAGTTGATCCTGTAGTCCTCACTCACACCAAGGTCGTTGAGGTCAAGGTGGCACTTTAGTGGGCTCTTTGAGTTTAAAGTGTAGGATCAGGTCCTTTTGTTTGCATGCAGAGCACCTACGCCACTTTCAGAGCGTGGCAAGCAGAAGTGATCTGCATGTTCAGTTTCCTTAGAGAAATTAAATGTTTGCTTTAGGCACTATCTGCTTTTCATATCTCTCGACACAAAACGAGCAGTGCAGCTTTCCTTATATGAAAGCTGTTAAAGCCGTGTGGCTACAAAGAACTGAAGATATACTTCTGGTTTAAAAATTAATCAAAGTCATGTGATATTTTGGAGAACTAGATGTTTCATGGGATTGGTAGTGAGATAGGAAGACTTTCACCTCCAGCTCATTAGTTTAAATCAGGTCAGCAGTGACCAAAATTACTTTCTGTTGGAGGCTATTCAGAGGCCCTGTATAAAATGGAGGCACACGGGTGGTGCGGGGAAATGCAGGGGAAGTGGACACTGAACTGGGCTGGCCCATCCTTAACCATTCAGTACATAAACAAGGCACTTCAGTCTCCAGGCTGTCAGGCCTGCACCCTTCACAAGATGCATGGAAAAATAAACAGAAAGAAAACATCATATGATCTTCATGATTTTGCTTCTTTTATGATGTTTGACAATCAAGAGCAGAGCAAACTGTGCCACCAGCTTATGCAGCCAGTTTATCACTTCTTCTTTTGGCATATCCTCTGTATACCAGTAACCACTGTTAGATTTCATTTCCTATGCAAATCTTGATAAAGTTTAAAGCTTCTGTTCAGCTGCTTTCTTGAACTAAATAAACAACGTTCCCCTTCCCCGCTTTCCAAACCGAATGAAAATCTCTTATTGTTCAAGGGCTATGAACTAAGATTGTCTTATAAAGTGCCTTAGAAACATTCTTACCTCAGTAAGAGAACCAAAGATTCTTATCATAGCAGCACTGGCCTGCGTCATTTTAAAAGTTGACAACTAATTTGTCTCACTGACTCATATTTCTGTGAACTATAGGCCCCACTGCAGACAAGAAATTGAAACAAAACCCAAAGTAACTCATTCTCATCATTAGAGCCCAGGGCTCAAATTACGCTCAGTGGAACCACATTCACAGTGCAGTTGGACTCTGGTGTGTTCTTCTACTGTGGCCACAGCTAACATGGCTCAGTTCATGCACACAGCAACAGGTTTTCCTGCACAATCTGGTGTCAGTTCTGTTGGTCAAGTCCAACCTGCTGTGCTGCACAGCCATTTGGTATTAGTGCATTCTGGGCAAATTTTGGTGCATAGGTACCATATTGGTGGTGCAGAAGGGTGCGGCTGGGGCCAAGGCATGGATTTTTGTGAATAATGCATTTTGGGATGTCCTCCCTCCCACACCGAGATCAGGGCTTTAGGAGGACTAGTTTGCCCAGTACACCGACATAATTAAGACATGATTAACCTACACAATGGAGTCACTATGTTAGAAACCACTTACAATCTGATGTTTATGTTATAAAAGTCCTCATAAGCAGGGTTAGAATAAGTCCTCAAATACTATCTAAAATAGGGATCTCAAACTCAAATCACCACGAGGGCCACATGAGGACTAGTACCTTGGCCTGAGGGCCGCATCACTGACACCTTTTCATACAAAGATACAAAAGCCCCCAACTCTGCCCCTGGCCCTGACCCCACTCCACCCCTTCCATAAGGCCCTGCCCCTGCCCCGCTTCTTCCCACCCTTCTCCGCCCCCATTCCAACCCCTTCCCCAAAGTCGCTGCCCTAACTTTGCCCCCTCCCTGCCCCTATTCCAACCCCTTCCCCAAATCCCAGCCCTGGCCCCGCCTCTTATCTGCCTCCTCCCCTGAGCGTGCCACGTCCCACTCCTCCCCCACCCCCCGGAAAGTCCTAAGCACCACCACATAGCTGTTTGGCAGCGGGAAGAGCTGGGAGGTAGGCAGAGGAGCGGGGACACTCAGGGAGGCGGAGGTGGGGGATAAGGGGAGCTATGGTGGGCTGCAGGAAATAACTCTGGGGGCTGCTTGCAGCCCGTGGGCCACGTGTTTGAGACCCCTGATCTAAAACTTAGATGGATACATAAGGTCAATAAATAATGTAGAAATACAGTCCCATCCAGGTAGTTAGGATCTCATCCATGCTACAGCCTGGTCATAAAATTGGTCAAAATCTGTGAAATGACTTTTTGTATGAGATACTGAAGCATTGCAACAGCGCTCCTCTGCTTACCACTGGGTATATTACAAGGAAATTTGAATGCTTCTGACATTTCCTTTTTTTATCTTCTTTGCATAGTGTCACATATTACTTATGGATAGCAATAGCCAAAAAAACCCCCAAACCCTGAAAAATATTTAAAAACCGAAAGTTTGTTTTTCCCCAGAGAGAGAAGGTGGGTGAGGTAATATCTTTTATTGAACCAACTTCTGTTTCCACCAAACATGTATTCTGATGTATTTATTTGAAGTATAGGTGCCAATTCCGTGGCTGCTCTGGGGCTGGAGCACCCACGGGGAAAAAATGGTGGTTGCTGAGCACCCACCAGCAGCATCCTATCAGCCCCCCTCTCCCTCCCTCAGCGCCTCCTGCCTGTCGGTGGGCCCTGCCAATCATCACCTCCCCATGCCTCCCGCTTGCCGCAATCAGCTGTTTCGCGGCATGCAGGAGGCTCTGTGGAGGGAAGGGGAGAGCGAGGACATGGCACTCAGGGGAGGGGGTGGAATGGGGTGGGAAGAGGCGGGGTGGGGGTGGGGACTTGGGGGAAGGCGTGGAGTGGGGGCTGAGCCTGGGGCAGAATCGGAGATTGAGCACCCCCCCGGCACATTGGAAAGTTGGCGCCTGTGGTTTGAAGTGAGTATTTGGAAAACATATGAAAAAATGTGACCAACCTTTGAGACTAGCCCATGAGTAAACGATATGGGTAAATGTAGTGACGAACTGAGAATTTGTTGCTAAAGCAAAGCATGTTAGGGGAATATGAAATTATTCCCAAGAGGAAAAAAAGCTAAAAATAATATATTTGTACATCTCTTTGTATGCTTGCTTCATCCAATGCCTACTTTATTTTTATTTTACGCATTTGAGATCTACTCAGTATAAAATCATAGCACCAAATGAAAGACTGATGACTAATGATTCCATGTATTATTTATGTGATTAATAACGTATTGAATCTATCCTATGCATGTACCGGGCATATATATATATATATATATATGCCCGGTACATGCATAGGATAGATTCAATACGTTATTAATCACATACAAAAAGTCAATAGATACTATACAAAATATTGCAAATATTCAAGTTCATAAGCTCTCTTTTTTTTGAGAGGTTACATTACATGATCAAGTAAATTTCTTCATAGTCCATACGGTCTAAGTGTTTGCTGATGGTTTTTCAGAGGTTATAGAAAAGGTTAATTAAAAGGGTTAATGCTCAGGCACACTAATGAACTGTAACTTCATTATATAACAGCCCCCTAGAAGCAAAAAACCCAAACCAAACCAAAATTAAAACACTTGCTAGGTTTAGTAGGAAGGTGAATTATTATTTAGTGCAAACAAATCAGTCAAAGGGGAAAAAAAGAGATTTTAAGGAACAAGACTTGAAGGATCCTCCTTAACCATACCAACAACATTTGGCAATGCATCCGTTGTGCCATGTAAATTGCATGCACACATAAATTTTGTGGGCACAGTCAAGTCATTGTTCTTAAAAATTAGGGACATTAGGAGGTATGTAGTAATAATGTATTGCACTTTCAAACCTGGAAAACGGGTACATCAGTAGCAGTATAGCAAGGAAAGCAGCAGGAACATGGTGCTCATTCTAGCTTGTTGACAATCACTAGGCTTTTAGCTAACACACCCAGGGGGTATTAAATTAGGTCAGTAGTTGGCTTGATGTGAACAAAAACAACTTTTTAACTGGACATTCCCACTACACAGTTTACGAGTACTATATACAAAGAGCATAATAGCTGTAATCAGTTCTTCCTACCTCTGCAAACTACCCACCACCATTGCATTACTCCTCTCCCCTATATGGGATCTTCACCTGTGGTGGAAGCACCACAAGAAGTCCTGCTGATGAACTCACCTGTACCTGG
Organism: Caretta caretta; assembly: GCF_965140235.1. Classification (NCBI taxonomy): domain Eukaryota; kingdom Metazoa; phylum Chordata; order Testudines; family Cheloniidae; genus Caretta; species Caretta caretta. The sequence continues at coordinate 20,696,533 of NC_134212.1, read as the reverse complement.
ATCTGTGGTGCGACAAGCCTATTGGCACGAGAAGACAGTGGCTGAGATTTAGGCTTGTTGGCATGCAAGGATTATTGGCCGTGGCTTTGTGATGCAGAGGAGTAGCAGTCACCCTATGCAGGGATGCTCTGTACCCCATCTGTACCATTGGGAGGGTCTCCACAGCTCCTGGCTGGGGTTGGGGGTAGAGAGAGGTGGGTAGGGGAGAGGCTGGTAGGCCAATGTTCTATGAACTGCAGGGTGTGACCCAAAACAGCCCTGTGTTCACACCCTCCCCACTATTATAATAATCTTTGTACAAAATGTGCCTCGTGAGGTATCACCTGGAAACTAGTAAGTCACTGGTCAATAATATTATGCTGAAATGTAGATAGCAACATTATATGTAAAGTTATGAATTCCCCCATGTGATGTTATTAGCACGGGTTCAAAACCAGACTGCCCTGCTGAGGCAATAGTTGTTAAACTATTGGTTAAACAAAAGAATGTGTGTTTACCTCAATTTACATACAAGTAGTAAACAGGCCCATCAAGGCAGCAGGGGGAGGAGATGTCAGGAAACAGAAGGATTTGCATTTCAGCAAACACAAGTGGGGGACAAAAGAGCATGGAGCTTTCTTCACCACCAGACTCTGTCGCCTTCCTCACAGCTTGAATGAACTTTACTTTGAGGGGTATCCTTTGGAAGAATCCACTTCAAAGATTCACTGGACTATAAAAGAAAGGCACAGAGAACCCCAAGTTAGTTCTTTCACCTAAGAAGACAAAGGCACCAGCACCTTTGGGCCTCTGGAAGAGATCCTGACTGAGGAGAGGGCCAGTAACCGTCTTGCTGGAAGACTGTGGGTGAGAAAGGGCATCTTGAACAAAGCCTTGAACTAAAACTTGCTAGATTTAAGTGTTAGACTTTTAGATGCATGTTTTCACTTTTATTCGCTTGTAACCATTTCTAACTTTCTCTCTTATTCTTGAGCTCACTTAAAATCCTGTCTTCATTTGTTAACCAGCTTGTTTTACTGTTAATCTAAACCAACCACGCTGTGTTTGTGCCAAAGTGAATATCAGCTCCAGTTAATGTGGCAAACTGGTGGGTGTTGTTTCCTTAAAGGAGATTACGGATTTTATTATTCCTCAGAATGTTGCAGGAGAGGGGTGGACAAATCCGAGCACATGGCTCTGGGGAAGTTCAGGACTGGGGGTGTGTTGGGGTTACCTGCTAACATTAACCAAGTCTGGTAAAGACAAAAGTGTGTCTGTGATAACTGCTGGCAGGCGGTTAGATTCATAGCTGTTGAATCAAAAGCTACAGCATACAGAACAGAAAGAGCATGCTGGCTGTAGGTCGTATCCATTACTGCTCCCCAGTGCCTGTACTAGTGGCTGTGGTTCAACTGAACAGGCCTCCTGGTGCAAGACTCCCTCTCCATCCCTGCAATAGTTTCACATGGACCTTTTATTTCAGCCCTACGGTCTAGGGGGTCTAATACTTCTCCCATTGAAATAAATGGAAGTTTGCATTGACTTCAATAGGAGCTGGATTGGTTTCCAGCTTCCCCCTCATCTGCCCACATGGGAAACGCTACAGAACTCTCACTCCCCTGAGTCAATGGTATCGAAATACCTTCCTCCCTTTCCCCAAGTCCCATATAAAAAGGTGACCTCTGACTGCTGAGTATTTTGTTTCTTTAGGCTTCATGATTTGTTTTGAGCAGAACAACACTGCATTAATATACAACCCATTGTATTTTCTTTGTAAACACAGGGTAGCTTTAAGTCTCCCTCCCCACTTTTATCCTCCCATTAGAAAGGCCAAGAGCAGTGGGTTTTTTATTTTCCCCTACTCAACTAATCGTCTGAGGTTCAGTGGTGATCGATTTATTGGTTCAAATAAAGAAGTATAACAGAAAATTCAGAGTATTATATGATTGCAGATTTTCTTTTGCAGTGAGTGTTTCATAACAGCTCTGAGCTGAGACACAGTGCCCATTTACAGCACTTGACAAATATGAACACAAGGACCACATAGAAAAGACATCTGGAAAGCAATAGATGCCTTTTGTCCAGGATACAATTGATTAAAAAGAAATTGAAACAAGTCCATGGCTTTCCTTTTGTAACCTACCCCAGCTAAATAAAGGAGTATCTGTTGCTCCTGGAATTTTCTGCAGCAACTTTTCCAGATGTCAGCCTTCGAAGGAGGAGAAAAGGAGTATACCCGCGAAAGAAACAGGCAAAAAGAGAAATGAGAGGAGATATGATTTGAAATGGGAGGGAGAAGAGTGACGGAGAAGAGGGAAAAGAAAGGGAGGATGGATAGATGAATAAATAGACACACACAGAGAGAAAAGAAATCAAGAAAAGAAGATTGAAAAAGGACAGAAGTGAGAAAGAAGAGGAGAATGTGAGGGAGACGATAAGAAGGAAAGTTTGTAGAGAACCTTTAAAGAATATTAGAGAGGCAATACATTAAATAAATGGAGGGTTGATATTTTTCAGAGAATATCACGGGTATTTTGTCTGATGAAACAAAAAAGGGTTGGGATAGGAGTTAAGGACAATAAATGGAGTCAGGCATTCTCTGGATATTGCTACAGGCCTCCAGGGTAGCAGGTAAAGAAGTGGATCAGTATTTCCCCCTTCAGATAAGAAAGACCTGTAAAAAAGCCAGAACTTTTATCTGGAGTTATATGTTTTACTCATCTATTGAGTAGGCTAACCACTCTGATATTCTAAGGTGGGAAAGTGACAGACTTCAAAAGTTGCATGGTTTAGAGCTCTGAGCTCCTAGGAAATGAGCCAAATGTAATAAAGATTTTATTTGGGGCGTGATTCTGCTCTTATTGAAATCAGAGTTTTTTCCCCGTTGCCCTCAGGTGCAGCAGGAGTTGTGAGCTGGGAATCACAGTGCTATTAATATTGAAATGCTCATGTATATAATGATATGAAAATTAAAGGTGGCACAAGCACGCTTACAGTCTAGGGTTGGCTGATTTTGTGAAAATATGAAATGGAGATGGAAATTTAACTTGTTTCACAAATGTACAGAGATCAAATAGAAGTTATGATAAAGCCTAAACTGGCAAAGGGCAATCTGCTTAAGTACGAGTATAAAATGAATTATAACGTGATAAACAGAAGGCTTTAAACAGTCTTGTAAAAAGGAACATTACCCAACAGAGAAAACACAACCTGAAGGAAGTTACCATTAGGTAAGCCTCCAAAACAGCAACAAAATCAGCTCCTGAACATCAGCCTGCAGAGAATATTCCAACCCTCAGTAAAAACCACGGGTCAGATTCTGCAGTCATTCTTTAGGCAGAGTTCCCAGTGTTTTTATAGCATGTTGGGGGGGCCTCAGAAAGAAAAAGAGAACCCCTGCTATATTGTATTGTTTTCCTTTATGTGGGGTGGGAGAGTGAATCATTATTCTAATGACAGAGTTAGCAGTTATGTAACTACACCAGAGATGATGTACTGTGTTGAGCTACCTGGTATTAGCTGTGGGCATTCTCTGCCTAAGGCTGATCTCTTTTGGAGTTCTCCGCTGAGGGCCAAGAGCTAACCAGTAGTAGGAGAGCAGCAACTGAGTCTGTGTTAATCAGACAGTGAGATATTCTGAGTGAGGCATTTCATGCACCTGCCTGACAGGTGGGAGTGGGGCTGATGTATGTGGAGTCTGGAGTTGTGCTGCAGATAAAAAAAGGAGCTATTAGGCCAATTATGTAGCGTGTGTGGAGCATGTAATGATTATGCTGGGAGCCAAAGAGAGAAAAATGCAAAGGGCCACATTTAGCTACTGTATTATATTCTCCTACATTATACCAGCATAAATCCAGATTAACTACATTGGCTTCAGTGGAGTTAATTGAGTTCACACCAGTGTAAATGAGAACAGAATTAGCCCAGCAAAAGTTGGATTTTTTCCCCTTTTTTCCATCCAGGTTCTACATATTTGGCTGCAGGCTTGGCTGCGGTTCTTTGTTTATCCATCTAAACTTTAGCAGGTCAAGCCAAGTCTTCCTGGAGATAGCCAAGGCTCCATAGAGGGAGCTGCTCTGGAAGGCAGACATGTGTCTTCTGGAAGGCAGACATGTGCCTCGGAGTTGAATCACTCATGTTGGACTTCACGCTTTTATAAGTAGTTTCTTACAGTTTTTCCCTTGTGGGAATTAGAGGGACTTGGATCTCAGAAAGTGTCCCACTATGTGATTCTGTAAAAAATAATCTATCATTCTCTTGTTCTGACCTGAGAAGTGAGCAGCTCCATCAGGCTATTTGTTTGTTATCCCTTAAGAACCTCACCCAGTGGAACATAACTGAAGGAAATGAAACTTCAGCCCCATTAATGATACAGACAATGCCTTTCACTAAACAAACTCAGCTTTCTTGACTTTTCCTTGCCAAACAGAATGGCCTCTGCCCCTTCCCTTACAGACTCTGTTGGCACTTCCGGTAACTGGGAGTGGCTGTGTAGCCACCAGTAGTTGGCAGCTAATGGGATAAAGTCCCACAGTCCCTGAATGTAACATATGACATGGGCTAGAATTGTAGTCACAAGTAGCAGCTTAGTGTTAATTCCTATGGCACTGATGGACAGTACGTGCCTGCCAGCCATAAACAGACACTGTATCTTAATGGACAATAGAGACCTTGCCAACACTAGATGAATAGGTTCATAGCAAAAAATGAAATGTTACAATGAGGGAAATAAAAGATCTCGAGCTGTGCATTGCACAGCTATCAGGTAAGCAATGTACTGTGCCTCACTGTGCAGCTGGTTAAATGCTATAAAGGCCTTATAATTAGTTTCAAATCCTGCTGTCTTTGCTCTGTGAAATTCTTATTGATGGACTTAAAAACTGAGTGTAGAGCTTGTCACTGCAAGATAGCAGAAGAGCCAAGATCCATCATCACATTCCAAGTAATTTTGGATCAGAAAATAAAACTCAAGACTTACATTTTCAAAAATGAGACACCCAAAAGGAGTGGACAAGTAGAGCACCCCAAATAAGCGTGCCCTTTTGAAAATGTAGTGTCATGTGTTACGAAATAAGAATTCCAAAAGACAGCAATTAGCACTTAGCCTGTAAGCCATTAACTCTAACTACAGGACGGTCAACCATCTCAGAGATAGATAAAATTTATGGAACGCAGCATGCAAAAAATTGGTTAGGTTTGCAAATTTTAAATGAAATTAACTTGAACTGTGATTGAAATAAACCAACAGCCAGTAAGATTAGATTAGATTAGATTAGCAAACTCACTAAAAATGAAATAAAATAAGAGCTCCATAGAGGAACAGAAGCATTATCTCATTGCAGATCATTGATCTGTTTAGTTAGGTATCTTGTCTCTAAACGTGGCCACTACCTAATGCTTCAGAGGAAGGTACCAAAAAACAAAACCTACCCCCCCAAAAAAGAAACCATTATGGCCAATGATTATTAAGGCTGGGAATCTGTCATGGATATCATGGAAGTCATGGATTCCGTGACTTTTCAGGACCTCCATGACTTCTACAGCTGTCAGGTGCAACTGAACCCGGAGCCGCCCTGCCAGCAGTGGCTGTGGCAGTCCCGGGCTTTCCCTATACCGCTGAGCACCAGTGGGTGCCCCAGAGGCCCCAGCACCAGCAGGCACCCTGGAGCCCACCCTTGAGCACCACCAGGTGCCCTGGAGCCCCCCCAGCACCAATAGGCACCCCAGAACCCCCCCCCAGTACCAGCAGGTGCCTTAGAGCCCCCCACCGTAGCACCAGCGGGCACCCCAGAGCTCCCGCTCCAGAGCAGCAGCCCCCCAGAACACCCAAGATTTAGTCGGGTATATAGTACAAGTCATGCACAGGTCATGGGGCTGTGAATTTTTGTTTATTGCCTGTGATCTGTCCATGACTTTTACTAAAAATACCCGTGACTAAATCTTAGCCTTAATGATTATCCAGCATCTTGTTATTCTCTTTCTCCTTCCCCAAGCTCCCCCTACTGTTCACTAGTATGTATATAATAACATACCTTTCTCCTAATGCAAGAGAATACCATAGTGATTAGTACTGCTAAAACAAATGGTTTGTTTTTTTAGCTGTCAGAGCAGTAGGGAGTTGTTGCAGAGGACCATCTTATAAGAACACTGGCCTTTCAAATGTTTAAGGCACTGGGGTGTGACTGGCCCAGGTTTGACTGGCTCAGACATACATGGTGTATGGAAAGGTTTTCATCTCTAAAGGTACACTGATGCATGAATCTCAGAATCATGTTCTAATTAAAAACTTCTTGTAGAGCTAATGTCAACCCAAACTTCTAAATCTGTTTACAGATCAGAAAGCAGCAAGCAAGTACTAGGTTGACGGCTATCAAATGGGATAATCTGAAGCATGATTTTTGTTACTGTGCACACATTATAACATGTACCAAGCAAGGAATGACTGTGGCCTGGCATAAATTTGCTGGGTTTTTTGGGTCTGATGAAAATATTTATTTTCAGCATCATAAAACAGTCTAAATGTAACAAGCCAGAGTCAGCTGAGGTAATTTGAGTTGCATGCAGAAGAAATTTGACCTAATGTCTGAATTTGGGTTTACCAGTTACTTGCTAACCATTTTGATGAATGCATAGTTTCAAATAGTCTAGCTGTAAAAAAACAAAAACAAAAACCATGTTGTTATTCCTAAACTGGTTTAGTTAAGAACTGCTGGATAAAAAAGGCACTTGTATGTAAAATTATGTCATGTTTTATTATTTTCACATGAAGAAAAGGAGTACTTGTGGCACCTTAGAGACTAACCAATTTATTTGAGCATAAGCTTTCGTGGGCTACAGCTCACTTCATCGGATGCAATGAGCTGTAGCTCACGAAAGCTTATGCTCAAATAAATTGGTTAGTCTCTAAGGTGCCACAAGTACTCCTTTTCTTTTTGCGAATACAGACTAACACGGCTATTACTCTGAAACCTATTTTCACATGGCAGTTAATCATTTTCCCTCTATTAAATTAGCTGGCCCCTGTGGTAGAATTTGCTTTTGGTTTTGCATCAGGGTCAGTCATGCCCTCAGATTTTTAATTAACTAACAAACCATCACACTAGGAAAATGTGTAATTTTATAGGTACATATAAGAAGTTAACTGAATATAAAAGTTTATTTGCTTTTACTGATGCCAAGTGAAAGCAGTTTCATTGTGAAAATAGAATAAATTAAAGATGTTCTTTCAGATCCTATGGTCTGATTAGGAGAAATAGCTTCCCATTCCAGTTTGTTAAGGATAAACCCTCACAATATTTTAGTCAGAGCCAGAGTATGGCAGGCTGTTAATGATACAAGATTCTAGGAAGAATTAGGGCAGTGGGAAAGAGCGATGGATGTTACATAAAAAATGTGAGAGTACCGTACACTCCCGCAGAAGACATCAGAGTGCAATATGTATTTCATTTGGTCTAGGTTGGACTTGCCCATTGAGAGGAGTGAAGGGGATTCAGAGATGCATGCACCGAGTGAGCAGCAGCAACCTGAGAAACTCTGCCCCGTAGCAAGCAGAATCCCTTAGGGCAGGGGTAGTCAATTATTTTTTGTCAAGGTCCAAATTTCTTGATTAAGGTATAGTCAAGGTCGAGACTCCAGAGAAACATTTTTCACACAGCAATAACAACAAGGACAATAAAAAGATTTTGTGGGCCATTCAAAAGCGTCTGGCAGTCTGGATTTGGCCCGCAGTGGGCCTGTTAACTACCTCTGCCACTGGGGTTGCTGAGGCTCAGCACCATCACTTACTGATGCAGCATGCGTTCTCTATACACCCGCTGCCTGAAGCTAGTCAGCACACAAGGACTGCACATCTTTTACACCTCCTAAATCTGGCAGATCACACCCTCTTAGAGCAGTGAGGTGCCAGGGCCAATGTACGCAGCCTCTCAGTGCTTGTTGGCCTGATCCCATGCCCAGTGATGTCAGTGGAGTCTTTGAGTCAGTGGAGTGTTGGCAGGGGTGAAAGTATCTTAAGGGACTTACCAGTATGCAGGGCGGCCGGGGTCCTGAGAAAAGGGGGGGGGGGGCGGATCTGGGCCCCTAGAAGGGGCGGGGCCTTGGGTGGAAAGGGCGGGGCTGGGGCCAGACTCCCCCAGCAAGCCCTTCAGTGCTGCTTGGCCCGCACTGCCCGGGGCTCCAGCGGCGATTTAAAGGGCCTGGAGCTCCAGTTGCTGGCATGGTCGCAGTAGTGGCGGTCGGGAGCCCCGGGCCCTTTAAATCACCGCCGGAGCCCTGGGGTAACGGTAGCTGGGAGCCCCAGGGCCCTTTAAATCACCGCCGGAGCCCTGGGGAAACGGTAGCTGGGAGTCCCAGGGCCCTTTAAGTCACCGCCGGAGCCCTGGGGTAACGGTAGCTGGGAGCCCCAGGGCCCTTTAAATCACCGCCGGAGCCCTGGGGAAATGGTAGCTAGGAGCCCCAGGGCCCTTTAAATCACCGCCGGAACCCTGGGGAAACGGTAGCTGGGAGCCCCAGGGCCCTTTAAATCACTGCCCGGAGCCCTCGGGTACTGGCACTGGCCAGGAACCCAGGGCTCTGGTGGCGATTTAAAGGGCCCGGGGCTCCAGCCACTGGCGTAGCAGCGGTAGCAGTGGTTGGGAGCCCCGAGTCCTTTAAATCACTGGCAGAGCCCCGGGGTAGCGGCGGCCGGGAGCCCTGGGGCTCTGGTGACGATTTAAAGGGCCAGGGGCTCCAGCTGCTGCCAGGAGCCCCGGGCCCTTTTAAACTGTCGGGCCCCGGGGAAGCTGCCCCTTTTGGCCCACCCGTCAGCAGCCCTGCCGGTACGGTCAGCTGTGTACTGGCTTTTACTGGTACGCCATACTGGACTGTACTGGCTTACTTTCACCTCTAAGTGTTGGATCAAGCACAGGAAGTATTTGCATCGTATTCTGACAAGGTCCTGCAAAGGTAGAGACTTCTGTGTACTTTTTGAGGCCTATCTGTATCCTGGTCACTAAAGGAAACGTGTGCGTTAGTAATGGGTGACCTTTAAGGGAACTTAGTTTGGTTAAACAAGTTTTGTACGGTTGGAGTTCTCCCATTAATGTCTGTTTAATAAATTCATGCCACTTTTTTCTCTTTAGAAACCAGAAACATGGCAACAAAGGAGAAGCTTCAGTGTTTGAAAGATTTCCACAAGGACATCCTCAAACCTTCCCCTGGCAAGAGCCCTGGGACACGCCCTGAGGACGAGGCAGAGGGGAAGCCACCTCAACGGGAGAAGTGGGCGAGTAAGATTGACTTTCTGCTGTCCGTGGCTGGTGGATTTATTGGTTTAGGCAATGTCTGGCGGTTTCCGTATCTCTGCTATAAAAATGGCGGAGGTGAGTATTTTTCTCTCTCTCTAATTTCTTCTCATTCACCTATACATTCGTCCCACCATCCATCCTTCCAATACTGTAGCATCGGAGTGCCTCCCACATATTTAAAATCGAAATAACCATAACAATCTCTTTTCTCTTTCCCAAGCTGTAGGGGAAATTGCTTGATTATTTCATAGTTAATGTCCAAGCTCTGTTATGAAAATACTCAACAACCTTGAATTTTACTATTATTACAGTTGAACTTCACTTTTAACTTAAAAATAATATATACATTAATTATATGGATTAATATTCTCAGTGTAAATGTAGAATAACTCCAATTAATGGCGCTACTCCAAATGTATAGTGGTGCAGCTAAGACAAGACTTGAACTGAACACTTCTTTTGGGTTTTAAAGTAAAAATACTGCTTTAGCTTAAATGAAATGAAAGTATATCTAATCCTCATCATCTTTATAGATGTTTTCTTTAAAAAGGAATGAAAATGACCTTTCACTTTGGTTTGTAACCATTCTATTTTTAATCTTTGAACAGGAGCAATAATCCCAGAAAAGTAAAATTGTTATGTGTGTACACAAGGGTATCAAATTTGTTTCTTTGTTATATATATCTACTGCAGCATATGTATTATTCTTCATTTTGAATTCTCTTAATCTCTTTTGTACATTGTGTTTTCTGTACAGGTGCATTTCTTATACCTTATTTCATTTTCCTGTTTGGGGGAGGTCTTCCTGTGTTTTTCCTGGAGGTGGCGCTAGGGCAGTATACCTCTGAAGGAGGAATTACATGCTGGGAAAAGATCTGCCCTATTTTCACTGGTTAGTTATTTTCCTGCCATATCACGACACAAGACATAGTTAATGAATGTAATGACATGTTAGTGCTAGTTGGAATTTTTCAAAACAGCTGTGCTAGATGCACTGATGGTATTGTTAATGTTATTAACGGGTAATTTCCATTTTGGCAACCAGTCCTGCAAAGTGCAGAATGCCTTTGACTCCCATTTTTATAACACTCAGGCCCCGGTTCATCAAAGCCCTGAAACACGTGCCTCACATTGATACTGTGGGGTTTATGCATAAATTGAACTGCCTTGCTAAATAAGGATGGGATTACTCAGGTGCTTAGCGCTGTGAATGGGTTTAAGTGCTTTGCTGAGTTGAGACTAAATACACTATGGGGGAAATTCACCCCTGGGCAGAGGGCCACCACAAGGCATATGCACCATTTAAGCTGCACTTAAATCCTCAGATATTAGGGTCTGATCCTAGAAAGGGACTCACATTGATTTCAGTGGTCTTTGTATCATGTCTCTAAGGTACACCCTTGATGTGGTGTATTGCTTAAAAAACAGGGGGCAAGTATATTTCCTTCCTGTCCATCAGCGCTGCTATTTGTTGTAGTCGCTGACTATATGATATTGGTTCCTTGAAAGGTAGAAGTCTGAGAGTATAAAGGAGAAATCAAAGTATTAATTTTTGTTGCTGTCGTCTTGTTAAATGACAGAAGTGCCAATAAATAAGAAAGAAATAGCATGTTGTGCACTAAATAGGCCCATAGCAAGAGGCCGTGCAACCTGTGAGAAAGAGAGAGGTCATGTCACATTGTGTTGACGAGAGTTGGAGAAGGTAGTGTTCCTCTGAAATACTAAGTGATCAGACTCTTTTCCATCGTCTCATATCCTTTTGCGAAAGTGCCTTTCCAAATATTATCCTGGGCTGAAAACCAAACTCTTTTTGCCATGCAAAACCTTGCCATTGGCATCACAGTTATATTACAAGCACAGTGGGAATTTGAATGGCTTTCTGTGGAAAGATTCAGGCACAGAGCTTTTGCAATAATTAGATCAGACTGTAAAAAACAACTCTGGTTGCTGCATATTCTTATTAAAGGGCATTTGCCAGCAAACGAAGAAACACTTGCCGTTCACAAGAATTGTGCGAATGCCACTCTGAAATGTAATGGGAATATAAAATTAAAAGCTGGTTACCAAAATCCTTTAGAACCCCTAACTGCATCCCACACATCGACTGGCTTCAGAGAGACACTGGGAAATGAACTGACTCATTAGAATTAACCCCCACTAATTATGAGTGATTACATTGGATAGAGATGCACTACTTTTCCTTTTCAAAATTGAAGTGGGAATGGGCACCTTAAATTGACTTAGGCCTTGATTCTGCCACCCTTACTGATACCGAGCAGTATCTTACTCCTTGAAATGAATGGAACTACCTAAGTAAGTAAGATCGTATCCAATGGGCCAAATTCTCAGCTGTTCTACCGAAGTCAGTGGAATTATCCTGATTTCCACCCCTTTCTTTTCTCCCCCTCCTCTCACTAGGCCATAGGATGGGGGGAGAAGTGATGCTCTTGGTTTAAATAAAAATCACCTTGGTATCCCTGGAAAAGGAAATTTATGGTTCTAATAATATGGCTAAGTGAATGTTCTGACTGAACAGTAGAATAGATAATACACTCTATAGGGGGATAATACACTTCCATTTGCACTCAGCACAAAATTATTGGCTGTGGAGAATCACATTGCAATATGGCTTAAGATTGTGCAATATAAGGCAGCTCTGCCAGGTGTTGATACAGTATATCAGTAAGCACCTTTCATATAAACCTATTTATTTAATTTAATTTATTTATTTTACAAACTATTGTAAGTCTTTGTTGGGAAAACAGGTTTTCTTGCTCCCATTCCTAAATGGAACATTAGCTTCAGAAAGCCCTTCAAGATTCTAAATACTAGTGTTCAAAAGGTATCAGAAGAAGGATATGTATGCAGACCTTTTGTTTCTTACTTTAAATAAAGAGACTGTTTCTCCTCTGACACAGAGGTATCAATCAGAAGTAATGGCAATGAGATTACGGTGGTGTGAGAGGAGTCAGACCCACAGAATAGTTTTGGTATTTAATTCTGCCAGAGCTGCATTCCATCACCTCCCTGATTGCCATTTTAAGTTGTGGAGGACGTGGCCTTATCTGCCCATGACCCTGTGTTTAAAAACAAACAAAGGACATTTTTTATTGTCAAGTATTGATAGCAGAGTTAAACATTGATTTCATTAGCAATAACAAGCACAAACAGCATACTTTCTTTGCAAAAGAGAAATGGGTGCATAGATTACGGCTTTCACTTCACTCACTTTGGAATTTTTAAACACACGTCTTATTTTGCACATACACTGAACCTTCTGCCCAAGGATCTCATTAATACCGCTGCAACCACTGGTGCTAGTGACAATCAATGACAGTAGCATGGTTATGCTTTAGTTGCGTGTGCTGTTTAATGGGATCGAGTTTCCAATAGTGGTATATCATACACCAGGATCTAAATCCATAGAGTATTAAAAAACAGCTTTAAATGTCTGGGATTTCATAGTGTTGGAACGATAAGTGACCATTATGTATGTGTTTTATTTATTTATTTTGTATTAGGAATTGGTTATGCTTCCATAGTGATTGTGTCCCTTCTGAATGTATACTACATCGTCATCCTGGCTTGGGGAGTGTACTATCTGTTCCAGTCATTTCAGAGCGTCCTACCTTGGTCACTTTGTGGTCAGAAGTGGAACACACCTACTTGCATGGAAGACACTCTCAGGAAGAACAAAACACTCTGGCTGTCACTGAACATTACAAACTTCACTTCGCCTGTCACAGAGTTTTGGGAGTAAGACCATGCATTATTATTTTTTAGTGCACTTTATTTAAAGGAAAGAAATCATAAATGCAAATAGCTTCTTCTGTTGAAACTCCCTGGGGAATTTTAGGTAAGGGAAAATGAATAGATCTAGGTTGGAGGCCTTGCCTATAGCCTGACAGAGTATTTGGTGGCCAGCAATTAGAGAAGGTGCACTGGTGCTGACCCTAAAATGTAGACAACAGGAAGCCAGGGTGCTGAATCAGGGCTATACCCAAGCATAGATACGGCCACAGCGTCACCTTCTTATAGAGTGACCAGATGTCCTGATTTTATAGGGACAGTCCCAGTATTAGGGGCTTTTCTTTATATAGGCACCTATTACCCCCCAACCCCTGTCCCCATTTTCAACACTTGTTATCTGGTCACCCTACCTTCTTAATGCCCAACGTTACGTGCAGCACTGATCCTGGCCAGTCCTTAGTGTTGTCCCATCCCAGTACTAACAAGACCCAACTGTTCTAGCTTCTGAGATCTTAGCCTGAGGTGCAAAAACTCAACCTCAAAACAAAAATTCAGCCTCAGAAAACGACTTTTAAAGTAACGTTAAGGATCTGACTTGAACCCACAAAAGCAAATGAAAGCAAGTTGTGCTAACAGTATTGTCTTAATTCTTGTGGTACTTGGATATTGCTGCACACATGAGTGTAAATTCAGACCCTACTGTAAGGGCTGCAACGCCATGGATTTCACTAAACCCATTGAATTTGACCTATGGCATAGGAGATAGCTCAGTCTTCTCAGATCCTTGCGAAAATAGAGGACAACGATCAGAGTTAATGGATAATGAACAGCATGGGTTTTCAATCATACATTTAATTGTGATTTTCTTTGCTTCTGGAGATAAGTGAACGTCTAAATATTACATTAAACCTCTTCTTTTTCATTGAAGGTTGTAGGAAAGGGAGAGGAGGCACAAAGGCCCAGATCTGCAAAGGTATTTAGGCACCTAATTTAAGAGTTAGATGCCTAAATACCATTGAGTATCTGGGCCAAAAGATATTCAGATGTAATGTATCTAAATGCATAGGTTCACCCAGTAGAGTACAGCAAGTCCCCAAAAACCTGTCTTGGTTTGAAAGGATTTTGGTTTTGTCTTCTATTGTGAAAAATACCCATTCATTTCTGGGGTGCAATTCTCTACATCAAATATGAGTTTGGAACATTTCATTTACAAGTACCTTGATAATAGGGGTTTACAATGGAAACAATGACAGACCATTAATTATGGTTTTGTGAGCACAGCTGTTGTTGCCTTTTCCCCCTCCCTTCCTTGTAAATTCACTTTCTAAATGTATAACAAATCACTTACTAACCTGGCAAAGATGCCAGCCATTAACCTGGCAAAGAAAACTGGCAGAGATTTTAAACACTGCCCGGTATTGTACATTTCTGTGGTCATTTGTCTTGCACTAGCCGACTGTGTTATCTTGGAGAAGATCTTGCTTTTGCCAAATGCCTGGAGTTTATCAGGCTTAAGGTTTTTGTCACAGTTTCTCCTACATTTCACATTATAAATTCTGTTTTGCACAATCTGATTTCGGAATGGAGAGGCACCTCTGCAAACAGTGTATTTGCACAGGCATCAAAAATGTGCAGAATAAAAGGGAATACAAAGAAGATCTGTGTGATGTAAGACCCCCGTGAGCAATTTCAGAGATTATTTACTTGCTTGGCTTGCCCTGGTGGTATTAAGTGTAGCATTTGCTTCTATCCCACTTTGGCTTCTTCAGGCCACTTAAATTCCAGTTTGACTCCTTGAATCAACTTGAACACACTTCTGTATTTTATAAATAAACGTAAGCCAGTTGCTGCACCAGAAATGACATCCAGACTGCAAATATTTGGCAGGTGTTAAGTTTGGAAAAAAGATCCTAGGAACTGTGCTGAAACTTGTAACCCAAGAGCTGAAGATGAGCCCGTAATGTAGAGTAGGTTTTGGACCATCAGATGATTGGTGTAACTGCCAGAGTGCATCCTGTATTACCAATTTTTTCAGTGTCATTAGCACTAAGCTTCTGTGCTAAGTGACAGTTACTTTCCTAGATCTGATTTCCTGGGTGGTTGACTGGTCCCTCTGTTTGCTAGACAGGCATTCCACATCAAGAAGTCAAAGACCAAGTGGAACAGGTCAAAAAGCAATCTTCTAATGTGGATAACAAATCAGGCTAATCTTCCTCAGCTCTATTAAGTTTATGCTGTCTCACTTTTACATAAGAACATAAGAATAGCCGTATTGAATCAGCCCAATGGCTATCCAGTTCAGTATCCTGTCGTCTGACAGAGGCCAGTGCCAGATGCTTCAGAGGGAATGAACGGAACAGGACAATCATTGAGTGATCCGTCTCCTGTTGTCCAGTTCCAGGTATTGACAGTCAGAAGTTTAGGGACACCCAGAGCATGGGGTTGCAGTCCTGACCATCTTGGCTAGTAGCCTTTGATGGACCTATCCTCCTTGAGCCTATCTAATTCTTTTTTGAACCTAGTTATACTTTTCTGCACACGCAGAACAAGGATGATTTATGAAAAGTCAATGATTAGAACCCATAGAATATATCTGTACTTGGAGCTGGAGGTGTGTTTCTCAGCTCAAGGAGACCTACTTGTACTAGGTCTGATTGCACAATGACAGCACAGACGGGAGGATGGGCTAGCTGCCCCGAGTACATGCCTCTGGCCTTGGAAGGGTACGTATTCAGTGTGGCTAACCCGTCCTGCCATCCATTCTGCTGGAGAGTCATTCTATTTTTAGTTCTCTAGCTGGATGAGAGCTAGTAGTGAGTACATTTCCTTGAGCTGGGAATCACACTCCCAGCTCCAAGTGCAGAGATACCCCTCTAGGCAATTCTTTCTGCACCTGGCAGCCTCATTAACTTCTGTGCTCAAGCAGCCATGTTAAACATCATAGGCCAAATACATCTCTGGCTTCAATGGAGTCATGTCAGGGAGGCGTTTGGCTCCAGGATACTGTTAGTGTGCGTGCACTGCCCTGGTCAGCCACTATTCCCTTGGGCGTTAAACCGTACCATCGTGAAACAAGCCGTGTTCAGAACTGACGACACTGACAGGAGCAGTAGAAAAAAAAAAAAAAGAAACAGGCATTGTTCCCTTTCTATTCAAGAATGCATATTAAAGAGTGAAAGTATTAATGCGCAGCTTTCAATATACCACATCTAAGGCCAGGCCAGGCCAGACTTTACACAATACATTCTTTTTAATCTCCATTCGCCCCCAGCTCCCTAAAGCCTTTGATAAAAGGCAATGCGACAAACCAGTTAGATTTCCCAGGTAAAAATATACCTGCTGCCGGACAGTCTGCCTTCAGAGGCAGGACTGCCACTGTTAGTCGCTATCTCAATAGGCTGGGAGGATCCCAATGCCCAGGAAGAGTTTTACCCCGGAAGGCAGAGGAATACCATCTTGTTAGCCTACCTGCAAAACTTCACTCGTCCTTGGGAATAAGATCATCGGCCCTTATCATTTTTATTTTTAAAAGCTTGTGTTATTGCCATGATCTTAAATATCCCATCACTGAGACCCTGCAGACCCACAACTCTCAGAATGACCTAGTCATGTCTGAATGAAGGAAGGCAGACACAGACGTCTCTCTAGAAACACAATAACATAGCCTGTGGGCAGTTAACAATAATTTGTGCTGTCAATCTTACTGGTCTTGGTGGACTCTTTGGACCTGAGTTTTAGTGGGACTTCAACAATGCTTCTCCTTGTGCACCTGCATGCCCCCCAAAACCACACTTTTTGAGCCTCAACACATGCAAGTGATGTATTTAGCACATGCAGAGTCTAGCATCCATATGGCCCCAAAGTGTGTGCAAATGCAAGTTGTACATGCAATACGTGATTCTGAAAATAAAGCCCTTTTCCTTAGGAGCCAGTCAGCTAGGAAACTTGTTGCCTACAAGACATTTACATTTGCCACTCAGTGCTCAAGCATTAACAGTCATACAAAAAGCCCACAATGCTTAGAGAAGAGGCTATTATTCTGTGGTTGAAGGAATCCACACTGTTTTGTTGTACAGTTAATGCCTATTTAATTTTTTGTTTTTGAAACTAACTGCCCTTTCCAATCTGGGAAACGGATGTGGTTATCTTCATCAGTAGTGTGTGGTAAAGCTGACTCCACACTGGTATAATTGGCTCCACTGATACATTAGCCTCTTCATGCTGAATGACATGTGCCCCTTCCCCGTCCTGCTGGACATACAGTGGAGCCTGACATTTCAGTTCATCTGAATTAACATTCTGTGCAAATCACATGCTTACTTGAGCAGCAGTAAAAGGGGTTAAGCAAATCTGGCTTTATCTCAGGAGACTTACATCTTGCTATCATGTGCTTTAGGTCTTATTTCTTCAGATTTTCTTTTAAAGTTCTGAATTTTAAAGCCTTACAAATGCAGTAATGCGAAAGGGGTGAGAATTATGGGACAGCTCCCATTAAACAAGAGCTCTGATTGTCTGATGCTGACCAAATGTTTATAAATGGCTGGTAATCAGCAGACCTTGTTCATCCAAATCCAAGAAAGCCTGTCACATGTTCCTGGCATGTAACCCTGAGGAAAGCAAAACAAAACTAAACAAAATCCGACTTAGTCTTATGTGCCCTTGGAGGCAAACAAGATTTACGAAATTGCTTCTTTCATCGCATTCCCTTTAGTGAGTTCCTTGTACACCTGATTATAGTACTAGTTGTTATTGCTCGTTCTATGTTAAAAAGCACTTCCTCTCTCTTGGTATGAAAGGTCCTGACTGCATTTATGTGATTAATTGACATGGGACACCCTTCAAGGATTGCCTAATTCCGCAACTCATTCTATTTTTGTGTACATTCTAGAACCAGTTACAACTCCTGTTATTACATTCTCCGTGTTATTAGTCCATACTGGCTCTATGAAAAAAAGCCCAAAAATCCATGTTTGATATTTGTCCCACTGAATACATACATATATATATAAATGACAGAATACATCTACATATATATATAAACGACAGAATACATCCTGCAGGCTTGGTAACGGAGGGAGTAATGGAGGTTTGTCCATATAACCAAAGCTGTTATGCAATACAGCCCTTACTCCACCTAGGAATGAAATTATTAAGGTGTTACAGATGCAGACTGATGTGCTTCTGTTACAGAAATGTGTGGATTTTGGTTGCCTGACATAGCCTAATGCAGACACTGTAGTGGTGTGTGCTGAACTGGCTCCTTGAGGTATTCTACCTTTGCAGGGGAGGATGGCTCAAGACAGCCAGGGAGCACATCAAACAGTGCACTTTACTAGTCCTATATAAAAGAGAAACCTACCTGGCTCCTAATAGCAGATTCTGGTCTCCTCCATAGAATGTGGGCCCAGAATCCTGGGTCACATTCTAGGTAAGATGGCCACCTGCTTTTGAATCTATAAGAGAAGAACAAAGAGTGGTTCATGAAACATGCCACATACATTCACAGATCTCCAATTTCCGAAAGGAAAAAGGCTACTCAGTGTTTTCTTGCACCAAGCCATGTTGGCTGCTTATTAGCATTTTATTCCAAACTACCTTTCAGCTTAGAAAGTTGGACTTTATTTAAAAAACCCCATGAGAGCTTGAAACTGAACTTTGGTCTCCTTAAAAATTCTTCATTTTCTTCTCCCACATACTCACATCGGGCCTGATCCTGCTGCTGCTGACTCCAGTGAGTAAGGACTCACTCATATGAGCAAGGACTGCAGAATTATACAATTGTTTGTTATCATAGGGTTGCTCCTCATTACTGAGTAGCTACACTGTTTGGGGAGCATCTGTTCTATTGAGTCCCATTAGTCTTTTTCCACAGTACTGAATACACTCAAACAATATTTAAAAAATATAAAGCATTTAGTTCTGAGAACACACACACACATGCTCAAATTATCGTAACAATTTTGCAAGCTAATATTAAAAAAGGGAACCATTTTGGGCCTTCTAAACTGGTCAGTTTCTCTTTATTATCAAAAATTTATAGCACTTTTAGATCACTGGTTTTATTAATTTTTATTGTTTTTTCCATTGGGAACAAATAACCTTGATACACACTAGGGGGGTGGGTAGAGCGGGGAGCTTAGTGCATCAGATTGCTATGACCTCGCAGGGTTTGGTAAATGTTTTTATCCTGATGATAATCTGTTTACACTAAACTTGTGTACCTCATCTGTGTGTGCAGACACCCTGACCTGGTGTGCCCCTCGCACTCCTGATTTGGGCTGCTGACTTTCATCATTGGCAAAAAACAAAACTCAGCGGCATTCTTTCATTGAACAAAGTAGTCTGTGGGCAATGCCCTGCAGTTCTGACGCAGCCAAAACTTTCATTGACGACAGTGAAAGTCTTGCATGATGAGGAGTTCAGGATTTGGCCCACTGATTTCAGCATAGTTTTGCCCAAGTAAGGAATTAGTAAAAAACCGAATCAGGACTTCAGGATTTGATCCTTTATTGCAGGCAGCGAGTAAAGGTGTGACACAGCCTGTTCATGTTAGAAAAAGCGACGAACATGCCATTTGGAGCATGTACATTGCCAGAGAAAGTAAAGGAAGTAGTTTTATTTCAATATTGGTTCTTACCCATGGAAATTGACAAAAGAAAGAAGTTAATAAAAACTTGTTCGTATGAACCTAGCTGTTCTGATGCTCATGTTTTTGCCTCCCCAGTAGAAATCTGTGTTTATTTTCTAAGTTGAATAACTAAATAAAGTTTACCAAATATCCTTGGTCAACTAAACAAGGACCTACTTGTGATGACTTTGACTACCCTTGGCCTTCATCAGTAATGTTTGTATGCATCTGAGCCAAGATAAATGGAAAGGGTAACAGAAATTGTAACAAATCCAGGCTCTGCACTGCAAACCAAACTCCTTAATGTGTTAATTTGACACACTGTTGTCTCTGATCCCCATAATGATAGTCACGGTAACAGACTGAAAATTAAAAACTGATGTACTGTGGCCTTTTTGAATAAGTCTGTGTCAGACATTATGGGTGATATTGACATACAAGTACACTATGGCTTCAAGGCTGTTTTGACACGGTCTCCCACAGTATTCTTGCCAGCAAGTTAAAGAAGTATGGGTTGGATGAATGGACTATAAGGTGGATAGAAAGCTGGCTAGATTTTTGGGCTCAACGGGTAGTGATCAATGGCACCATATCTAGTTGGCAGCCAGTATCAAGTGGAGTGCCCCAAGGGTCGGTCCTGGGGCCGGTTTTGTTCAATATCTTCATAAATGATCTGGAGGATGGTGTGGATTGCACCCTCAGCAAGTTTGCAGATGACACTAAACTGGGAGCAGAGGTAGATACGCTGGAGGGTAGGGATAGGATACAGAGGGACCTAGACAAATTGGAGGATTGGGCCAAAAGAAATTTGATGAGGTTCAACAAGGACAAGTGCAGGGTCCTGCACTTAGGACGGAAGAATCCAATGCATTGCTACAGACTAGGGACCAAATGGCTAGGCAGCAGTTCTGCAGAAAAGGACCTAGGGGTTATAGTGGACGAGAAGCTGGATATGAGTCAACAGTGTGCCCTTGTTGCCAAGAAGGCCAATGGCATTTTGGGATGTATAAGTAGGGGCATTGCCAGCAGATCGAGGGACGTGATCATTCCCCTCTATTCGACACTGGTGAGGCCTCATCTGGAGTACTGTGTCCAGTTTTGGGCCCCACGCTACAAGAAGGATGTGGAAAAATTGGAAAGAGTCCGGCGGAGGGCAACAAAAATGATTAGGGGACTGGAACACATGAGTTATGAGGAGAGGCTGAGGGAACTGGGGAAGTTTAGTCTACAGAAGAGAAGAATGAGGCGGGATTTGATAGCTGCTTTCAATTACCTGAAAGGGGGTTCCAAAGAGGATGGCTCTAGACTGTTCTCCGTGGTAGCAGATGAGAGAACAAGGAGTAATGGTCTCAAGTTGCAGTGGGGGAGGTTTAGGTTGGATATTAGGAAAAACTTTTTCACTAGGAGGGTGGTGAAACACTGGAATGCGTTACCTAGGGAGGTGGTGGAATCTCCTTCCTTAGAAGTTTTTAAGGTCAGGCTTGACAAAGCCCTGGCTGGGATGATTTAATTGGGGATCAGTCCTGCTTTGAGCAGGGGGTTGGACTAGATGACCTCCTGAGGTCCCTTCCAACCCTGATATTCTGTGATTCTATGATAGAGATGCCAGTAGAGGTCTGGCTTCCATCTCCATGAAGAACAATTATAGCAAATAACTTCAACACTTACAACATACATATATGATCATTAGCTTCCAAAAGGAGCCTTGGTTAAGATGCTGTATCGTATGTTGGTCAGACGAATCCTATAGGCAGCAGACATACCTGGGGATTAATCCTGCAAACCTTTACCCATATGAGTAATGCTGAGTTAGGCAAGTACATGTTCATAAGATTGCAATATTAAAGTGCAGCCAGTCCAGTCATTGCCATAAGTAATGTGTGTATAATTGCAGAGCTTGTAAGAAAACTCCTGACTAACTGCTTTGTTGCATCTTTGTCTTGCTTCTTTTCCTTTCACGCATTAAGGCACAACGTACTGAGCTTGTCTACAGGGATTGATGATATCGGTGTTGTCAAGTGGGATCTAGCACTGTGTCTTCTCTTTGTCTGGGTGATATGTTTCTTCTGCATTTGGAAAGGCGTCAAGTCTACTGGGAAAGTAAGTGCTCTGTCTACCCCTTTACGATCACTACCTTAGAAAAGTCAGCAGTACAGTGAATAATAGGCTGTGTCTTTTGTCAATAAATAATAACAGCTTCCATGTGAAAAATGTATTTTCACACTAAGAGATGGACTTGATTGGTGTTGGAAGGCAGTGGCCAGTGCCATAGTACAGAATGCCTCTGAACCAAGCGGATGTTAATGGAATGGCATCAAGAATCATATAAAGATGACTCAGGAAGCCTTTTAAACACACCCATTTAAGACAATGGAATCTAGCCAGTGCTACCTGAACTGGTGAGGGTGCCTCAGGCTTTCCTGAGCAGTACACTACTTGCCTCTTCCCACATAATAATAATAGTTATACCACTGTGTGCTTCTATTACTTGTCACCCACAGAGCCACCTTCAGCTCTGGTGCAGTGCCACTGGAATCAGTGGATCCACAGTGGGGATAAACTGGAGTCACTGGGAAATGCTGGATGCTTAGCAGTTTTGGAAAATCTGCCCACGTATTTAGGTTCCCCAAGACAGATTTAGGAGACTAACTTTAAGCACTCATTTATTTAATGAAAATGCTCGTCCTAAAACAGCAGCACCATCTTCTTCTCCAGAGTCATTGTGCAAGGGCTACTCTGACACTCAGATCTATTCCCTGTTTATTTAGTCATTTCTAGTGTGCCTCTCACTGCAGGGCCTACCTTCCTCTCTGAAGTTTTCTATTAGGCGTATTGAGTTCAGGGCTGAGTTCAACAACATTGATATCTAGAGTCTATATTTTAGATGCCTGCTGAAGGCCACAGTAGTTAAACATTCACAGACTCCAGACCATTGGGTGCTCCAAGGTTTTTGTTGAATGGGACCCATCTGTGGTTCTTTCCCTCCCCCATGCCCTTGCCACTGCACTCTCCAAAACCACGCCATTCCATATGGCATTAATTAGACAGCATCTGAACCTCATTCCATTCCAGTAGCATACCAGGAACAAAGTACAGAAGTTTCCACACTGTCGATTAATGAGGCGATGCCTGGTATTTATTGCCTCTTTAAATATATGGTAGTGGTTCTGTACCATCATTTCTCTCTCCCTTTGACTTTATCATAGGGCCTCATTAAAAACATGGTGCCTTATTCTTCTGGTCTCCTGCCAGTTTTAGGCTCAAAGAGCAGCTTCCGCACCCCTAAATCTGTACTGACTGAGGATGGTTTTATTCCCTATTGTCACTGATTGGCATGACCTGTTGAGTTGGCTTGTCAAGGGTATTAATGAAAGAGAGCATAGTAATCTCCTCAGCAATAGTAGAATGGAAACAAACACTTCCTGAGTACCTTTTGCGATCATGATGTCTGTTTGATTCACAGTTTAGACAGCACCAAAAGATTTTCCAAGATGCTTATTGTGTACAAAAACCAAACACCTGCTATAATATACCAGCATAATCAAAATCAGTGAGGGTGTATGCTAGTCTGAGAAGGTCAAAGGGCTGCAGTGACTTGAAAAATTTAGAGGTTTGCTGGGAACTTTCACAGGTTTTTCAATGCAAATCTCAACAGCTGAATATCTATTTGTGGGTATGTTTTCTTGTGCATCCCAAACTCCCATAGACTTGAGATGGAGTATGCAGTGCACAAAGAATGCAAGACTGGACTCTGAAATGTTCCCGCTGCCCTTGTATTTCTGCACCAGGGAATTAATGCTGAACCTTTTGAAGGTAAAAAAGCAAAAAGGAACGGTTAAAAAATATCAAATAACCAACAGGTTTTTCTGGAAATTAGGTGTATCTCAGAACTTAATCAGAATTTACTGTCTGTTCCTCCATTGTATTTTGAGGACACAGGGCCCGGTCAAAAATCCATTGAAGTCAGTGGAAAGATTCCCTTTGACTTCATTGGCTTTGAATCAGGCCAAAGCAAACTGCAGAACTCTTAATGTAGGCCTGGAGTTATTGGATGAATGATTAGCCCATAGCTTAATTTTATAGATCATTTCTTACACACTTAACTGCTTTCCAATGTACTAACAACTTCCTGAAGGGGAAATAATCATTTAAAAAAATCTTGTTGGAATATACTGAACAAAAGAAACAGTCATGAAAAATAATAGCCCAGTGTTTTGGGGACTTTTTTGTATAGAGTGCTGGAGCCTAAAAACTCCTTCAGTCATGCAGGGGTTTTCCTGCCCTGCAGTGGGAAAGTCCATTGTGTAATACTGAGTTCCTGTGAATGCAGACACAGCCTTGTTATTAGAGAGCAGGGATTTTTATGGGTCAAGATTATATAAAAAGGGATCATACAGGACAAAAAGTAAATAACTTTTCGAAAGTTTTTAGATGAAACTAGGCTAATGTTGCAAAAAGAAAAGGAGTACTTGTGGCACCTTAGAGACTAACAAATTTATTTGATCATAAGCTTTCGTAAGCTACAGCTGAAGTTAGTCTCTAAGGTGCCACAAGTACTCCTTTTCTTTTTGCGAATACAAACCAACATGGCTGGTACTCTGAAACTAGGCTAATGTTATAAGCCATATTATTTATCAATGAAAAATATTACTGCGTTCCAAGAGGAAAAGGAAGAAAACCCATATGCATGAAAAGGTTTTCTTTGAATTTTATCAGTCTGGCTACCTGAGTTATATCAATGCTGGCTCTGATTTCTCCTGGTTACTCTCCTAGGACACACTTAAAAGACAAGTGGATGCATCTCAGGAGCTTTTCCCCGATTAAGTTAAATTTTGAAAAACAAAAATGTATTTTAAATAAGGCAGCAGCGCTGTAATTACCTGGCAGAAACATTTGACTCCATTTGAAAAAAGGAAGAAACCAATCCTTTTTGGAAGGCAGAGATTGCCTGGCAATAGAGTGTTAGTGCTTCTCTGCTTAGGGAAATTGATCAGCATAGCTATTCTGAAATAACTATTCTGTAATAGCTATTCCTGAATAGCTCCCTGTGTGGACACGCTATGTTAGCATACACATGGTTTTATTCTGGAATAATTACTCCATTCACAAAGCAGAGTAATTATGGAATAAAGACCATTTTATTTTAGAACAGGGTAGAATGTGGGTTATTATGGAAGAGCTATGTCAGTCAGCTTCCCCCCTCTGGGCAAGCCCTCAGCCGTACGTTCTGAAGATAGTGCCTACAAGGTTTGGGTGAATCAGTCTTTAGTTCTGAACTATTGTATCATACTCTGTCTTGCCAAGATTCTGCTGGTTATTCCTCTGAGCTGGAGATGTTTATAGCTGCAAATGGGAAAGCCAGTCTGTGGGCAAGGAGGGTGTAGGCATCTCTTGGAGAAGGGGAGTTTCTTATTTTGTTTTTAAAAGAAAATCACCTTTGAGAAATTGTGAAGTGGATTTAATGCTTCCAATGAGGAGTATAGTATCGGCTTGAGCCATACAAAGGTTCTAAATGCTAACCAGCGCACCCTAGTCCTGAGCCTTCACATGGGATAATATACCTCAATCCCAGCCTGCAGCAACCCCTTCTGTTCTAGTCCAGCATCTCTCTTGAGCAGACACTGCCATTCATACCAAAATGAGGACTGGTTTGTTTCTCCTAGGGTGAGCCTGCCAAACTCATTTGCACTGTGGCCTGGGTCAGGGATGAAACTCAAGTCTCCACAGGTGAACAGCTCTTTCACTGACCCAATACATTGCCAAAGCCTTTCAGCTGGATTCCTTTTTATTTCTGAGAAGTGCCTTTAAAATCCACACAGAGGACAGCAGTATTCTCAGGCAAAAGAACAAGCCTGCAAAGCCTTCAGTGCTCATGGACTTCACTGGTCCCTGCATGTATATCTAAGCTGCCCCTCTGTTAGCAAGATACATGGCAACACCTGTGTCATGAGAGAGACGTGTATATTGGCCTGATAGAGGAGCAGTAAGTAGCACAGTGCTTAGCAGTATAGGAGATTCAACTCTGGGCGTGGGGCCGGCAGCTGGGACCCCAGAGCTGGGGGGGGGGCGGCAGCCAGAACCCCAGATGCGGGGTCGGCAGCCGGGACCCTGCGTAAAACCTGGGGTTGCTGCAGCATCCCTAGTTCCTGTGCCTGTGACACCTTTCATACATTCAGGCTCCCAGTAGTTAGATGAATAGGTGGAAGATGCTTAAGTTGCTCTCCAGAACATGTCAGAGGCAATGGGTTAGGGGAGTGGTTGGAGCAGGTGTCTGGGAAGTTCATTTCCTGGTTCTGCTGCTGACTGAGGGACCTTGGGTAAGTCTCTTAGTCTCTCTAGGCCACAGCATCCCTATCTGCAAAATAATTCTTACCTACCTTACGAGAGGGCTAAATTCACTTATTTTTGTAAAGCACTTGAAGAGCCTCCACTGGAAGGTTCAAAAGAAGCTTGACGTAACCCGTTACTGACCCTTTGCAGTGGTGGCTGTTATTCTTCACTGCCAAAGGTGAGCCTGTGGTAAGAGAAGCTGGCAGGGGGGCAAAGAGGAAATTATGACTAGTGTGAACAGTCAGCAGAAAAGGCCTTTGCGGTTGTAGGCTGCTGGCCAGGGAAGGACGAATGCTCACCCAAATGTGTTCAGGCTCTTCCTTCAGGGCACAGCTTATTCTTCAGACAAATAACTCATTAACACCAAAACAAAGCTATTCCCCTGACCGCAGCTTGCTTCCAGGGTTCAGGGGCCTTTCCCCTTGCATCTCCAGGTCTTGCTCCAGGGCCCACCTCAGGATCCACCCTGCTTCCTGCAGCTCCTCCCCTCAACAGTACTTTTCCAGCCCTTTTACAGGAATCACTTGACCCCTTCCCAGCTGGGCTGGACAACCCCCTCTCCCAGGCAGGAACAGCTCCTCTAAAGACAAGCACTGTTTCCAAACAGAGCGGCCAGCTTCAGGCCCTGTGGTCCTTAAAGAGGCAGACCACCCTGTTCCAGCACCCTCTTTCCCTGGAGATGCAGATAGCCACTTCCTGGAGACAGATCAGGCCAGACTGTTATCTTTGCATAGATCGAAGATTGGAGGAACTTAAGGCACCAGTTGAACACTACAAGCCAAGAGGACAGTTGAGAGTGGAAGAGAGAATTAACTAAAAATGTGCTTAAACACCCAGATCAACCAACAAATCTGAGCCTCATGAAATGTAAGGGGGATTTGAATTCAGATCCCTGGATCTCCATCAGTTTTGGTTCTGGGTCAAAAGGACACCAGTTATATATTTTGTTTCTAAATTAATTGTCAAGGACTCTACATATTGTCACTTTGTTTTGGCAGGTTGTGTACATCACCGCTACATTCCCGTTCGTCATGCTTATTGTGCTGTTAATCCGTGGTGTCACCCTGCCTGGAGCTGCAGAGGGCATCAAATTTTACCTTTACCCTGATGTATCACGGTTAGCAGACCCACAGGTATGGGGCCAGTAAGTAGGAGCAGGGAGACTTCCCATGCTCTGAAACAAGAGGGACATTTAGAGGTGGGTGGTGGTGCAACAGTAGATTTTTTCCCGTGATCTTTATCAATCCAAACATAGCATGGACATTAAAACTTGGTTGTATTTTTCCATTGTATCTGGTTGAAAAGGTCATTGTTAAATGTGTTAATGCATCTTTCCGTGTGTGTATTTTTGTGTCAAAGGACTCTGAGGCTGTAGACTCTGTCCAGTTATAGAATCTCAGCTTTCTTGTTGGTATTAGGCTCTGGACAAGGTAAGGGAGATACGTTTTTTTTAGGAGGATAGTCTTTAGTTTCGGAGGGAATCGAAAGAAAGGAGAGAAATATGAGCGTGGCAGATGGCACACCAAGGAGCAATTGTGAGTATCTGTTTCACTCTGCCACCACCTCTCAGGAGCAGGACATTGGGGAAAGAAGTGAACAGAGTAGTAGAAAAATGAAAACCATTGCAAACATGCAAGAAATCTGTTTTCTCATGTAAACTCATGGGAAAATGCCTGGGAGATGGCGACTTAGCACTGGGTAGGAGGAGTTGCATCTTTTTTTCCTCCACAAGCTACAGCTAGAAAAGAAAAAGACTATTCATTTCCATGGTACGGGTGTAGCAATGAGTGAAAGTTTGACCACTAGCTCTTTGCCCAATGGTGATCACATGGGAAATGCAAAACTGTCTAACCAATAGCAAAAAAACAAATGCAAATGGTAACCGTGATTTTTTTAAAAAGTGATGGCCATAGGCATGATAGGGTGAAAATCCCTTTCTTTGTTGTTTCTTGTCTAATGATTATCTGGTAAAATATCAAAAGCCCAAGGGGATTTGGGCCCTGTAAGGAAGCAGGTAAAGTATCCTTGAAAGAAACTTTTGTGACAGTCTCTGTGATTTTGCCTTCATTACACCAGCCATTCAGACATGCATTTACCTCCGTCCCTGGTAGCATGTAATTGTTATGAGTTATTAGCCGCAAGCTTCATGCCCTAAGATGTGATGATGGATAACACAGGAAGGATTTAGATTCTGTTTAACTCCCAGGCCCCTCTTCCAGGATAGCATAGCTCCCTCCAGGGTTAAGTTATCATGGACTCCCCATTGAAAAGGCTCGTCTTTCACCAGGAGATCCCTGTGTTTCAGGTGGATGATGCTGACAATGGTAGGAGAGTTGTGCTGCAAAGCTGCTGCTTTCCCCCCTTTCAGACCCCCTGGATGGTCCCCATTACCTTTGTCCGGTGTTAGTAGAGAGAAGTACATGGCTGTGAATGGTCAGGCATAGATGGAGGAGTTACCACAAATGTATTAAGCTGGAATTTCTCACTGTAATGGTATTGTATGTTGTATGTTATTGTACTAATACCATCAGGATGATGAGCCATGAACTGAGGTTAGTAACGGTGTTATTTATGTTAAAGAAATGCATTGTGTTATGCTTGTGTCCCCTCCGCACCGGCAGTGTTTGGCCTTGTGCCACCTATGGTTGAAAGGTATGGTTGGGGCAGCAGCATGGAGCCATTTGGAAAAGTGGCAGTCATGGTGTTCGTGTCTGCAGTCCAGTGACTCTGTGGGCTGGTTTTCACTGAACTGCAGCAGATACAAGTGTATACGGGACTTTACAGGGGCCTCTGTGTTGTCCCTTCTCTTGGGAGAGTGTTGATTGTTCTGCAGTAAGGAAAGGATCGGTTGAATGACAAACTAGAATTATAGACCACCTTTCAGGCAGGGATTTTTGAACTGTTGACAGAGCTGTGAAGTTTTCGAGTGGACTCTGATGCTAATGATTTATTTTTCCCTACAACGTCGTCATTTTAAAATGAGATGCTCTCTTTTTTCTCCTGCTTTGCCCCAGTACGTGTCTCCGGGGGAGCAATTTTTGTTGTTGCGTAGCCTGAATGACAGACTGATTGTGATGCACGTTGCTATAGGGATTGCCTACATTAATGATGCTTTCTTCCATCTTTTCTCTTAGGTCTGGATAGATGCTGGGACACAAATCTTCTTCTCGTATGCAATCTGTTTAGGAGCAATGACATCCCTGGGAAGCTACAACAAGTATAAATACAACTGCTACAGGCAAGTCTCTAACCAAGGGGGTTTAGTGTCTTAGCTAAATGATGTAAATAAGTAGGGACAATGGGTTCAATTTTTTTTTTGAATTAACTTGCTCCATGACATATGTGTGACTTAGGGACTGTTTGCTGCTGGGATGCCTGAACAGTGGTACCAGTTTTGTGTCTGGCTTCGCAATTTTTTCCGTCCTGGGCTTCATGGCACAAGAGCAAGGGGTGAACATTGCTGATGTGGCAGAGTCAGGTACGATGGTATCGGTGGCAGTGGTGGTGGGCACTGCCACCTAGTGTGTGAGCAAAGTACTGCGGACTAAATCAGCCAAACAAAATAAAATAAAATAAAAAGAAAGAAAAAAAGAATTCCCACAAGCATCAGAAAAATAATTAAATGCGCACATGTTAGTCTGGTTCTCTTTTAGAACGGTAGTGGGTAGCTGATTAACATAGGACTTACTTTACCTTAATTAGTGTGGCAGATTGAACACATTTTTCCAAAGCACGTTAATAAAGTTTAGCTCAGATTAGTTAAAAGGACCACACACACATTGTTGTCTCGAGTCCAGACATGTCAATCTGTTTTGGAAATCTACACCAACCCTCTTGTTACTATAGCTATGATTGCCCACCGGTGAGAGATGCCGTAGGAATAAAGTCTGGCACTTTCAATGGGACATAAGGGAACTGGATGCCCAAATCCCATTGAAAGGCAAAGGAAGTTGGACACCTAAACCCCATAGGCTTCTTTGGAAAATCCCTTCCACCATGACACCAACTCTTGCAATTCTACATT
This sequence comes from Caretta caretta, assembly GCF_965140235.1. Lineage (NCBI taxonomy): Eukaryota > Metazoa > Chordata > Testudines > Cheloniidae > Caretta > Caretta caretta. The sequence continues at coordinate 20,666,538 of NC_134212.1, read as the reverse complement.
TTAATCTAGCTCCAAGGTGAAGCTGATACTCTTGTGCCATGTCCATTTTGAAACTGTTTACAGGGACATATTTTCCCCTTGTTTTGCATGTAATTATTCCCATTGCCATTCAGCTATACACATGTATCAGAGAGAGGGTACATCCAGCTTGTGAATATACAATGAACAAGGTAGACTACATCTTTCCCCTGGACAGACTTTATAGGACTTGCGGGCATGAGTGGTACTTTTAGGCTGTCATAATGATGGTGAACAATTATACCAAGCTAGATCAGTATTGCCAACCTCAGGTGTTCAAAAATCATAGTCAGGCCCCCAAAATCATGAGATTGGCTTAAAAATCAGGAGATTTAAAAGACTAATAATACATTTTGGGTGCTTTTTCTTTTCCGTCTGATTTTTTGAGCCTTTAGGGTTCAATTTTTCACTGTAGAGTCATGTTTTTCAGCTGTTTTTTGTAACCAGGAAGACTAGAAACTTACTTCCTTTTTTTTTTTTTTAAATAAAAGATGAGATTCTCTTATAATTACATTAACTTCTGGAGCTGGATCTTTAAGAATCACAAAGACTCATTACAGATTACAGGAAATTACAGATGTTGGGAACACTACTAGATTCTCAGCTGGTGTAAATCAGCCTAGCTCTATTGAAATCAATAGAGCAAATGCCATTTTACAGCAGCTGAGGATCTGGCCCATAAAGGTAATTTTGATCAGACACTGATTGCTTTACTTGCATACAGGAACAAACTAAGGGAATAATCCTGGTGAATACACCCTAACCAGCTAAGCACTTATTTCAGATGCAATCTAAGACATTTTGCATATTTGGCATTTTTTTCTATTCAGATTTAAAAAAAAAATCTTATTCAAAATTTACTGTAATTGACCTAAAATAAAAGACATAATCCATTGCTAAGTGGGCACCTTTGTCCCTGATATTTGATATTTTTAAAGTGGCACCACTGATCAGTTTTAGACTCTGGACTTTAATCCTTTATTTTGGTGCGTGTTTGAGTTCAACCCAGGTTGGCGGTGGCCACAAATTGTAGCCATCTGATGGCTATTCAGTGGATTACACAGTATATACATGTGGTGGTTTTAGGCTCATGTCTAATGGACAGGTAACCAAATCACAACAAACCGCCGTCGAAAGTGGTACCAGTTGGTATACTCGTTGCCATTCTAAGCCGAGAGGCCAAGAATTGAATAAACCTGGGAGCGTGGTTTACCCCTCTCAGTCCGGAGAGATGGTTCCTTCAGTCCATGATATTGGCAGGAGTTGTGGGCCCTGTTCCCTCGAAGCTGGGCACATGCTTCGGCGGCAGGACGCTGGCTTTTTCTTTTTTTTCTTTTTCTTTTTCTTTTTTTTTTGTTGCTTCGGCAGTGTCACAGAAGAAATTTTTTGCACGCACGGCCTGTTAAAAATTAGAGGGAACATTGGCTGTGGGGGGAAACTTGTACTACTGCTGCCTGTGCTCTACCTGTTCTCTGTCAAAGAGGCGACTTGACTTTCTAGGGAGGGCATCCTGAAACCATTCACCAGCAAAGAGAAATTTAAATAGAGTTGGTTTTCCCCCACATATATCCCCCTCCCGCCCCCTTCCCAATTTTTTTTTTTAACCCTTATTTTGCCAGTATGCAAATCCAGGACTATCCTTCCAGGTAGGAAAAGGAGAGAGAGAGCCATGAGCATCTGCAACTTGATTTTGCGGCTTGGCATAGGAAGTTGTGTATTGGGCAACCAGATGATTCCACCATTCTGTATCCTCCCACTTGCCTTACTCACACCTGTAGTTCCATTGACTTCAGTGGATTATTCTTGTGATTTAGGCACAATCTAGTTCACTGACAGCAGAACCCTAGCATCACACTGTTGCTTAGTTACACCCCCCCCTCCCCCCTGCTGCCAAATTCACCCTTTCTGTAATGGTCTTGAGCTGAATTCTCCTTTGGTAGGATATGAGTAGTGAAGATCAAAAGGCAGTGGGAGCTACTCCTATCTTTCATTGGGCAAAGTGGACTCCTTGATTTCAGTGGAGTTACACAAGGGTTGAATTTGGTCTGTCTCCCCCGCCATCTCTCACCCCAGATTGGCAAACTGCCTGATTTTTTTAAGTTCATTTTTCTCCTTTATTTTTCCAATTACATTACATAAAAAAAAAAAGCGAAAAGCATTGTTGCATTTATTTTTTTTTAACCTAAGAAACGCAATGTGGGAACAAAGGAAGCACAGTGAGGCCTGGCTAATCTGTGCTGGATTTGTCTGCGTGCCTGGCTGGATGAAAGATATATTGCATGTACAGTATGTACCAGTGATAAAGCCATCGCAAGACTTCCTTTGTTTTAACGCCGTTTGCAAACTGATTCAGATTAATTGGTCTGACTATTGTGTCTGTCAGCTGATGGAGAAGGTTTGGCCTCCATATTTTGTATTGTTTCAATCTGTCTACCATCCATGGTTCCTTCTGCCAACTGGGTACAATTCCAGCCATAATATTTCATTTAATCAGCAAGTGGCCAACAACTAGACTATGGTTATTACTGTTCTAATAAGCTTTTAACAACTACCACAAGCAAAGTGCGTTTTAACAAGATAATTATTCAGTGGAACGGCGCTCCATATTAAATGCAGTTTTCAATGATTTACAGTAAACTGAAAGGATGCCAGAAATGTTATGTTATTTTACATGGACTTTTCTCTTTATAGTTCAACATTTGCTTTCACAGAAAAATACACACAGAGCATAGAGCACTTGTCATCAGAAATTAACATACACACACATTTTAAGTGAGTTTTAGAGAGCAACAGCAGTTTTACATCTGTCTCATCATTTGCGCAGACTGGCTACAAATGCAATCTAATAGCAGTTCTAGCTGGGAATTCAGTTTTTACTGAGAGAAGACATGATGTCCAGAGATTGAGGGAAACGCAGAACCCCAGAAATTTTAGCTACTCAGCCAATTTTGTGTGTGCGCGCTTTCTGTCACATAAAACCACAGACATGTTTCTTTTTAAAAATTAATGAAATAAAATTAATCAATCAATTGCTGGCTAATTTGTATTTATTTCTATTTAAATTACTTAAATTTTTCTTTTAATTTAAAAATGTCTCCTCCTGCTCTCATATTTTCTTTCCCTTGCTCCTTTCTCCATCTTTCTTGTTGGAAAGGAAAAGTGGGAGTTAGGAAGAGCATCAGTAGCGATTCTCCATGCAGATTAAACAAGAGAATTCTGCTCCTGTGATTTACCGGACTTTAATGTTCCCTACTGAAAAACAAGTTTAATTTGAATCTTCTCACCAAACCTGGAAGATGTCAACACTCCAATCCACCTTCTTTTGAAACAAAAAAAAAACCCCTCCAGATTTTAATGTGCATGTAAATCTGTCCTTGCAAGATTTCCCCACTCTGTAAAAATTACAAGATCACTTTTAAACCAGTAGCAAATTTCAGATTCTTTCTGCCCCTGTTGCCCAATCAGAGATGGCATACTCACTTTACAAAAGTTCTCATGATGTATAACTAAGTGTTACTTGAAACCTGTGTGACACCAGATGAGAACTTCTGTGAAAAACAACATAGAAGTGCAGTGCGCCGGTGCTCTGTGTGAGAGTGAGCCCTTTAGCTGAGCCACAGAGAAGATAAGGCACATTCTGTTACTGCTAGCTATGGGGGAAGCTCCTTTAGCTTAAGTTTTAGAAGCCTGTGATTTTGGAGCAGAAGGACCAAGGTTTTAGTCCCTGGTCTGTGGGTGTGTACAGCATGTGTAGTTGGTCTAGTGGTTGTGCATGATTGTTGGCAGTACCCAGATTTGTTATGGCACGACTTAGGAAGCCTAGTGATATAGGAGAATCTGACTAAGGCGGCGTGTTAGTAGTATCATCGTTATTAGTATAATTTCCAAACAGCAGGGAACACATTTGAGAACTCATAGGTCCAGATCCACAGCTGGTGTAAATAGGGGCAGCGCTATTGATTTCAGTGGTAGTTCATCGCAGCTAAGGAGCTTGGCTATTGGAGTGTAAACCAAAACCTGGAAGGAAGGTGCATGAGAGAGTTGTGTTTTCAGAAAGATAGGTTGAGTTGGCTGCAGCATTGAAGCTTCAGGAGAATATTTGGAGCAGATTCCCTCTTGTCCACCCCCTCCACTCAAATAGAGATCATGTGTGCTAGAAACAGGATTCCTTCATTCTACTGGGGCAGTTCCCTTCATTCCTGTTACACCTCCTGAATGGCTGGTGCAGGAAGTGATCCATTACTGGCATGTTTGAGACAGATGTTAAAACTGGTGGTCGGTTAGCGATGGCCTTTGGGTTTGCTTGGGGCTTCTGCTGTAGTCATGCGTGCTTCTTTGTCAGATGAAAGATCCAAACAATTTCACTTCTGGTATTTCCAGCTGGGTTTGGGTTTATCTGAAAGGAACCAGGCATCCCTGCATTGGTGTGTAGCTACCTCTAGGCACAAGCGGAGTACTTACTATCTCCATTCCCTTTCCCCCCTTCCTATTTTCTCTTTCTCTTCCTCTAGGTCCAGGTCTGGCCTTCATTGCCTACCCAAAAGCTGTGTCCATGATGCCGGTGCCTACCGTTTGGGCTATCCTTTTCTTTGTTATGCTTCTGTTGCTTGGACTGGATAGCCAGGTTAGTAATCATGGTAATGGACATATATGTCTTATTTGTCACCATGATGCCAACAATGGCAACCCCATTATAAATGGGGCAATTAAAAATAATAATAAAATACCAATGAGGATGCTTAAATGAAGTGCCTGTGCTGCGAACCCATGCGTCTGAATGGAGAAGCTGCTTTGGTCCATACGTAGAGACAATGAATAAGTTAGTGATGGCAGGATCAGCATGATCTTGTGCATTAAGGTTTTGTTGTCGGGACCCGGGGGAGTCCAAGGGGTAGAGCAATGCACCCTGGCCCAAATGCTGCCCCACAACACACCACCATTTGTGGTTGGTGTGCAACATTATCTGAGTCTGGTGAAGGAGAGAGACTCATCACAAAGGTAAGGAAGAGCTAGGGCCTGTGCCTGCAAGGGGCGGGGTGCCATTGAAATCAATTGGCACGGAGGTTTCTGAGCCCAGTAGGGCTTGTGGACTATGCGGGAGTGAATTGCAGAGCGCACCAAAACGTTGTGGTGTAACTGCTCCTTGTGGACACTGCTGGTGTGAACTACAAGGTACCTAGTTTGTTGTAGTGTAGTGCTTTTCAAAGAGGAGTTTTTTTCACAGAAATAGCAGCATAAATACCACAAAGGAATCTGTTAATCATTTCTAGATAGTCACAAGTAAACAGAGGCAACCAAGGATTACACAGTAACTATAAACTGAGTTTGCCCAAGGTTTCAGAGCAACAGGCAACTCTTTGTACTCCGCTAACGTTATAAAATTCACTCAACAAAGGCAACATGTTTATTGAACTCAAATCCTCGCTTATATGAGGAGAGATTCATAAGTGGTTTTTTTCCCGGTTGTTACCAGCTTAATCGCTCCAATTTGTAAAGTGTGGCATGTGTTCTAAATTGCTCTTTACCGCTTAATCTTTGAACTCTACTAAGTGACTTTCAGTCCCTTCCACACTGAATGTTACAATGTCCAGTGCTGTGGTTCTACAACTAAGTGCTTATACAAATTTTAAGCTGTCTAGTAATTTTAAATAGCTCCTCACTGTGTAGAATAATTGAAACTAATTGGAGCGCTTAATTTCCTCTTCCTCCACTCCCCCTTTTTGGAGTGCAGTCAAGCAGGATTTTGGAATGCCAGAGCATCTTAAGATCAAATCCAACCAATGGGAAGGGTTACATGTAAAAAGAAAAACAGTTTTACATAAGACTTTCAAATAGGAGTTCAACCAAGCGTTCAGTATTAACCACTAGATGGCTAGATGGTCCAGTAATATAGCTGCTATCCCATATTAATGAAGGGTACAGAGTACAATGTGTTTAAAGGAAGTTTCTGGACATAGTAAGTATATTAATGCAAAGGATAGGATGATTTATATACACCAGAATATTGCTACTTCATGAACTCACTGCGAGATGTCACTGACTGTGGGATGAACCATTTACTTATTGACAACTCAGTAGGGCCAAACTGCTCTCAGTTACATCAATGCAGCTCAATGAAGTCACCGTTATAAGGGCCTGATCCAAAGCTCATGGAAGTCAACGGAAGGGCTCCTGCTGTCTTCAGTGGGCTTTGGATTGTGCCAGATATGAGAGCAGATTTTGGCTGTCTTGATTTCTTTCTTTCTATTAGATTTGTTTGTGCACCATTAAATGGTCCATTTTCCCATACATGAAGTATCAGGTGGGTAGCTGTGCTGTGTTAGTTTGGATCTGTAAAAGTGGCAAAGAGTCCTGTGGCACCTTATAGACTAACAGACATATTGGAGCATAAGCTTGCATGGGTGAATACCCACTTCGTCAGATGCAGGTCATGAAGTTCTTCTGGCTGTCAATAAATTAGAGCCCTTTCCCCAAGTCTGGTTTTGTTTTATTTGGACAACTCTAGTTATATTTGTCTTACATTCATTTTTTCAGTTGCAAGGACATACAGATAATTTTTAAAAAATAAAAACTATTCTAAGATGCTGAATTAGACACAGTAAGATATTAGCTGATCTGCTCAGGACTTTGGTTTATGTTGCAACTGAGAATATTTTACCTACCCTCTGTAAAGTGGCTGTATTGTTACAGCTATTAAAGAAGCACCTAAGGGTCTCAGTCACAAACCAGATGGCCCTATTATGCTAGGAGATGTAAAAACATATGTAAAGAATCAGAACTGTAGGACTGGAAGGAACTGCAAGAGGTCTTCGAGTCCAATCCCCTGCACTCAAGGAGGGCTAAGTATTATATTTGTACAGCAGCCAAGGTCAGCCCTGGGGCTGTCAAACAGCTCACCAGCAGCCCGCTGCCCGAGAGCAGTCCCCTGCCTGCCAGAGCAGCGCCCAGGATTGGGTCAGCCCCTGTGGCTGGTACAGCAGTGGTCAGCTCCTGCCGCAGGAGCAGTAGCAGGGCTGGAGCAGTTGCTCTGTTTATCCACTCCCACCTCAGGGTATTTTTAGTAAAAGTCATGTCGCAGGCTTCTGTGAATTTTTGTTTATTGACCGTGGCCTTTCCCTGACTTTTACTAAAAATACCAGTGACAGAATCTTAACCTTACCCTGTACTGTTACTGAATAATTGGTCTATTTACAGTGTGTAAAGTATATGCACAAATTTTTGCAGGAGTGGGGTCTAAGTTTATGACAAGATGTAATAGGTGGATGAAACAAACAAACAAACAAACTGGGGAAGTGGGGTTTTGTGGAGAGAAAAAAGATTTGCAGGGCTGTATTTTATTGAATGAATTTTCACCAGTATAACTGAAAACAGAATTTGTCCCTAATTATGTACTTTAACTATGCAGTGTATATAAATTTCACCAGCACATCAAATGAAGACAAAGATTGAGAGATGCTGCCTCAGTTCAGGAGGTTTAGCTTTTCGATTATTTTTCTCTACCTCTTTTCTCACATGCACTTTTTGTTCATCAGAAACATCTACAACATAAAAGCCACATGAGCATTTTCCTCTCATCACATTCATTTCCTTTAGCCTTCTAGCTTATGTTTATAAGAAAACCAACTTAATGTGTAAATACAGAGCTCCTAGGGGGTGTTTAATTAAGACAAAAGAGAATGAAATGTATACTGTGTATATTTCAGTTTGTTTTTTTCCCCCTTTAGTTTGTTGAAGTTGAAGGACAGATCACGTCACTAGTTGATCTGTACCCATCCTTCCTAAGGAAGGGTTACCGACGGGAAATCTTCATTGCTATAGTGTGTTTCCTTAGCTATCTTCTGGGACTAACTATGGTGACTGAAGTAAGTAATGCTGATGAAGGCGTGCTTTATTTAATTTAATTTAATATATTTATTTATTTATTTTACTATCAGCATGTATCCTCATTGACATTGTGAATCAGATGGCATAAAGCAAACCGCTTAGAAGAACACCACCACTTAGCTCCTACATAGCCCTTTTGATCCCTAGATGTCAAAGTGCTTTGAAAGGGAGGTAGATATCTTTATGCCCATTCTACAGATGGGGAAACAGAGGCACAGGGAAGTGACATAGAACCCAGGACTTCTGACACCCAATCCATTAGTTCTCAACTAGTGGAGAGGGGATGTCATGAACAGTTACATGGATATATGGCTACCCTTCCTTTCTTTATGGCTACATAGGAAGAGGGTCCCAAACCTTTTTTCTGTTATAAAATGGGGTCACAGTATAGAACCACTGCACTAGCTAATAATGCCTCATTGCAAGCCAAAAAATAAAGCACTTGGAATTTTCAGAAGCATCTACTCAGCAATATGACATACCTAGTCTGAACGTAAAAAAAATAAAAAGATGGAAAATCTGACTGTCATTCCCGTATAACCTAGTTTACATCTGCTTCCTAATCAGATAGGTGCAGAAGAACAGCTAAAGACTTTGGGAATGAAAATCTTTTCAAAACAAAAGCTTGAAAATTAATCACCCCTTTCATAATGCAACGAGAATGACAGAAAGGGGCTTAAACCAAAGATTACTTTAAAGAGCTTTGCATCTCATTTCTGATTCTGAAACTTTTAAAACATATATATAATCCTAATAACTCCAGATAAATTCACTCATCTGCTCTAGCGAAATTTGTTTATTATGCTGTATATTTCTCTTTGATGAAGTAGCAATTTGGCTGAGTAACTACGTTGTCCCTAGCCAAATTCCCTCTTGACCTAAACTGTTGACTAGTAGCTCCTGACTTTCACCACAGCTGCACTTCAGTTGTGGGATTTGTGTATCTAAATCAGATCTCTGCAAAGTACATGCACATTATTGTGTGTGCCCAAGTGAAAATTTGAGTCAAGTTTGTAGTACTTTAAGATCTTTTAAAATGAAGTATTTCTTATTAGTGTAAAATATTATTTTTACTGTGGGGCAGATTCCGATACCATTGCTCAACTTCCTCCACAAGGAAACTCAGTAATTTCAATCGTGGTGTCTAAGGTACTATACAACATGAGTAAAAATGCCAGAAATCTGGCCCCAAATTATCAAAAGGGTGGTAGGACTCTTCAATGCATATTGTAAAACAAGTTGAGATTGTTAAACTCAAATCTAGCATGATGTGTTGGGGTGTACAGCTTCCATCTAGTCCATTCAGTGAAGTAGGTTCTGATTTTGGTTATAGACATTTGAATCAGTGAAGTTACTCTGGATTTAATTTGGTATAAGCAAGCCTAGAATCTATTCCAATAAGTGCACTATTGTGATATTTATCTTAGAAATAACAAAAGCCTTCTTTTGAAGATCAGACTTAAAACAAAATCTGAGGGATCTCTGTAAGAATTAAAATAATGTCCATAACTGACATTTCGAATACACTGACAATTTGTCCAGAAATGTTAATGTGAAACTAACATAAGGAGTGAAGAAAATTACATCCATATAGAACTACAATTCAGCACATTTAGAGCAATATGTGGCAATGAAACTGGACAGATCTGTGTAATATTTAAAAGTAATAGAGAGAGAGAGAGAGAGAGGGGTCATGCTGAGAAAATATCTTTCCATTAGACTCATAAATGGAATATCTCCTAGTGCAGAGGTGGGCAAACTCGGCCCTCGGGCTGGATCCGGCCCCTCAGGGCTTTGGATCTGGCCCGCGGGATTGCTACCCCCGTGGCACCACACCGCTCCGGGAAGCGGCCACACCATGTCCCTGCAGCTCCTGGGGGTGGCAGGTGGGAGGGCAGAGAACTCCGCACGCTGCTCTTGCCTGTGGGTACCACTCCCAAAGCTCCCATTGGCCAGGAATGGGTTACCGCGGCCAATGGGAGCTTTGGGGGAGGTACCCCCCTATTGCATCCCGCACCCCTCCTGCACCTCAACCCCCTGACCTGAGCCCCCTCATACAACCTGCACCCTTCCTCTGCCCCAACCCCTTGCCCTGAGCCCCTTCCTGCACACCTCACCCCCTCCCGCACTCCGCCCCTGCACCCCAACCCCCTGCCCCGGCCCTGCAAGCAATTTTCCCACCCAGATGTGGCCATCAGGCCAAAAAGTTTGCCCACCCCTGTCCTAGTGAGATGACTTTAGTCTCATTAGAGGAGTTTATGTTAAAGACCAATTATTTATTTTCATATGTTTCTATAAATGCCCGTACAAAAATATCTTTAAGAAGGAAAGACTTAAGTGTCTCAATCGGTTATACTAAGTGGCTTAATTTTAATCAATAAGCTTCTGCTTTAAAGTGCTTTCAGTGATAAACAAGCATCTTTTCTAGGGAGGTTAATGCTAAGTACTAACCTTTAATAGTTGATTGACATCTGTACTTGCTAAAAAGCAATAAGATATTTTGGTAGAATTTTACTTTTTATAAACAGTCAAGAATTTGGTACAGCATGGTTTTCTGTTCATAAGGCTATTTTATTTTGAATTGAGTATAGAGCACTCAGGGTTTTAGTGACTGATCCTAACCCTTTTGCGTATCTCTTTTACAGGGTGGCATGTATGTGTTTCAACTCTTTGACTACTATGCAGCTAGTGGTGTATGCCTTTTGTGGGTTGCATTCTTTGAATGTGTTGCTGTAGCCTGGGTTTATGGTAAGTAAGGATCCCTAGGTCTAACATGAATCTTATCATGAGTCCATAAGTTTTACCTATTTGCTGGTCAAAGCTAGCAAGACACCATTCAGCAGACTGAACCATCCATTCCTGACTAGTCTGTGGAAGCACCTGCTATTTTGCCATTATTGTCATTTTGCTCTTCATTCTGAGGGCCACATTTTCAGCTGGGCTCAAGTCAGCCTCCAATTTTTTCACACAGAAATGAATGTTTTTTGCGTGCTCATTGGTAGTTAGATGCACAATTAAGCATTCCCATGTGTAAATGTAACATCCAGAGCTGAACTTTCGGTCGATAGTGAAAAGCTCTGATTGTGTCTCAAAGACCTATCTTCTAAAACTGTCATCTCTACATGGGTCAAGCCAGCCAAATAGAAAACAGATGAGAGAGAGCCTACAGAAAATGTATTATGTCTGGTTATTTTTAGGTGATTCAGATTTCCTAAATCTGACAATAATCTATGTTGCCGTTTTGACTGGCTATGACTGGTCATTTCCACAGTTCTTCATGAACTATTAATAGTATAGTATTAACTATAAATACTATTCTTTTACTTCATATTGAACCACAGTAAAATTTAGATTGAAATGGGCCATATCAGTTGTTACTCAGTCCTTTCTCAGGCAAAACTTTTGCCAACTTCCATTGTAGTTCTGGGGTTAGTATTCTGCTGTACTAATGCAGTATTCTACTGCAACAGTATGAGAAGAGAGACTACCCTCAACCTTTCAGTGCCACCATGCACGGCCTTTTTGAAATTCCTGTACATCACGCTTGTTGAACAATATTGTACACAGCCCTTTAATGTAACCTTTCCTCTTTACTATGGAAATTAGCATCCATGAAAATATAAACAGTGCATCTGATGCACTTAGCCACAGACACTCCTCTCTAAACACAAACAGCTCCCATAGACTCAAAACAAGCCACTATTTTTCCTCTTCAGCTCCTTCTCAGCCCCAACTGTGCAGCTGTATTAGTGCAATACCAGTTGGTTACTGATGTCCTATACTACGTGGCTTTCATATCCAGGCTCCTGTTAATGCTCTTTTCTTCACCAAATCACCAAGTGACTATGTATTCCAGGCGCTGATAATATTTACGATGCCATTGAAGATATGATTGGATACAGACCTGGTCCCTGGATGAAATGGAGCTGGATTGTAATCACACCACTTCTTTGCGTGGTAAGTACAGAATCACACTGTTTCTCATCTTGCACATGTTTCTTCTTCCAACCTTTGTCCTGGTTTTTTGTCCAGTAAGGGGGAACTTCCCAGAAGGCACTGTGTGCAGGTACCAAACTGAAAGAGGTACATGCAGTTTGGAAATGCTCCATTTCTCATTTAGTATTATATATAACACAAAAAGCTACGCTGCAAAATCAGGCATTCAAACGTTAGGAAATGCCAGAATGAAGGTTGCCTGTGCAAGGTTACCTTGTCCGTTCAGTCCTCCCCATAGCTCCTTGTCCAGTTTCAATGCTCTCCCTGAGCCAACTGACTCCCAACCCTACCCCACCCTGTTTCCCTCATTGATTCCCAGTACCAGCCTTCCCACCCAGCCACACCTAGCCTCACCTCCTCCCCAACTAGCTCCCTGTCCTTGGCTCCTAGCCCAGCCAGTCCTAGTCTCCCTTCAGCTCCAAGTCCCAGTCTCCTCCTCCATCTCCCAGTTACAGTTCCTCTCCCTGCTTTACTTCCAGTCTCACTAGGCTTCCTGTGTCAATCCACTTTTCCCCCCAGCTTTGTCCCATCTGTATAAGAGTTAGACAGCTGCCTCCTCCACATTGTCTGAGGACCAGCAGGGGGCTGTCACTGAGAGCAGAGATAGGTTCCCTATTTTGATTTCCGGTGCCTGACCCTGTGCGGATGGTATATGCACAGTCTGGTCAGCACTAAGACCTGTGAGCGGTTTGAGCATGGTCAGTGAAGATGGAATCGTTGGAGCTTTTAGTGTTGAGCTCTAGAAAGTCTCTGCTGAACATGTGTTAACTATGATTTTTTCAAAGGCTTATTTATAACTTGGCCAAATTTGGGCAGATTTTCTTGGGGATGGTAAAAGTCCGCTCTCTGAAACAAAGGCCATCCTCCTGCCAAATTCCAAGTCCCTACACCAAAGTATGGGGGGCATTAGAGCATTTCAAAGAAAAGATCTCAAGAATTTTTCAAAATGGGCAAAACAATATATTTTTTCCTAGCCTTGTCTTCAGAAGTGACTGAACCATTTTGGCTGAAATTTTCCAATCAATCAATATCTATCAATCAACTTTAGGCAGACACTCAGCATGGAAAACTTCAGCCCAAATGGTTAAAGTTTGGTAAAGTTATAAAACATCTGAAAACAGGATCTTATACTGGGAAGTATTGAGCAATCTTAAGCATAGACAGTAATACCAACCCCTCTAAATCTATAGTGGAGCAGTGTCAGCTAGTCTTGATGAAGATGTTGGAAGTTTTTATGCCAGTGGTGTGTAAATGTTGACACTTTGAGGTGGACAGCTGTAGCATGGCCTCAATGCAGCAGAATTCTTATATGCAAGGCAGTGGCTGGAGAAAATCAAGTCCCCCTCATATTCATATTTCCTGTTTTCTTGCAAACACACACAGAGAGAAAATATTTCCTTTCTCACTGATGCATGTTAATGCAACACAATAGAATCACATGTTCGGTATAAAACCTCCTTACTGTCAAAGCAAGTGAGCTTGCGTGTTAAGTGTAAGTGTCTTGACAAGTGATCTCCCTCCCTGTCTTTCTGACACCTAACATATATGTATGGCACCTATCATATATGTATTGGCTAACACCATGCTCACTGTTCAAAGTGAACACAGATGAGGGGAGTTCAGGAGATACTTACTGAGTGACTATGTAAGTGAGTAAGGAGATACTTACTGTAAGAGTACTGTCATAATATCCTGACTAGGACTTTGGAACAACAAAAGAAAAGCGTATCCCCTTATAATCCATCATTGGGTTTACACTGAGATCACTGCACGATGGAACAGGACTCTGGAGGTTAACCAGTGCTGTATGGATGCCCATGCAGTGCAGACCTGACTCACTGGGCTTATGGCAATCTACCTCACTGTTAAGTGTCTGATTTAAGGAGCATCCAAGAACCTGGCATACAGACTGTAGCACAAAACCTATTAGTGTTGGTTGCAGAGCAGAAATAAGTAGTTTTCCTAATTTTGCAAGGGGGAAGAGCATATCTTTCCCTTGCAAAGTAACCAGTACTGAAATAAAGCATCTTTATGCTGGAGGACAAGTTGCTCAGTGTTAGGAGATGAGGTAAAGAACTGCACAGAGAACTCCATTTGCAATGCACAAGTGTCACTGGTTCTACAAAATGCAGGAACTGTGCTACATGTTTGAGTGCTGTCTTCTGGGACCATATCTATTAACTGGCTATTTACATAAATATGCACATATAAAGCTCTCTTGTAACAATTTCAGTGTAGAATGTCTTTCCCATGGTTTAAAATGCTTAGCAAAGTTGGCCAGTGCTGCCTTTTACTGCCTTCCTTTTCTGGATCCCAGTGATACCCTATCGTGTGTAAGCTGCAGTGGATCCACAATGCTAGTACCTGTTCTATAACCCTTCTTCTCGTTTTGTTTTCCTTCCCTCACAGGCGTGCTTTATCTTTTCTCTGGTCAAGTATACACCTCTGACCTACAACAAAGTTTACACATACCCTGACTGGTCCATCGGCCTGGGATGGGTTCTTGCCCTTTCCTCCATGACCTGCATCCCATTGGTCATGGTCATCCGCATTGTAAAGTCGGATGGCTCACTTATTGAGGTAAGAATGACCACACAAATGGTGGGTGGATGCTTACTTCGTGTGTGTGTGTGTGTGTGTGTGAGACACAGAGAGAGAAAAGTTTAACATTTAAGAGTAAACGGTGGCTTCAGTTGGGGGCCACTCTCTTTGTATCTGCTTTGTTGATTTGGCTCCAGGAAAGTTATTTTAACATACAGTGGATAAAGCAAGCCACACTGGAGAGGTACAGTATGGCCCACACTTGTCCATGTCTTTAATATGGAAGGGCTGCCAGTGGAGAATACAGACCACAGCATGCTAGCCTCCACCTTCTCCATCTTGATAAAGATGAAGCATGGCATGCTGTGACATGAAGCTGTCTTCTATGCCAGCTGCAGCCTGATCCATGTTATGCAAAATAATCACAACCCTTGGAAAGCTGCCATTGTGGCTCTTGGTAGGGCAAAGTTGAACATCTCAGTTTAACCAATATAAATAATCACTTTTCAGATCATCTTTCAGCAAACATTATGAATCCTATCTAACTAGATTAAAACCTAAGCCTTCTGGCCTCAAAAAAAAAAAAATCAGCTGATATGACGTGCCTTCCATGGCTGTGTTCTTTTTGTTCAACAAAATGTTCCCTCTCTGAGCACAGTTGTTTTTTAGTCTAGTTTCACACAGAAACTAAACTATGCCTATGTGCACCAGAGTTCAGTTTGCAAGGCAAAGGGAGCTCACCACACAGTTCAGTAGGAAAATAGTAGAGATAAGATTAGAGATAGAAAAGTTAGAGAGAAGGCCAAATCTAAATCTGCACCAAAGAACCCATGTAATTTTGAGGATATTTAGTACCACATGTGAAGGCCATGCCTGACCTTATCTCTAGTCAAAAGCTTAATTCCCGAATTTTAGGAAAACTCTTCTGAACTTTTTGGCTCTTCTCTCTCTCCCTCTCACGGTCTAAAATGACCCAAATGAAACACTGGCTCCAAACGCTCCCAAACTTTGGGGAAACTTGGATTCAGATCTGAACTTTACAGCTTGGTCCTGCCTCTGGCAGATACATGCTTAGTGCACCTCAAAGACAAGTCAAATACATTCTTCTATTCGCCCTTCACAGTATTTCTTCATCTTCTCTTCAAACTGTGCTTTTTTTCAGTAAAGAAAGTAGCTTTTCCCAGAGCATAGTAATACACTTGAATGTGTGCGTTCTCGAAGTTTTAATGGTCTTTTTAGTGATGGCTAGGACATTTTGTTGGGGCGTGTTATTTTCCTGCCTGCATTCTCACCATCTATTCAGAAAGAGGGCTAAAAGTAGCCAAAGCTGCCTTTTAAGATCATCTTAGGAGGTAACCACTTGTCAAATGCCATCTAGTTCCTTCTTTGTGAACTGAGACTAGAAGAAAGGTCTCAGCTTGCCAATGAACTACCCTGTTTAAAGGCAGGATTGTTTTCAATACAATGAGAGAGAACACATGAATCGGAGGAGACTCTATAGCACTGAAATTCAACTTGTGTTTAGTCAGGCTCTCTGACTTCCCATCCAGTGAGGCCCTAGTGCTCCTTCTTGAATAAAATATTAGGGTTGGAAAGGATATTCTGGGTCCTGTAGGCCGCAATGCTACATAGCAATAGTACAGTTTCCATTAATCTTATAGCATCCCTGAATATCTGATGGCTAAGTCTAGCCTCAAATACCTCTAATGATGGTAATTTCACAACTTTTCTTGAATTACGAGCATGCTTTTTCTCTGATCTCCAGTCCTTAAAGATACTGGGTTTCATTCTCTAAGTGAGGCCAAGGGCTCAAAAATAGACTGAACTTTTACATGGATAATGAGATAGTTACATTAGATAGGATAAAAATAGCTTTAGGGGGATATATATCCATATGCTTCAGAGCATACATCAACTATGAATTGAAGGGGATAAGGAAGAAAGCTCCCTATTGGGCAGGTTGGTTAGCATCTGATATCAGCCATTCTTGGACTAAGTGGACTACTGGTCTGAGCTAGTAGGGTATTTACTAATGACCTAGCCTAATTCAGATCCTGGGTTTAATGGTAAAGATGAAAGTGGACTTCCTGACAGTGAGCCAGATTAATTGGTAGAGTCACAGGAGCTGCTCGTGGTAGTAAGCACTATGCTTGTGGATAAGCAGCTGCGAGATGAAGCCCTTCATAAGATGCTCAAGAGCGTCTGAAGAGAACTATGTTTTATGACAACACACTTTTCTAGACTCTTGCTCTTCGGCTCGACGTGGCCATTTTTCTAACCCTTGGCTGTTGCTCTTTCCCCTTTCAGAGAATAAAAGCAGTGGCTGCCCCTAAGGAAATGAATCGGTGGGCCAAAGAAACAGAAAGCACCACCTCGTTCTGCGCCAATGGAACTCCTAATGGTGGATTGATTAAGCCAACTCATGTCATTGTGGAGACTATGATGTGAGCTCTCTCTGTGAGAGGATAAACCTGCTTTAACTGCCATTTACTAACCATAGATTCTCATAGGACCGGGTTTACAGAGCTTTATATTTGCACTAGGATTTATTTTTATTTCTCACAGAGAAAGTTGGTTTTTGTGGTGTTTTTTCTCTCTCTCTTTTTCTTTTTTTTTTACATATTTTGTAAGGTAATCACAGCAGAAGCCTCGCACAGGAGGCAGCTTTCATATCAGACTAGACCTATTACAGGAATTTACTACCATTGGGGTTTTTAAACACATGTTAATAGCTCTCTGAATATTATACATCTTATCACTTGAAATTGATTTTCTTGCCAGCAATATATTCAAATCTCAGAAAGCCATTTTTTAGGTGCTGGTGTGGTTGGGAACAGGGTAAACAAACCCTAGAACTCATGAGTGAGCTCTGTTGAGAGAATTGCAAAAAAAAAAAAAAAAAGAAGCCAAAAGGTGGATGTTGCTGCAAGGGATTGGTTTTCAAAGGTGTAGTGCTTTCGTCCTCTGGTTCAGGCAGGGTGAATGACCGATTTCTGAGTCATGATGCTACCTTTGCTATGGTCAATATAAATATATATATATATATATATATATATATATATGGTCAGCTGGAGGAGAGAAATGTATGGGGGTGGGCAATGCAGTTAGGAATTAAATACCCAATCAGGACACCTGTCCCTCCTGAGCAGCATGTAAAAAGTCCAGTCACAGTAGAAGAGAAACTACTTATTGCCTACAGAAGACATCTTGCCTGAGGAAGGAGTTTTGTGCACAGACCCATTAATTTTCCAGCATGCCGTAGGTTAGCTGAGATGTTACTGGTTTAAACTTGCACTTTGTACGAACAGAATGGTAGGAGCAGCCTGTGTGATAGTGAAGATCTGAATTATGGAGAGGCAG
Source organism: Caretta caretta (assembly GCF_965140235.1). Lineage (NCBI taxonomy): Eukaryota > Metazoa > Chordata > Testudines > Cheloniidae > Caretta > Caretta caretta. The sequence goes on along the minus strand of NC_134212.1, from coordinate 20,648,739 downwards.
CATTCGTGTTTTATGGAATTTAAAATATATATGTATTTTGTAAACTGCTGGTCTTTGGTAGCAAAAGAAAAATATATTGAGGACAATGATCACACCAAGCTTAACACCCAGCATGTTATTCATTACCACAGGAGCAAAGCAGCCTAGGTATATATTGTACACCAGGCATTTCCAGCAGGCACATTTTTAATAATAGTAATTAAATTAAGAGAACAACAATGCTTAGCACACCCCTATGCGCTGTTCATCCATATACCTCAAAGTGGTATCCCTGTGTATTTATTTTACTATTGTTGTTGCAGTTGGGAAAGCAGGCCCTGGAGGGAAAGTGACTTGTCCAAGGTTACAGAAACTCAGTGGCAGAGGTAGGGCTAGAACTCAGGTCTCCTGACTGTCTTGCCCCAGAGGACCATACTATCACCATTTTGTTTTTTGGGTAATGCATTTATCAGGGACAAAAAAGGGGGAATTCCACCTACTGTAAACTAGGGCTTTATGTAAATTAAGAGAAGTAAGTATGTAATTTTTCTTTGGTTAAAAAACATTACATACCATTCCAATTTAGACTTAAAAGAAAGCATTTAATGCAGTAGAAAGCTGCTAAACAGTTTTTAAAGCTGGATGGCTGTAGGTAAATTGATCACATAGGCCAGGTCAAGAATTTCAATCGAGATTTGCTCCGTGAAGAATTTCAAACATCTGGATAGATCTTGTTTCACAAACTTCAATACATGCTGAGAAGAGGCTCCCTAAAGAAATCCAGCCCTTTCCATTTGGGTACTGTACTTGGGAGATAATCCTAATTGTAGTACCACAGTTAGGCTAGCCAAAGGGATCTGGGGGGAGCTTCAGCAGCCGAGTCTGTACCTGCTTATACTATTGCCAGTTCAGTTTGTCCATGGGTAGATTTTTGCAGTTTAAATGGGAACATATCCAGTTCTTAACATTCCTACATGGGTCATTTTAAAAAAGATGTCCCATGCATTAACTGTATGCAGTGTTGTTACAGCCATGTCGGTCCCAGGAGATTAGAGAGACAAGCTGAGTAAGGTAGTATCTTTTGTGGGACCAACTTCTGTTGGGAAGGGAGATAAGCTTTTGCGCTACACAGAGCTTTCCTTCAGGTCAGGCACTAACTGGTCATTGCAGCAGAAACTTGTAGTGTTAGTATTAATGTAAAATGGAAGGGGCAATTTAGAAATAAGAAAGGGACCAAAAAAAAAAGTGTCTTGTATAGTTGGAGAGTCTTTATAATTTGCGTCTCTGTTTTTAAGTCAGAGGGGCTGAATTCCAGCAACAAAAACAGCCAACACCACATTAATTTTGTTTTCTTTTCCAATTACTGTATTATGAGAGTTGCAGATGAAACACTTATAATTTGTTATGGCAACTATCACATCTCGTGCTGAAGGTAAAAGCCACCCTGAAGCTACTCGGGGTGTCTTGACCACCTCAACAGAAGAATTTTCTAAGCCAACGTGATTAAAATTGGATTTTGAGAACTTTAGTGAAGAAAAAAAACAATTAAAATCAATTCCTGTTTTAAATATTGTTTTAACCTTTTGCTATCAAAAGGCAACTAAATTAAAGCTAAAACTCTGTCAAACATGTTATGTATTCCAGCCTTTGTGGAAATGGAGAAGGCCTGAGTCAAAGCCTGCTGCAGTCAATGGAAGGATTCTCAGTGGGCTTTGGATCAGGCCTTTTGTCCTTCTCAAAATCTTGTCATACTTTGTGTATAGGCACAATGGCATGAGTTAAGGTGAGAATAGCAACCCCATAATTAAATTCCTCATTTCAGTTAGTGTAAATTACAGTAACATATTTTGTTATAGACTCACATTTTGTGTGTGCACACATACTCTAGAAGGGGTACATCTGAGAGAGACACTAATTAGAAAAATAGTTTGAAGGTTGAGATTGAGATTTCATGCTTCACACATGGTGGAGGGTGGATTTGCATTAGGAACCAGAGGGTTAATACTACACCTTTAAAACTACAAATAAACAAGAACGAGAGCCCAGCGCCATTTTGACTCAAACTGTGCCATTCAAATCAGTCGCTTCCATGTTCCAAGTGAAAGTGTCTCACACACATATGCAATGACCTCACCGAAGTTCTGCTGGTGTAAGGTTCGCTGGCCCTGACTGTGCTATTCATCCTGACCGCAAGAAAGGGCCGGATTCATGAAGAGCTATTAAATCATCCTTTCTCTTGAACAGTCACCCAGAACAATGCTGGTCACCATCCCACGGTTTTGAGCACCAGCGAGCCTATTCACAGTTTAGAATGTTTCCTAATGCTTTATCTACATTTTACCTGGTGGTAAACTTGCATTTCAACATTATAGTCTGCTAAATTAAAACAAAAGGTAAAGGATTCTTTCAAGTTCATATTTTCTACGTATTTATGGTTGCAATGATAACTAATTTTCTAATTTACTTTGTAGCAATGTGTGACCTATTTTACCTGCAGCGGAGGCACTAAATATCATGACTAATCATAGGTGAACTGATTTCAGTTAAGGGGAAAATACCCCAGATTGGCCTCTTTTTACATTTCATGCACCTTTGTACTTTGTGGTTTCTTCTGGGTTTGGAAATGGCAATATTTCCAACTTCACTGAAATCAGGTACTGAAAATTTCATGGGGGAAATCTTTCGCTCATAAGATTTTCAGACCAAAGCAGTGCAGATAATCAAAACTTATGATTCTTATCTAAACCAAACCTTCCAAACTCTTGCAGTCCACCTGTCACTCACCTGATCTCATTAAAAGTCACAAAGTATGATAACGTAACCAGTAGACTGTATTGGTACAACATGGTTTCATGAACAGAATTTGTTTTGGTTCTCATTAATTTTCCTTTTCACCTGTCTATTGGTGACTCTGGTCCAAACAGATCTATGAGCTTCCATATGTTCTCACTGAAGTTTGAGATATGGAAACCAATATGGGTCAGTTCCTATGCAGCAAACAAAAATAAAAAAGGACAGTAGTTCTGTGTACCACCTTAACATATGTTGCTATCCAAACTGCAGTGGAAGGTCAGCTCTTGAATGTGGGTTCGGGAAGTGGCTCAGCAAACGTGAGCTGCACTGGTGCACTTGCAAAAAAAAGTGCGGCCTTCTAATCGTTTTAACAAGACAACGGCAGAGAATTTTATATCGTCACTGTAATCACATGATCAGTGGCTAATCAGAACTCCGGCTTGTTTTTAATGTAGTATGTGCCCTAATTGCTCACCTGCAGATGGACATGGCTACCCAGCCTCTGTCCCAAATAGCTCTAGATCTGAAGAAGGGTGAAATGCCCAGCAGTCAGTAGTACGTTGTTGAGCAGAATTGACAATTTGGTAATGTCTTTGTCATAAGTGTGTTCAAATCCTGTACCCACTGATAACAATAGCTTAACCGCCGTTTGTCTTCAGTGGGAGAGGGACTGAACACCTGGAATGACTGGTTATGAAGCCATGGCTTGTGGTCGCTGTGGGTCAGGTAGGGAGACAGTGTAAATAAAGGGTTAAATAAGAGGTGTATTGAGTGGAGGGCACAGACTACTAAAGTGTTTCAAGTGCACTGGGAAGAAAGTTGGCCATCACCTAACACCAAGGAAATTCAGTGCATTTGGCACACTCCCTGTAGCAAACAACTGTTTTCAATTCACATCTCAAATGAGACCCCCACCACAATTAAAAACAGCCTTAGGGGAGGTGCTGCTATGTCCAGTCTTCAAAGTATTTACAGCATTCTTGGGAAATGATCTGATCAGGTATTGCTGGCAAAGAAAAGTGTGCAAAGAAAAAGCTCTTTTGAGTGCACTGCAGCAACAATGCCACCCCACCTTGTTTGATGATTGACAAGAGTGCACTGAAGTAGGGTGGGACAGGTTAGCCAGTATTCATAGGCGAGAAGCCTAAACCTCAAGGAGCCAAGATCACCTCTTCTTAACTAGGGATGGGGTGAAATAAAAGCTCAGAACCAACCACCCTGAACTTTGGGGAACGTAGGTTAAAATTCATGGCTGCCTCTGTCATAGGCTGAACTGAAATCCCAGGTCCAAAATACCCCCAAAGAGAGTTCAGATATGGATCTGAAGGTCACAGCTTGGGCCCATTTCTTCCAGAGTTAGATGCCAAAGCCTTGTATTTAGAATTAAAGGTTATTATTAACTCTCAGCTGAGAAGCGTTCAGGAACTACTAGGACACAACCTTTAATCTGTTATATTTATTCATTTTTAATCTAGGATGAACACGCTCCTAATTGTACTAATTTGTTTACAGAGGAATTAATGTTAAATAGGACACGTTGGGTTTACAGCTTTGTGATATATTACTCTTTAGTTTATTCTGAGCTACTCTAAGGAGGACATCAAAGCATCAGATCAAATCCCTAGCTACAAAGATAAACACGACTCAAGCATCTGTGGACACAGAACATAAGAAAACAAGCTGAGTGCATAAAATAAGACCTTGATCCTGCATGCCTTGGTCAGGTTAAAAAGCTCACTGATTTCAATGGACAATTTAATTTCAGCAGAAATTTTGCCCAAGACAGTGCCCAACCACGACTACAGCTGGTCCAATTTTTTTTTTTAAAAGGAAATCCCCCCTGCCAAATGGAAAATGTTTCATTCAAAGAGTGCTAGTTTTTCCAAAGGCAAACAATGTCAAAACATTTTCAGTGCCCCCCCCCCCCTTTTTAAAAAAAAGTGGAAATTTTGAAAAAAAATTCTTCAAAATTTCCATAAAAACATCAAATAAAACCCAGGTGGCATTTTTCAATGATTTCTAATCAAAAGCTAAAACAAGATATGAAAAAGCTTAACCAAAATATAGCTTTAGAGTTGGTTTTAAACCTGGAATCAAGCAAGGATCAAAGTCTGTGAAGGCAGGTTGAAAAATGTGTGTGCAGGGGGGAGGGAGTCACAAAACTTTTGTTAATTTAGCCTTCCATTTTTTCCCCATTAAAATTAGAATTTTAGGCCCAATCAGAGGGTACAGGAGAACTAGGAAAAGAAACTGGATTTCTTTAGCCTGGCACTTGTTGTCTGTAAATCTTCTGCAGCTGAGGTGTGAAAAGGTTTTTACAATAGACAAAGTGGCAGAACACCAGTGTTGAAAAGGTGTTGGGAGGCTGAATGTTGTGGGACAGATTGAGGTGGGTCCATCATTTGCTCTTGTCGAAGAACTCAAGGATGTTCTCTTAGCATTCGATTAATTGAAGTACTGCTCTGAAATGCTCATTGTTTTGCTCGGAGTTTTTTTTCAGTGTGATGTTGTGATTGTTACCTGATAGGTCTCCAGGGACTTCAGATAGTAAGCAGTGGTCCATCTTGTTTGATGTATTTAGCTAAAAACAGTGGTGGTGGTGATTTTTGTTTTTTATTTAATTTCCTAATAACTGTAACTACAGTATGTGATAAGTAGCACGTGGAAGAGTGACGATGTTGAAGTCACCTGACCTTTTTAAAAACTTTAACAATTTTTAAAAAAAATTCTGGTTTTGTTCTGAGCAGGACTGTTTGTATTTGAATAAGATCCTGGAGTGTAATTCAATCCTTAAAACTAGCCTTTGTGTATACAGTAAATGTTTGTATTTTGCAGTATCTGTTTTGATTTTTAGATAAAAATGTATATTGATATTTTTAAGTCATCTTTGCTTTTTTAGATGGAGTTTGTAATCACCTTATAACAGAAAATAAATTTTTCCTTTATAAATTAAACGCATTTGTCAGTTATTTTTAAGATTCAAATAACAGGAGACAACCTGTTATGCTCTGTGCTTATTGCAAAATACGCAAAATGCATGCTATGCTTTGGAATAGATTTCAGAATAGAATACTTTCAAATTACCATATTTCATTCAATTGGGTCCTCACTGCTACACTACTATTAGACTTAGCAATCGGTGAACTCACCTCCAAACGTGTTCAAGTTCCAAAGACAGTGGATGGTTATTCGTACTCACTCACTCAAAATTTTCGGTGACTTCCCCCAATCTGCTTCATTTCAGCCTTGCTTAAGTCTTCACAACTTCCTTGATTTGGATTCTCTCACTCCAATGCTTCCCTTAAGTTCAGCTCTGCTCCCTCCATCCTCCCTCGCCCCCACCCTCACTCACTTTCACCAGGCTGGGGCAGGAGGTTGGGGTGCAGGAGAGAGTGAGGGGTGCGGGCTCTGGCCAGGTGATGCCTACCTCAGGCGGTGGTGCAGTGGGGCTAAGGCAGCCTCCCTGCCTGCCCTGGCCCCGCGCCACTCCCGGAATGGCCAGGTTGGCCCTGCAGCCCCAGGGGCAGAGGGCTCTGCGTGCTGCCCATGTCTCCAGACACTGCCCCCGCAGCTCCCATTGGCTGCAATTCCCGGCCAATGGGAGCTGCAGATTCGGGGCATGGGCAGTGCATGGAGACCCCCAACGCCTCCCTGCACCTCCTGGGGACGCAGAGAGCCTGCCTTAGTCGTGTTGTGCCGCCAGATTTTTAGCTGCCTAAAATCTCCTGGTTTGGCTTCAGTAGCCTCCAGGAGATAAAGCCCAATTCCAGGAGACTCCCGGCAAAACCAGGAGGGTTGGCAACCGTACTTAGAGGCAGGACAGGCATACTTGTGTTCATTGGTATCAAATGCTGCAGAGAAGTCCCGCAGGTGAATATGAATGCATTTCCCTTGTCTGTGGAGGAAATAGTATAAGGAGAAGAGAAGACTGGGGGAGGGACATAACCTTTTACATACTGAAAAACTGTGTTACAATGAAGACGGTAAAAATTGTTTTTCTTAACCTCTCAGGATAGGGTGAGACACAATGGGCTTAAATTGCAGCAAGGTTGGTTTCGATTGGACAGTAGGAAAAGCTTCTGAACTGTAATGGTAGTTAAGCACTGGACAAATTGCTTAGGGAGACTGTAGAATCTCTGTTGCTGGCGGTTTTTAACAACAGGTTTGGGTACAACAGATGTCCCACAGATTGCACTGGCTTCCGGTTCCAGTCAAAGAGCTCTTCATGGTGTTCATCTGTAAGTTTTATATGACTCTAGGTACATTAGAGATTCTTGCCCATCCTAGTGCCATGACACTTGAGCTCAGCTGGACTGTTTCGATAATCCTCTAGATTTGAATGTCTGGGCAAGTGGAGACAGGATCTGAGTCTGACCCCACATCTGTGTAAATCCGGAGTAACTCTAGTGAAGCTAATCAAATTAGCTGAAGGTTAGGGGTCTGTTAGAGGAGTGGGTGGTTGTGGTTCTGTGGCCCGCACTGTAGAGGAGGTCAAACTAGATGACCATGATGGTCCCTTCATATTGCTATTCCCAGAAGACTGTGGCGGGTGCCAAACATCCCGCCGCCGAAATGCTGCCGCAGAGAAGCAGCAGCAGGAAGAAGCGTCATTGCCAAAATGCTGCCGAGAAACAGGCAACACGTTGGGACCCCTGGCTTAGACTATGAGACTAGACTTCTGCACATGGGCTTAGTCAGAGACATATGAAGGATTAACAAGAAAGTCCATGCTCTTAAATTGGCATTTTTTTAATACAGAATTAGATACATACCATGGTTTGAAAATAACACATAGAACACGTCTGGTTCACAGTGAATTCAGTAACAAGTGGAGAAGAATTGCACAATCAGTTATTTCACAAAGGGCTTGCAGCCTTGGATAATCAGATCAGCTCCTGTTTGCTCTTTCCAAGAAAGGGACTAGCTACATGGATATGTTGGAGTTCAAACAGAAGAAAATCATTTCAGGAAAGGCCTAGGGCCTGTGTTATACAGAGGTCAGATGAGGTGATCACAGTAGTCCCTTTGGGCCTTGGACTCTCTGAACTGTCCTGTACTGTTCTGGTGTTTTCAAGTGAAGTTTGTGAGCTAAAAATATGGAACATGTGCCCATCTTCTAACAAAGATTACTGGACTTGTTTGACATGGAAACTGCATCCAACACAACCAGTCACTCTCAGAACAGAGTTATATTGGGTATTACACTGCGGGGCATGAAATTAAATGAATTGAGCGCCAGAGGAAAGAACTACCAGCCCTGGAGATTTGCATGCTGTTTATCCCCTGAGCAGTAGAGCACAGGCAGTCTAAGGGCTAGGCCCCACCTCACCAGCACACTGGCTCACAGAAGGAGGTGGGCCTCCAGCCATGTGAGTGCAGTTCAGTTTCCACAGACCACTCAGTTCCGGGCCTCTCAGTGAGACAGACAATGAGGCGACAGACAAGTTTCCACATCACACATTCTAGGGAATGAACCATGAGAGTTCACCAGTTTATTTCACATTTCTCTGTGAACTACTATTCTAGGGCAGCAACTGTCTGCCGCTACTGTCTTCAGCAGCATTTCAAATGGCAACCTAGGGAGAAGAATTTCATATATTAACATCCAGCCGCACACGTTTGTCTGTCACCTGCCTACCACCGAGCCAGACATCTCAAACTGGGCATTGATGGAGCCCTCTAAGCCTCTGACCCCTTTCACTTTAAGTGCCTCCTTAGTTTTCCCCACCTCAGTGTCCTCCACACTCATTTCTGAGCTTCTGGTGACCCAAGCCTCAGTCATAGCACAGGCAAGGGTTGCTAGAGAATGATAATCCCTAAAAGCAGCCCACGTCAAGGAGCCGCTGTTGTGCGGTTTGTGTGACACCCAGATGGCTGAATACTTACCCAACGAGAATGTCCCCAAATCCGAGGAGTCTCTTCACATGACCTTGTAAAGCTACCACCACCACCCAGCAGTGAGGTTTGTAAATAACATTTTGTAGTACAATGGGTATCTTATTACAGGGTAGGTGCCTCCAACGTTAAGACAATCTAAAGCATTCCAGATGAGCTGCCAGATGTGATAACTTTTACCTTGTGTACAATGGAGGCAGGGTTAAGAGGATACTGAACTGCTGACACCACATTTGCTCCATTACACCTAACAAGATTTTATGCAATGCATACAGAGCCCTCTGGTTTACCCTGCATGGCTTTGGCAGTTGATTCCAAGTATTAGGTGCCGAACATCTAAAGGTCTTTGTTCTAAGGAATTTGCTACCTAGAAAGACAGACAAAGATCACAGATAAGAGCTGTTTACTGTAGCAATGACCTGACCACAAATATTTCCATAAAAAGATTAGGTAAATTAAGAGGAATGATCACAGGTCAATCAGGGGCTTGATCTTGCAAGGCACTGATCCTTCTGGGCCTGATCCGGCAAAGTATTTAAGCATCCAACTGCTCCTACTAACTTCAAGGGAACTACTGATATACTTAAACCTTGAGACACTTAACAGCCTAACAGTGTGGCTGTAAAATTATACTGCCCAAGGCAACAAATTGAATAAGCCTTAGGTTATGTCTACACTGGAATTAGACACCCACAGCTGGCCCGTGCCAACAGGCTCGGGTTGCGGAGCTGTTTAATTGTAGTGTAGATGTTAGGGCTTGGGCTGCTGACAGACCTCTGGGACCCTCCCACCTTTCAGGTCCTAGAGCCCAAGCCCAAACTTCGACTCCAGGTTCTGTTGGCACCTAACTGCAGTGTAGACATACACTTCGTGGCTTGGGCAGCAAAATTGTACAGCCACACGTTGTTAAGTACACGCTGTAGGGTGACCATCTTTTCAAAAGGCAAAAGCGGGACACATGCAGAACTCCGTGGCTCTGCCCCCGCTCTGCCCCTTCCCCTGCGGCCCCGCCCCCTGACCAGGCCAGAAGCTGGAGCTGTGGTAAGAACTGCCCAGGGAGCCCAGGCTGCTGTGGGCAGCCCCAGACCCTCCACTTGCCCTGGGTGGGGGACTGGTTGCCCGAGAGCAGTCCCCAGCCCGGGGCACATGCCCAGGGTAGGCAGAGGAACCCGGGCTTCCCAGGTGGCTCTTACTACTGCCTGGCTCTGGCTTCTGGTCTGGCCAGGGGGCGGGGCTTCTGGGTGAGAGGAGGACTAAGGGGCAGGGCCTCATCTTGAGTGTGGGGGGGGCGCTAAGGCCCACCTCAGGCCCCTCCTGCCCCCACCAGGAAGAGGCTGGCACCACCCTGAGCCTCGGGCAGGTGGAGAACGGCGCCACAAGTGAGCCAGGAGAAATACGATCCTGGAATAATTCAGCCTTGAACTCTGCATTTCAGGACTGTCCCACCCAATTCAGGATGGGCGGTCACCTTAGTCTCAAGGTTTTGAATCAGAGGGTTTTACCTAGGTACAGAAGAGAGTCATCTACTTTAAGCTTACTGTGCCAAATTATACTAAAGACCGAGGGCTGCTTTTAGGGGCAGCAGCACATGGAGTATCATAGGCAGCCATTACAGATGGGCAAGATCTGGAGTTGGATCCCATGGATGTTGAAAAACACTACATTCTGGGATTGAATTTGTGCCCTTCTCTCAAAGCACTCCCATTTCTCCAATCGGAATACTATTTAAGATCAAATCCAAACTCACAAAGCTTTTCAGTCAAATTTACAGCCAGATTGGGTCTGGTCCCAACGTGGGTGTGTAGGGAGGGTTCAAGAAGCCTTTACCCACAAGGCCCAAAGACAAGAGAAAGACCCTGTCCTGAGGTGGGGGAAGGGAAGGGATTTCTCCATCCTCACGGCTCAGGAAATTGAAATCTCCACAAAGGGGAAGGGAGGAGAAGGGAAGGCCATGTCCCTAATCACCTCTGCATTGGCCTGCTCTGAGTGTACAAATGTGCACGTGAGGGAGACGGCTGGACCATCCAACCAGCCAGTATTATCTGGATTCTAACCTTTAGCAGAAATACACTCAAGAACAAGGCCAGATGCATTTCACTTGTTTTTATTTAATTAAAAAAAAACAAACAAAGTCATTGCAATCCCAGTTAAATACAGAGATTTACAAATAGGTCCAAAACAGGACTAAAATATTCTTTGAAATGCTGTACCTTTAAATATTGTGCTTTCATAGATACATAAGAAAATTAGCATATAAAAATACTTTACAAGGAATACACTCTAATATATGGATAAAAATACACATTTAAGTAATGCATTTCAGTTTAGTACCATTCAAAATGCATAGGAAGGGATACAAGGACCAAGTTGTTGTTTTTTTAAAGCCTTTTTAATAAAAGTCTTCATTAAAAACCCATTAGAAGCCGCACTGAGCTTCTGCCTTTTAGAATATTGCATATAAAAACACTTTCAGCTGTACTGTTAATGCCTTGCAGTATCAGTTATGGCACATTATCTAGTTATGGCAGCAATGGTATGGAATATTGCATACGTGAGACAAGAATGGTTGCACCTACAAATAGCTGGATGTGAGAGACAGTTGCAAATTTGCCTAGAGTACAGACATGGGAATTAGTCCTGGCTCAGCCTTGGTGGAACAATGAACATTTCAAAGCTACATGGCATCCCGAATACACAACAACAACAAAAATAAATAAATAAAATGAGAACAAGCAGAAGGAGGAGACCCATTTCCACTAAGCAGGGATCTTTAAAAGGATGTCCCCTCCCCTGGGGGAAAAAACAAAACAAAACAGGCCCTTACGACATCCGTTAAAAAATAAATCATAATAAAGTGCAAATATATGAAACACGGAGCAGGCAATCACATTTGCCATGTGAAGAAACTGACACGTGCCAGCAATTTTGTGTTTGGAGATGAGAAAGGAAGAGATCATGCCCTTGGTTGCATCGCAACTAGTTTGCTGCAGGCAGATTTTTAAACCATTTCAAATATCACACCCATATCTTCTACAAGGAGCTGGGCTGAGTGCAGGGAGACACAGGGTGAGGAAGAGCTACCGAAAAAGGCATCGTGCTTACTAACCACAGAGAGGTTAACGATAGGTAAAGGAGGGCAGCTATGGCAGACTACAGGGAAGTGTCCAAAACCTATCAGAGACATTTAAAAAAGTGTACACACTTGTACTTGCACTAAGGTGACCCAATCTGGGGCACATATGGGAACTGGAAACACAACATCAATCTAGGAGAGGGCTTTTCGTGCCAGCATTTGGCAGGAGACCACAAGGATTTATTTATTCAAAACACTGGAAAAAAATAACCCTGAAGTTGGCCTGAGATGAATGTTGTTCAGCTGTTTACTTGGAGGAACAGCCCAGGTTTTCAATGAGAGGAATCTCTGAGATGGTCTATGTGAACAAGAGAGCTAGTGATTCAGGACAGCCATTCAGTGGCTTTCCTGGATGCTGTGTTCTACTAAGTGCTCTGTAAAAATGTATGAAGACAGACAACCAAATTGTGTCTTGGAGTCAGCAATGGGGGCAAAGTGCTTCCTTGCATTTCCAAAGGGGTGGGTGACGAGGGTGGGATTTCCAACTGGAGAGAGACGTTGATCCATCAAAAGGATTTAGCTTTCAAAAGAAAGTGCATCTAGCCATTCGCAAGTGAGTGTTGAGTTGGGGTTTAAATGGGACTTAGTGCTGCCCGGTGTGGGTGAATGTTCAGGTGGAAAGGGGATTTTCAAATGTCAGATTTGGTGGTAGTGTTTTAAAAAGGCTATAGGATGAAGTAGCATTTCCTTTCAAAGAAACCAGGATTTGTTTTACTCTTACTGTACGTGATTAAGAAAGCAAACAACAACGCAAAAAAAAAATAAATAGCACCATGTGTGTTTACAGGATGGCCAAGTCCTTCAGAATGACGGCGTCAGAGGAGCAAGGAGATGATCCACCCTCCATGAACCCACGCACAGTGAAAGCTCAGGCCTACTGGAGCTGAACGATGACTGAAGGTTGCCCTGCCAAAGGTGAATTACCCTGGATGCTGTTTTCTGCTATCAGCAGCCCATTTTACCATTTGCATTAACCAAGGTCCACACTGCTCATCTGGTTTAGCTTGCACCTTCAGAGCAATGTCTGGTGGTCTAGGAGTCACAGCTAATGGCAGACCCACCTGCAAGTTACACTACATACAGCATTACAGTTACCAGTGCAAAAACAGAAAACCACAATGGATACTCATCAGCTTTTCCACCATGGCAGGGCCCAAAGGTACCTTCCATTTAAATCCTCCCTCAGAGTGTCTGCATGCTTGTTTTGACCTCCACGCCCAAGGACTGTGGGACTAACTCTCCACTGGCCTCCAGTTGGGTATTGGCAGCGAGTGCCAGGGGGTTTCGACTAATGACTAGGTCCAGTTTGTCTCCTGCCTCGGAAATCAATGGAACAGCCAGACAGCAGTCAAAGTCTCTTGTTCGAATGCGATTTACCTGCGGGGGGGAGCGAGGAGGGGATGTAGTGGGAAAGAACAAAAAAACATTTGTTAACTTCAAAATCCAAGAATGCCACTAGAACTGAGACCTGGCACTGGAGAGGAGTCCCTATGAATACAGTCTGTCTGGAAGCCCTGAAATTCCTTCAGCCCTGAATGGGATTTCCCAGGACTGTAGGAATTGCAGCAGCAGTCAGCAAACTGCACCATCTCGTCCAGCTATAAAGTCTCCTTAATAGGAAAACTATACAATCACACAAATAGAAAGGACAAAAACTCACTGAGCTTCCACATTCTGCAGGTTCAGATCTGGGGGTTTGTTTCAGGCTGATCTCTAATCCAATCTCATCAGATCTTGGATCTGGTATCAAAACAGAATCTTTGCCTGCTTTGAAGTGCTTTCCTACTCCCCAACATCCTCAAGCTGCTCCAAAAACCACAACAGATACTTCACCTATTGGCACAAGCAGCAGCAGGTGGTCTAAATTTTCATTTTATACCCAGTTTAAACCTGGTCCTAATTCTCAGAGATTCTGAGCACCTGCAGCTCCCACTGACTTTAATGGAAAATAAGGGTGTTCAGCAACTGGGAGAATCACACTTCTGGTCTTTTGAGCCACCCGCTTTTGGGTGTTTGAGCCACCCGCTCTACTGTTAGACGAACAGAACAGCATCTTTCAGCAGACATGCATTTGAGTGGATTATAGGCACCTATCTTATATACATACACAAGTTAAAAAATAATACATATGCATTGTTGAGACTGCTAGAAACAAGCTCTGTTCTTCCAGGGGTTTGCAGAGCATAGCTGGTGCACAGTGGAGGTTTCTAAAGCATTCTCTGGAGACCGCAAGCCCTTCCTGCAGGACTCGGAAGAAAGAGCCAACTTTTCTAGCTGTCTTCAGTGGAAGTTCAAACATATTCCAAGGTTAAATCACCTGCAATATGAACTACTTAGGGGCAAACGCTCCCCCTCCTGTGATTAGCCAGAGTAGATGAGCTTGAGGCAGGGATGTCCCCAGGGCTGAAGAATGGAATTTCCCTTCCGTCTCAGCCCCTCCCCCCGAGCTGAAGTAGCATCTGGAGCAAGGCTGGGTCTCCTTTACAGGGCAACGGATGGTGGATCCATGTAGCTCCCTCTCACAGGCTCCTCTGGGCTCATTAAGTGCCCATGGAGCTGCACTCAATGACACAGGATGGGTTCCCCAATTGCCACGCATGTTGTAGAACTGCACTGGTTCCAAGGTAGACAGGTCCCTTCATAGCTATGGAGGAAGGAGTGGCTGCATCTACTCCTCACTGGGAAGCGATCTAGGAAGACTTTTAGACTATCAGCTCCACGCTGAAGCATCTTCAGTGCCCCTTCTCTATGTTTTTCCCTTGGATTCGTCGATAGCAATATTTCTGCAAAGCCCTTGTTCAGCACAACCCTCAACGCCAGTACGATAGCTACAACAGAAGACAACTTTGTCTCCTTGTATGTCTACAATGGACCAAGAAGAGACATTGAAGTTGGGGATTGTCAAAGTCTCTGCTCCCGTTAAGATTTCATGCACACACACACAGAACGCTTGGCATTCACTTGGATAGCGACACATCCAGCATTCACCCGAAATGCAGCTGCAGAGCCTAATTGGTGCAAGAACGTACAAGAGGCTAATCTTTTATTGGAGGCTGAGAAGGAATAGCTGTATACCAGCCAACTGGCTACGGACTATCACAAACCCAAATCAGGCTCCCTGTGCTGCTGCTAGTTTTTCAGTTACCTGATGTACAGAATATATTTGAGCTAACTGGGGCACTGAGCCCCCGCCCCTCACTTAAAATTAGTAAAAATAAAACGTCCTTATGAGAGTTTCAAGACTTCTAATGTGGTTACAAAACCCACAAGTGGCAATGCCTTCTCTAGCTGACTGTGCTCTTCCTGTTGCTATCAGAGTTGAGCTTGCTGCACTACAGCTATGTATTTAAGTCTCTTGGAAATATCTAAAGCCAGTCCCCACCCATGCCCCATTACTATTCTCTCCTTGGTGGTCAAATATATCTGCATATGTTGTGGACCGTGTTTACTACATATTGTATTTCGTTTCTGCAGCAAATATGCGGTGGCTCAGGAGTCATTAGGGGAAGTGAGTCTAGGAACAACACCACCTCACTTGAAGTGTGTGTTTCCTAGAATTCTCTATGCATATGCAAGATGGCTATGCACTGAACTTCAAGCAGACCATTTAAATACACATGGAACTGCACATGCTGTCTTGCTTTGACTGATGTGCCAAACTCTGGTTTACCTGAAAAGTCCCCCTGATGCACCAGGGAAAGGATGAAAAGGACTTTCCGCCTAGCACTAGAGAGAAATCTAGGCTGTGCGGTTTGGAGCTGGATGCCAACTTCCCCAAAATAATGGGCGATTCTTATCTGGAGCTCAGGTCCAACTCTGCTACATAGTAATCCCTTAGTGTAACACTCTAGCTAGCTCCAGGTGCATCGTAATGCTAAGGGCTGAGTAGCTAGCTGCCTACCTACTAGCTTTTATAAAGTTGGTGTCACCTTAGTGGAATCTTACAAACTTCTCTCTTCCTCTCAGTTGCTCACTCATTTCCTATCCCCAGAGCTGTACTTTGCATTCCTTACCTGAAGGACTCTGTCGTAAGGTTTGAGGCCACACTGATCAGCCGGCCCATTGGGACGGATCATATTTACATAGACACCTTTCTCCAACAGGCCATCAGAGACACTGAATCCAAAGTCTTCACTCTCTGGGTCCTTGTGGAGTGTCATCTGCATGGAAAGGCATTGAACAAGAAATTCTAATGCAGTATGAGCCACAGATACATGAGAGAAGCATGGCAGGAACTCCTCAGGTAATGTGTACAGTACAGTAGTGTGATTCTGCTCTGGGTCTAATGGTGGGGTTTTGCTTGGACTGAGTAGTAAACATTGGTTGTCTGTTAGTATTGAGAGGAGTTTAATTTAAACTTGTGCACACACTGCCAGCTGTTTATACAGGTCACATGCTCAGATGCTTTGGCAATGGGCACATAATTCACAAACAAATCTTCTGCCCTTGCTTGGGGGAGAACAAGAACGTTTAAGTAGAATTATAAATCACAAGTTTTTGGATAACCTCCAAAGAGGTGGACACTACCGGTCAAATAATGGAATTTTTAATCAATGGGGCAACTCATTTGCTTTGAGCTATTCTAGGCATCTTGTGTGTCCACCATGCAAGCCTATGGTGCTGAAAATCTGAATGAAATTAATTGACAAACATGAGTGTTTCCAAGCAGGTTGTTGAATTATTTACAGCTCTTACAGATTTTTAATCTTGGTGGCTTATCCAATAGCTTGCTTCAGAGACATCACACTGATGAGTTTTAACACCATTAAGAAAATGTAGTAAAATGATGAAACCACAGTCCCCTCAAAATTGGGTCAGTGTTCGCAATTTGTGACAGTGGATTGGGGTGTGACTGGGCTTCAAACTGGTACTGTTTTCGGCTTTGCGCCATTTTGGTTTTGCCCTTTTACCGCCTCAACCTGATCTGCCTTTTCCTGGATGCTCCAATGTTAGGAATTGCCAGACTGTGGCGTTACCAGCACCAATAGTGAGTAGCACCAAATTCACAACAGTGCTGGCTAGGACAAAAGAGCTCAGCCAAGAGCTGCTGCCTCCCTCCAGCTTCTCAAGGACTAGAGCATCTCCACCACCAGCCATTCAGACAGCTGACACTGAGCCAGCTGCCTGGGGTCAGATCAGAGAAGAGCTGCTGTACTGTGCTGAACCCACTTTAAGCCTCTCTCCTCCCTTCTTCCCTCCTCTCCAGCAGCAAAGGCAGCTGGTAGCTTATCCACCCCACCAGTGAAAGCAATATTTCTGCCTGACAGGAGACACATCAGGACAGATCTTTTCAATGCCCCTAGCCAGAGAAGCAGTGGCCCTCAGCCAGCGAGAGCCAGCTCAGCACACTCTATTTGGAGTCATATTTTGGCAACACAGTTGGGAATTGTGGGGTTGTGGGCACAGCATCTCCCCACAAATTAAATCCAGAAGGTGGAGGCAGTGTATTATTGCCATCACCACCACCACCAACTACCTGTGATGAATACCATCGTATTCTCCCTTTGCCCCCAAGGAACTTGGCGTGCAGTAGCTATGCTCTAGCTCAGTGTTAGACTTTGGCCTAGTCCACACTTAAAACATAAACAGAGAGGGGTGCAAGCCACAAAGCTGGCATTAGAATTCTCCCAAAGTTTGGCGATGTGGGGTAGAGATCTAGGGTCAATATGTCTGAGTCCATCTCTAGGTGGGAGCAAAGACCACTGCTGCTATGTTCTAGCTGGAGGCCACCTCCCCATTAATCTGACACCCTGAGAACATTTACCAAAGAGATAAAGGAAGTGTTAATTCAAATTGACATTTGAAATGTTTCGTTTGACCCAAATGGAATATTTTCCATTTTGGGGGGGGGGGAGGGGGAGAAACATTTCCTCCCCTGCCCCTTTCAGTTCAAAAACTAACCAATTTTTCTTTTCGTTTTTCAATTTGGTGGCTGATCCGGGAAAATATAAATAAAATATTGGCTCAGCTGTAGACATGGCTGACTTGTATTATGCTGGGAACAAATCACAGAAAAGTCACTTCCCAGCAGAATATTTCTCCTGCCGTCCTGTTTGGCAGGGAACATGCAGTATAAGAGCAAGTTCCCGGACAGTTTCGGGGTGCAATCCCCACTGTAACCCCAACAATGTTATTTGTAACCGAGGGATCCTCGGCGTAACACTAAAGTGACCTCTGTCTAAACACAGACCTTGTGCAACTCGAGAGGGGTTGGAGACATGATTTCCTGCACCTCCTCCTTAATCTTCCTCATCTCCAGATTCCTCTCATTCTTCTTGGTGGGAGTGATGCTGCTGTCGCTCTGCCCTTCATCGCAGCAGTTGGCGTTTCCTTTCCTCAGTGGGCTCAATCCGGACTCACTAACCGAGTCCACGAGCAGTTTGCTCCCTTCCAGACCCAGGCTGTGCACGCTCCCTGTCATGATGGAGGCCTGTGGATAAGGTGGTAAGTTAGTTCAATGAAAGTTTGAGTGGCAAGCGACTGATGGACCCTAGAAGAACAAAAGCAACTTAGAGAGAAGCAGGTGACACACAATGTTCAGCACCAACCAGAGGGAGTTGTAATTCTGACCCAAATGGTAGCACTAGTAGTCACTTCCGGCTGGCTATAGGAGCCACTTACAGAAAGGGCAGGCATCTCAGCAAATGCTCGTTGCTTCTTGTCAGAAATCTTTAGCCAGTTTTCCCCCCCATGGAAAAATGGAGGGAACATTTTTGATAAAAACCACTTGTACACATTTTATGTACAAACACACACACAAAATGGAGGTACTTGTTCAAGGAACTGATAGAAAAGAATGCTGAAATTAATGCATATCTAGCTGAAATGCCCTTAACTCAACCATCAACTCCCAGCAGTCTCTAGGAGGAGTTCAACGTTATCTTTTCATACACTCAGAATGGCCAACAGACAGTGGAACAAGCTTATAGTGAAACTATTACACAGCAAGGTAGACTCAAAATCCTTTATCTAGTCAATATGTCAAAATATGCAAGTTATACTGCCAGCTACAGGTTGTTTAGAGCAAGGTTGGGCTTTGGAGACAGAGAGATAGTTCCTTCAAACAGTCTGCGCCTGGAGAAGTGATCTTTTTGCTTCTGAAACTGGTTTCCCTCTTAAGTGATGGGTTTTGCTTCACAGAAACTCAATGTCATTCTATGGACATCTTGGGAAGGACATTATAGGGTCTGAAACACTGATTTGCTGACACCACTGTAGTTCATAGACTAACAACTCAGTGAGGCAGCACCAGGGGAATGAAATTGGCATACACGTTATTGGGAAAGATGTGGACAAATTGGAGAAAGTCCAGACAAAAGCAACAGAATTGATCAAAGGTCTAGAAAACATCACCTACAAGAGAAGACTGAAAACACTGGGTTTGTTTAGTCTGGAGAACAGAAAACTGATGGGAGAACATGATAACAGTCTTCAAGTCCATAAAAGGTTATTATAAAGAGAAAGGTGATAAATTGTTCTCCTTAACCACTAAAAGGACAAGGCAAGTAGTAATGGGCTTAAAATGCAGCAGGGAAGATTTAGATTATACATTAGGAAAAAATTCCTAACTGTGAAAGTAGTTAAGCACTGGAATGGATTATTTTGGGAGGCTGTGGAATCTCCAACATTGGAGGTTTTTAAGACCAGGTTAGACAGGGATAGCACAGGGATGGTCGGATAATACTTAGTCCTGCCTCAGTGCAGGGGACTGGACTGGACGACCTATGGAGATCCCTTTCAGACCTACATTTCTATGGATTGTAGGGCAACTTATGGCTTCTTCACTATGGAAGCATACAGAAAATCCCTTCCTCTTTAGTACCCTTGTGCAGAAAGAGCTCAGAATGCTTCAAGCCAGCATTCTTTGGATGTAAGGGAGTGAGAGCCACTAGCACTGCAAATAGGGCTAAATACCCCAGAGATTGTGTGTCTAACTACCCTGAAGAGAGATGTGACCATGGACCCTGGCAAGCAGCAGGAGGCAGACATGGGAGGAGCACATGCTACATGTGTTCTAGAGATACAACAAAGACAACAAGCAATATGCTTCCCCCCATGCCTGTGCCTGCCTACTCAGGTATAAAACCTTCAGCCAGATGCACTCTGATTTTGCACCATCTCCCTATAATATAGCTCTGGGATTATGGCATTCAAAAGGATGGGAGGATAGTTTCTCGGCATGCCACCATACCTCTAGTTTGCCAGCCTGCTCTGTTCTTACGAGCAGGAAGGGAACTGAAATATACCAAAATCTGGATCTCAGAGAAGGATTCTGGTAGGTTTTGATACCATGCCTGCTTCCAGAGCTGCAGTATGTTGCGAGTGCATTTGTCTGCAATGGCTAAGCAAGACAATACCTTGAGTTCCACAGCAGGTTTTCCAGCCAAGAAATTAAGATTTTATCAGGAGTGCTGGAACAATTTGAATAGTGGGATGCTGAGAGCTATTGAATCAAACTATAAATCTTGTATATAATGGAAACCACTTCAAGCCAGGGGATGCAGCAGCTCCCCACAGCACCCCTAGTTCCGGCACCTACGGATTTTATGTCAAGAGGTGGCAGCCTTCATTTAGGAAAATTGATCAAGCCTTTTAAAAAAAGTTAATATGAAATTAGGTAGCATTTAGGACCAGTCACCCTTCATAGCATCCCTTTAAAGATCCCCCATGTAGAAAAGTCTCTGTCTGGCAACGTTTTTCATTAAAGGGATTATACTGATCAAAGCTAAGGAATGAGTCAAGAAATCAGTGTGTGCAGCCTTAACTGGTTCCAGGACACACAATCTATTTAAATTAGTAATGAACAGTTTAATTCCAAGGTTCAAGCTCAGTTCTCTTAAATGTCAACAGGCACAAAAAAAAAAAAAAGAAAGGTAGGGAGCAGATAGCAAAACTCAGCAGTGGCAAGTCAATGACCAGCCACTGGTGTGCATAGTGAAAGAGTCACCTGATTAAGCATGTAAATAAATCCTTCCCTCCAATGGAGGATTTAATTCACCTGTGCTAGTGTCAGATAGCTAGAGAGATCAGATCAGTCTGCTTTGGCTTGGAACAAAGGAGGAGAATAATTAAATAGATTCTTGTGGCTGTGTGAAATATACCTGCAATATCCTCATTTTCCTGAAGAGGGTGGTGAATGGAAACCTTATGTTTTTTAAATTCCCTGTCACTTTCACTGCTTTATGTGAACTGCAAAACTCAAATACCCAAACTTCACTGGAGAAAATGCCAAAAATTCAAAGCCCATTGAATTCCATGGATCTTAAGTCTAGAGAGTCACTTTACAATGTGCTCTGAGTAGGGAGCAGTGCATTGTTGGACTGCCCCAAGAGCAGCCTGGGATGCAAAGTCACAAAGTTCCTCCTGGTCTCACTGTTGCTCCAGACCTATACCCAGTATAGCATACGTTACCTTGTGTGCCAATGCGGTTTTGCTGGCCAAGCGTCTTTTGGGGGGGGGGGGGGGGGGGGAGACAAGGGGTCAAGCAAAGTGGAGCCAAGGATCCATGCAGTCCTCACCTGCCTGCACAGATCCGGGGGAGTACCAGCTGCACAGAACCTGCTTCCACTCCTGTGCTGCAAAATGTGATACAGGCAGCTCACCTTACACTCCTCACTCCTTTGCATCACTGCAAAAGCCAGGCTACAATCTGGTCTTCTGTAATGACTGACGCCTAGATTAGAAGATGGATATTCAGCCAGTCCTGCTAGTGCAGGGTTGTTCCTTACAGAACTTACTAGTGATTTTTAAAGTGGTTTCTGAACAGGGATTTCCTGCTTTACTTTCTCCACAAGGTTTTAAATTCCAACCTGCCCATCCCACAGCCAGAGACAATAAAAGGACTTCCAAAGTGTTGTGGGTAAAGGCAAGAGAGTAGGCCATGAAGAAAGGAAACACTATGTCTACAGGAAGCTGCTGCCTTCTTGTAAATTTTCCCAGGGAGTGGGGTGGGGGTTGGATGAAAACCAATCATTTATCCATCTTACTGAACCAGCAGCGGGTGTAAACACATCTGAATGCAAGGTATGTGCTGGACTCTCAGACATCTAAAGTAAGTCAACTGTTCAATACCCACATTTTTTGGACCCATTTTGGCCAATCTGCAGAGCTTGTCAATCAGAAATACTTCTTCAATGGAGTGGTTGCCATTTGATAGGAAGATTTAGATATTTTATGACTATTGTTTGGTGAGCTATGAAGCTGGTCAAAACAAGAAAAGTTTTTTGTGAATACTTTGACAGTTGATGGGAAAAAAACCGAAGAGACTATTAACAGATGAGTAGAATGATCTGAAAGTACAGATATTCCAAGGGATCAAACTCGGATAGAATCCTTACCCCCCCCCCATAGATATAGTCAACATTTAGCATACAAGGGGAAACACTTACTACAAGTGGCGAGAATGGACTGGTTAGAACAATTCCAAGTTGATTTACCTCGATCTCCCTCAAAAGTTCAGACTGGCCGCATGTTTCCAAGTCCTCCAAAGCTTCTCCAAAAACACGCCAAAAACTATCCTCGTGAGCGGTCTCAAGGCCGTTTTGGCGGTTGGGATATCTGTTGTAACGTAGGAACCAAAAATTGTCAGCACTCTTCTGCAGCGGGAAGAAAGCCGCAAGGCTAGAGCAAATGGCTCACCAGTAAAAGCAGAGACTTGAAGAGTCTTCATATACAAAAGCAAACAATATGAACTTTTCAGGCAAGAGAGTCCAAATACAAAACCTCCATGCACTTACTAACAGGGCAAAAGTCCTTCAAAGGAAGAATTAAGTTGGTGTAGTAATGTCAAGTTCAAAAGGGTAAATAAAAAGTGCCTGTAGGAAGACTGTAGGTTTAGGAAGACGTTTTGGTGAAACAGAGAAGTGAAAGAAAAAAGGATGCATTATGGGTAAACCAGGAGCCTCAGAGACTGTTAGTACAAAGGCTGATGGGACAGAGTTCAGATCTGAGACACAGAACACCTGAGAAGAGAGAAAAACACAGAGGGTAACAGACATGGTGAGAAAATGATAAATACATTAGGTCTCTGTGAGAGTAAATAATGTAGAGAGATGTATATAAAATGATTTGCCTGAGCCTAGACAAGTCAATAACACTGCAATTAACAACACAGGGAACTTTAGAGTACAACTCATATGACCCAGCATTTGCTTTAACTTAAGATGTATTTATCACATGGACAGCAGTGAGGGGAACTGGACAATATAGTCAAATAGATCTTCTCTCTTATGTCTTTGAAACAGTGGCTGCACTTACAACATTTCTACCCATTTAAATGTTTTCACGAGATGTACCAGTATTCCCTGTTACATGTGGAAGAAATCTCTCTCAAACTGGTAGAAATATTTGCAGTGCAATACTGGGTAAATACTGATTTTCCCACCACTGCAGCGCCTGTATCTCTGTTAGTGAGCCATTAGACATGATGCGGGAGTACAGTATTTAGATCTCTAAAGCAAATGATAATTGAATGCACTGAAGTGGCTTGATAGATTCATGGCAAGGGAATTATTAGCATTGTTTTGTGGATTGTGGGAGTGCCTAAAATATGCCAGGCACTGTGTAAAACAGCTCCTGAGACAAGGAACTCTCGATCTAATATTTTAAGGTCTCCAAGGAAGTTCTCTCTGTATGCCATACTGAGACACAGCAATGCATTATAAACCCAGCAGTTAGAGTCGGATAGTTCTACTGTATCTAACCTCAGCAATGCTGTCTTCTACCACTATTATTAGTAACTGCATCTATAAGATTCTCTCTCTGTGGTGTCTGGTGACAATTTACCTAGCTAAAATGGAGTCATTAACTTTTCAAATATGAGAAGCTTCTCCATCAGTCAATGCTATTTAACAAAGATCAAACATTCTATTATTTGAACACCAGTCAAAAAGCAGTTGATTTTTTTCATCGAATTAACTGAAGACTCCCCATTTCAAAAGCCCCACTTCCAGATCCATACTAATTTAGTCCCAGATCGTGCAAGGCTTTAAGCACATGCTTAACTTCATGCACTGCATGTAGCCCCATTGGCTTCAATGGGACTATTCACACTGCATAAATTTAAGCACACAGGTCGGTCAGTCTTTGCAGGATCAGGGTCTTAGTTGATTGCACTAGAGAGGCCAAAAGTTATCCAGTGACCCATTTTATAAAAATAAACAAGAACCCCTTTAGACTAAGACTGAAACCTGCTATTATAATGCCAAAGACTAACTTTGCTTCCCTTCCCTTCCTCATTCTCTTTCTTTGCTGTAAAGTTTCCAGTGAGACAGACGCTCCCGCCAGTTGGAGTCCCTCACGTCTTGAATCAGTAAGTCAAATCTATCATTATAAAAATGCATTCAGGGCTCCAGACTGGGGATCTTGCATCACTGGCACCAATACCTTTTCTGGGTTGGAAACAGCTGGGGTTAGATAGATTAATTGTTTTCTCCTTAAGACGACGACATGGTCTAATTGGCCCTCTGACTTGTGCGTGTTGGTTTTCCAGAGCTGAGTCAGAATGGGTTGGGCTTCAAGAACCATTACTAAGGCTCAAATATGGTAGCTACAACTGTCAAGCAGCCACCCTTTCTTTCCAGCTTTACTATTTTAAATAGGTGGAAATGTCCATGAGATGATCTAATTTTTTGTTTTGACAAACAAAAATTTAAAAAAAACCAACCAAACAAACAAACAAAAAAAAAACACCACACCTCGCAACACACACAACTATGTGACATCTGGAGAATGTCAAGGGCAGGATTAGTCAATGAAGTAGGAACTCCTTTCACTGGGCGTAACTCAGTGAGGGGTCAGCTCCTCTTCCCCCCTCAGGGAAGCCCTGTGTAGAGCTGCCTAGCAATATCAGGGGTAGGAGAGGGGAAAAAGCAGGCGTGAATCTCAACAACAGAAGTTCCATGCAAAAGCGAAGAGTAGCTTCGTTCCCTTGCACCCACAGTGTTTATTTACAGGCATTTCTGCAGCACCTGCAGTAGCCTGAGCCAAGGGCTTGATTCTGCTGCTCTTGGTCACCTTGACTTCTTCAGCCGGACTAACTGGTGGAAGAAGGTACAACTCAAGGTGACCCAGAGTGGGAGCAACAGGTCACGGCTTTAGGAGCTAGTGCTATCAAGTTATTCTTTCATTGTAAAATATAGTGAAGCCAGCAGTAAGGGCTGCCTCTAACAGGTAATCCACTGTTTTAGGCAACCATGAAATAAAACTTAAGGGGGTTTGTGATACAATTTTTTTTTTTATAACAACTGAAGACCTGCCTGCTTTAAGAAGAGAGATTCTGCTGCTCCTTGAAGACAGTTTCACTGTATAATGTCCCTGGCAAATTGCAGTGTTAATAAAAAAAGTGTCCTGCCAATGTAGTCTGAAGTGAAGACTTCATGGTGCATGATCTTTATCAAAGCCTGTTGGTTAAGTTACCAATTTACTACGGGTCTAATTTTTTTTAAAAAAGATTACCTAACTGAAATTTGAGATTTGGTAGCAAACTGCAGTACTGCATGCACCTGATATCCCCCATGTGCATCCTCCCCCTGACACACACATACTCCCAACAGTGCACACCCCGCATTGTATGTGTTCAATATTGTAGATAATAACTGAATTCTCAGCAGTCACAACACAACTTAAGAATTTATTTGAGTTGGGCAACTATTTGATTGTAGTTGGGAAGATATTAATAGGAACTATCCTGTCCACTCTCCATTCCTGACTCAACTGCTCCACCACGCACATGCATGCACAAATACACCCTACACATTGCAAATACAATATGATGGACAACACAGTCAGTATGGACATCCACATACACACACGCCTACCCGGTCTCCTCCCTGCTTCTTCCAGCCCCTTCATACCTGGTGGGTTTGTCCCAGTCATCTTCACTGAAACTTCCATCCATATAGGGATAGTTCTTCCTGGGATCCCCAGGAGGGGTGCTGTTCTTCTGCCTGCTAGGTCTCCATTCATGTGGATGTAGGGCAATGCCAACAGCCTGAGGTATGTACGTACCTAGGAAAGGCGGGCAGAGAGGAAGAGAGGGAAAAATAATTACACCTGGTTAGACAGTCAGAATGAAACATTAGATCCCAGAAAAGGATGGTCATGTGCTAAAGGCACTGGATTTGTTCTTAAAAAGATCAGAGTTCCATTCCAGGCTCTGCCACAGACTTCCTGCATGATTTTGGGGAAGTCACTTAATCTCTCAGTGCTTGGTTTCTCCCATCTGTAAAATGGGAATTAATAATACTTCTTTCCTCCCACCTGTATCTATCTATACTGTAGGGTCTTTGGGGCAGTGACCATCTCTTACTACGTGTCATCTTGACTGGGACCTCTACGTGCTACCGTTATACAAATAAACAGTGAGATCAAAATAAAATCTGACAAAATATTTCATGCTCCTCTGCTGTTTCCATCTTCCCCACCTCAGTATGCAGGAGTAACTGTGCCCATTAGTAACAGGAGAGCTGAAGGAAGATATCTATACTGTGATACTACTACGAAGAGCAAAAAGTTACCCTTAAGTGCTGAAGTAGCTCCCAAACCCTGGTCCCTCACATAACTGTATTGCCATTGGGTCAGAACTTTTAATGAGAACCCACTTGCTGGGGTAATGCAGAAGGCAGTATGAACTGGACTTTTGCCAGCTGACATTTTGTACTTGGCAGAGATCATTCTTAATGGCAGTGAATTCAATGCAGGAATTATTGCTTGTAAATTTCCAAAGCTTCTTAAAGGAATCTGGACACTCAATTCCCATTAGTTTTAAGGGATTTGGATGTCAGGTCCCATTTGAGAGCTCTGAAAATCCCATTGTAGATTAACTATTCCAGAGTCCTAATGGACACTCTCCCAGTTCACTTTAGTGTCCCAGACCCACTCTCAAGCTTCCAACTCCCCTGCTGTTGCCTCCCTTCGATGGGAAGACAGGCCCGTTCCTTTCTAACCAGTGAATTTTCAGGCTGCATGGTTCTCTGCCTTCAATGTATTTCCCAGCACAAAGATGTTACCCAGGAATACCTGCTTGCTTTCTCGTCAGAGATGGTTAACAGGTGTAATAGCTATACTTATAAAAGTAGCACACAGCACTTCCTATGCAAGCCTACTTTATTCTGAAGGTAAAAAGCATTACATAAAACATAATAAAAACAACAGAAGAACCTTCACACATGCTAATAAGTTTGCCAGAGTTAACCCCAACCCTAACATGGAGTTTTGGGAGGATCCATCCTTCAAACCCTCACCCAAAGGTGATTTTTGTGCTTACCAATCATCACAGTTTCAGCTCAGAACAAGCACCCAGTCCTTCCAACCCCATCTCTCCAAGGGGGTGGCTTCAAAGGGTTGATAAAGGAGGAAGTTCATTCGCATCCCCCCATCCCTGGTAGAGAAGGTACATGCAATGCCACAATAACCCATACACAACTGCATTTTTAACATAATGTACCCAAAAGGTATTAACCCTAATTCAATAAGGTTTAACTTAATTCCATAAGGTTTGTTTAGGATAACACAGGATTTTGTCAGTCTGCCACAGACACAAGGGGAAAAAAGCCATAAGAAGCAGGACAACACAAGTTTGGAAATAGCATCCAAATGTTGCTTTTCACATCTTAAAATCTCTCATGGTGAATGGAACTCTCACCTTTCAAGGAACATATCCATGCTGATGGAATCCATTGGTTGGTACCATCAGAGTCACCTGCCTAGCTGCCATTTTGCTGCACAAAATGTGAATTCTTGTTGGAAGAGAGTAAGGCCTGGTCTACATTTAAAAATTAGATTGATCTAGCTATGTCACTCAGGGCTGTGAAAAATGTCGCTGGGCTGTGGTTAGGTTGACCTAACCCTGGCGTAGATGCAGCTGGGTCGATGGCGTGACCCCACAACCTCCTAATGACAACTGGCCACAGGGCACAGAGGGGTTATAGGAATTCTGTGAGTCTGATCTGTACATTCTGTTCACCACAGAATGCCATGTGAGGTCTGAAACAAACCCCGATGTCACATTGGTCATCAATATCATTGTGAAATACATGTTCGGATGTTGTGTAAGGCAGTGCTCCTCAAAGTGGTGGTCTGCGGACCGCTGCCGGACCGCGAGCCATCAGCTGCCAGTCTGCGCACACACTGGAAAAAAAATTGCCAGTCCCCCACATCAGATAACTCCTTACACCAGTGCTTCTCAAGCTATGTATAGACACTGAAAATATGTTCTTAAAGTCGGTCTGGGGGGGATTGGTCATCAGCAAAGGCGAAAAACAGGTTCTCTGCCAGACAAGAAGATGTTTATTCATTTACATATTTACATGTAAATGGAGCATTGCCTCATTCACAATAGGTCTCCTATCACCAGTCTGAACTGAAGGCAAATGAAAGATTGTGGGGTCTTCAGAAAGAAACTAATGAGGAGAGAAAATCAGCAGGGGTATGGGAGAGAACCCCCTTCTATTGGGATACATATCAAAGGTTTGCTCTACTGTATTTTGGGAGGCAAAGAGGACACCATGGCACCCTTCACTGAGGGGGGAAAAGGACAGCGATTTTGCTTCATGGGTTCTCAGCCAGGCTTGCTGAAAACTCTGGAGAGAGCTTTGGGTGAGATAAGCTTCTTTAGACAAGAGAGTAACTTGACAAGAGAGTAACTTGTCAGTTAAAGTTTAGTCTCAAAAAAGTGTGTATTGATTTTGTTTGATATATAACCATTTGTTTCCAATATTCTTTACTCACTATACCTGAATCTCTGGTCTTTGACAATAAAACATATTCTTGTTTTCACTTTAAATATATCTAAGTGCTGTGGTGTTAAGCCAAGTGATGCTCTG
Organism: Caretta caretta; assembly: GCF_965140235.1. NCBI lineage: Eukaryota > Metazoa > Chordata > Testudines > Cheloniidae > Caretta > Caretta caretta. The sequence goes on along the minus strand of NC_134212.1, from coordinate 20,620,116 downwards.
GAGTTGAGTCTTACAAGCTGGTGCATACTGTGGGCCTGATCGTTCTGTGAGTGTCCATGGACAGAGGAGGGGCTGGACTCTGCAGGGAATGCTTGGAATAGTCGGGAGTTGGAGTGCACCTATTGCTACCTGCAGACAACCTGGCAGGCAGAGCTTGTGCTGCCCGAGGCTGTTGGTTTCAGGAAGCTGGTCCACAGCAGGCACAGACAAGACAGTTTCACGCTCAAGGCAGGTGATGGTGAGGTGCTTCCTACCCCTGAGGAGCACCACAGATGGAAGAACTCTTCTGTAGACCTAGCTACTGCCTCTCAGAGAGGTAGATTAACTACCTCAATGGAAAAACCTCTTCTGTCCATGTAGGAAACATCTACTTTTATGGCACTACAGTGGCACAGCTGCACCGCCAGAGGTATGCTGCTATAGAAGCTGTAGTTTGGACATACCCTTAGACCTTGATCCGGCAAGGAGTGCCCCAGTACAGGCCCCTGTGCCTGTGAACAGTTCACTACAGGCTCAGGGACTGCAATTTATCTGGAGGAGACATGAAGAAGTGTATGTAACTAAAATATACACATGTGCCCAAAGAGCAGCAAGAGAAACTGGTTCATAGCTAGTACAAAGCAGTATAGCCCCTATGTGCTCAGTGGTTTGAGCCCACCCAGGGTTGTGAGTTCAATCCTTGTAGGGGGCCATTTAGGGATCTGGGGCAAAAATTGGGGATTGGTCCTGCTTTGAGCAGGGGGTTGGACTAGATGACCTCCTGAGGTCCCTTCCAACCCTGATATTCTGTGATTCTATGATTAAAGCCCCACTGATCCTATATACGATTAACTCCTCCTTCCCCTTCACATAGTAAAGATGGAAATATACAAGCTTCCCCTATTCCTTACACTAAGAATAATTCTTCACGTACCAAGCCATTTGAGATACAAAGATTTGATCGCCCTGGAGCAGCAAGAAACTGTAGGTCTCAGGGGGATGAAGCAGCATAGACAGCGACTTTTCCAAACAGAGCATTCATTGGTAATTTAGGTGCTGTCGGCAAAGGAAATAAACTCACTTGCAACCCCTCCCCACCTTCCTCACTCCCCGGCCTATTCAGTGCGTTTTTCAGAGAAACTCTAGCAGCCTTTCCAAGAAAAGTTGCACGCTGCCATACAGCCTTTGCCAAATCAACAGGAAGAGGTAGCGGAGCAACACATAATTAAAGGAGATTTGACCTCCTGGACAGCCAAGAGCAATGGAAATGCCGAGGGACAATGCCAGTAATTCCTGTGAAAATGCCAAGATCCATTATTTTCCTTAGCCGAGTGTTCTCTGTGCTTAAAGGTTAAAATGTTCCGGAGAGAGTGCCCCAGAAAATACTTGCCAGCAGCTTACAAAAGCTGAGAGCATCAGCCATTTCCTGGGTCAGGAGAACATCATGGTCGCTTTGCCCAAACCTCTATGGTGCTACGAGTCAAATTCCCCCCGGTGCATTAGGGCCAGAATACAGCAATATATCTGGCTGTCAACCTGGGTGTTCCTGAGCTCTCTCCTTCCACTCAGTCCCATAAGCACAAGTGTTTCTCAGGCTTTTCTCCTGGGAAATCCAACATAAAAATCCTACTGCACTGGAGCCCCCTGGTGGTATGTTCATGACACAGTCTAGTGCAACAGCCTCACCCAAATCCTTCATACGACAGAGCTATTTTGTTGAGTTAACAGCTGTGAATGGTAGGTACAAATGGAACACGAGGTACATTTATTTAATCTGATCCTGTGCTCTTATTTTGCTGAATGGGCTTCACAACCAGCCCTGTTAACCCTACCCACACACACCATGGCATCAGCAACACTTCTGGCCCTGCAGTGGCTGAGGACAGGTTCTTCACTATTGCTACTCAATGCTTCTGCCCGCCAGACAGTTGAGTCTACTTCTTAGCAACCTTCTGTCCATTCCACACTCACTTCAGCCAGTGTCGGTATAATGCGATGAAGCGTAATGCAATAAACAGAAAATACAAGAAAATCCCTTTTAGCCAAGCTGCTTTTTGCCTATGGCTCCATCTCCTCTAGATAGTGAGTCTCTCCTTTCGTGTTTGTGAGAGCCAACCGTATTGCTTTACTCTGCAGTATCTTTTGCTGTTATGCAATGGTTTCATTAAGTCCTTTCCCCCAGTGATTAGGGAGAGATTCTAATTTATTGGTTTCATTATCCCTAATGCAGATATAAAGTGACATATCTGCAGAGGTTAGAAAGATCCGAAGCAATATTCATACTTCATTGAACAAGGTATTCAGTGCGTGGTGAACCCAAGTGCTACTAATTACACAAAGGGCTTATAGATTTCAAGCAACCTTCCATGCTACTGGCTAAAACAGATAATATTTTGAATGGATGAAAAAAACCCCAAGCATCAGGTGCAAAAGCTATTTAAAGTGGCATAATCCAGAAGCTAAAGAAAGTGGTTGGGTGTCAACAGACTTGAGTTCTATCCCCAATTCTATCATTGACCCACTGTGTGATCCTGAGCAAGTCAGAACCTCTACTGGCCTCAGTTTTCCCCATCTATAAAACGGGGATAATATTTATCTATCTTTGTAAAGGGCTTTGAGATTCTCAGGCTAAAGGCACCATACGTGCAAAACAACAATAGTAGAACTAGAAATGGCAGCAAGAACTTGCTCGGATAAGTACCCAAATGTTGGTGGCTCTTCAGCCTCTGCTCAGAATTGTCCTGAAAATCTTGCTCTACATCAGGCTGAAAATACCACAAGAACAATGCTGTCCATGGTATTTCAGCAATTCAGTGCCCCACTGCAGCCAGGAAATCATGCAAGAGGGTCAGGCTCAGTCTGAGTTTGGGGCAGCTCTCATTATATCCAATTTGGCTCCCACATCTACAGTAAAGAGACCTAGACTCACCTTGGCTTCCATAGCCTGCGTCAATGCCCGAACCATCCCAGGATTCCATAGCGCTGTCCACGCTGGGGATGGTGGTGGAGTAAATCTCAGAGAGTTTGCTAGTTTTCTGAGAGTCAGTCAGTTCATCTTCTGGGTCACTCACTTCATTCATACTCCCCGACTTCTTGGGATAAGACCCTGGAACCAAAACATGTCACTTGTTCTTAGGCATTTTATTGAGTATAGGTGGGACGCATGTTACTTGACAAAGACCATCAGAAACTGAAGACCTGCTCAGATAAACATATTTACAAAGGTGGTGGGCAAACGTCAGAGAGAGGTGTATGCTCAGATATTTGAACAAGCCAGAGAAGAAATATCCACTTCTTGGAAAAACAGGCCTCCTATGAAAGGAACCATCACTCTTAACTGCAACCTTTATATTTTGCTAAAACACACTAAACTTCACCACCAGATGGTCAACTGGTATTAAGAGTAGATTTTTGGCCCTGCAAATCTTCTGAGAAAGCTCTTTGGAACATCTGTATCTGAAAAGGGAGACTACTATTGGACAGTTAGAATGTCTCCATACATATGGCCTTACAATGACTGCTCTCACAGAGCCCTAAACAACTGGCCATCTTTTTATGTTGTGCATGTTCTCATATACATGTTGTACATAATAAACTAATCACTGGGATTTTTTTTTTAATTCCAGAATGCAGAGACTTGAGAGCTACGCTAAATCCCCAAATCCACCCCTTCCTCCTTCTGGAGCAGGGGATGGCAAACTATGGCTCGCAGGCCAGATCCAACCCATAAGGGCTTTCAATCTGGCCCGTGGGATTGCCAGCCCCATGGTGCAGCAGGGGGCTAAGGCAGGCTCCCTGCTTGCCCTGGCCCTGCACCGCTTCCAGAAGCGGCTGACACCACATCCCTGTGGCCCCTGGGGGAAGGGAGGCAGAGGGCTCTGTGCCTTGCCCTTGCCTGCTGGCACCACCCCCTGCAGCTCCCATTGGCTGGGAATGGGGAACTGTGGCCAATGGGAGCTTCAGGGGTGGTACCCACAAGTGAGGGCAGTGCGCGGTGGAGCCGCCTGCCCCACCCCACCCCAGGAGCCACTGCCGGACATGCTGGCCACTTCTGCAAGTGGCATGGGGCCAGGGAAGGCAGGGAACCTGCCTTAGCCCCGCTGCTCACCACTGCCACGCGGAGATGCTCAAGGTAAGCTGTGCCGGACCAGAGCCTGCACCCCACACCACAACCCCCTGCCCTGAGCCCCCTGCTGCACCCCAATCCCCTGCCCTGAGCCCCCTCCTGTACCCCACAACCCTTGCCCTGAGCTCCTTCCTGCACACTGCACCCCCTCCCATACCCCGCACTCCGTCCTGCACCCCAACCCCCTGCCCCAGCCCTACTTTCATGGCCCTGCATAAAATTTCCCTACCCACATGTGGCCCTTGGGCCAAAAAGTTTGCCCACCCCTGTTCTGGAGGCTTTCTACACACATCATCACTGATCAGATTCACCTCAGATAAGAATATTCCCTATCTGGAAGGGCTCAGGGACTTCTTCCTTACCCCCACGTTACTTAGATTAGACACAGCTTCAGTGCAAACAGTTTCTAACATGGTTTGCCAGCATGGACAGGACCCAAACTGTGTTTGAACAGTGGTCTAGCATGTGATCTGCGATTTGGACACAACGGGTGGCTTCACTGTGTTTGAAACCATTTTAGCAAGGTTATCCCATGGGGATACAAACGCAATGTGGACAGGAACCTAAGCCATCTGGTTAAAGTAATAACATGTTGGAAGGTGAATATGAGTTTATTTAAATTCAAATGAACCATCCCCCCTCAGAGGAGAGGGCTTGAGGAAATTGTAACTTGGATCAGGATCTGAATGTCACAGCTCAGGCAGGCCCCTCTCTTTATATTATTTTAGAGATAGCAGGCCCTATTACCATTAGATTATTCCCCCTTTTTAGCAGAAGCTACTGATGGAATCAGTTTCTTTGTGTCATGATTTAACTTTACTGAACATCTCAGTTTGTTTGGCCCCACCACCTTTGCCTTCTATCCCCAACATTTTACCCTCAGTGCATCAGCACTGTCTGTCGAATGAGGACAGAGGACTATTTTGCCAAGCAAAGTTTATTAGCCTTAAAAATCCCTGCATCCCAAGCAATAAAAGGATTGCTTGCTATGATTAACCTAAGACTACCTTGAGATTTCAATTACACAGCCTTTATATTTAGAATGGTTAATGTGAAGCCACTTTTCTGATCACAATTTGGCATTTCTTCAACTATTTCAGTGACCTACAGAGAAAGCACCCACAGAGCATCATGGGCAAAAGGTTTGTTTTGGAGAAGGCCCTAGAAGTTTGGCCTAGCAGATTGATGCTGGACTGGGACTTGGGACACCTGGATTAAATTCCCAGATCTGCCACTATTTTGCAGGCTGACCTTGGACAAGCCACAGCTGTCCCTATGCCTCAGTTTTCCCATCTGTAAAATGGGAATGATGATACTGATTTCCTTTGTAAAGCACTTTAAAATCTACAGAGAAGAGCTAAGTAAGAGCAAGGTACTTTTATTATTTTGTCAAACCTCTTGGACTTTCAAATCTAGACTGGAATAGGCTTTCCTTGAAGACTTTCTGGTGTTTCCTGCTATTAAGTAGAACAGGAAGAAACTGTCTCTCCCACGGCACTTCCACATCTGGCCCCTGCCAGCCCTAGAAAGTGCAAAAGCACAATAAAAAGGCAATACATAATGTGGGAAGGGGAAGGAGGGATTAGAGACTGGTCACAATCTTTTTGGAAATTGATGGGAGGAGTTTCGTGTGGTTTGCATTTGGCAGGGGCCCTGGAGAAGAAAATACTTTTAAAACTTACCCAGATTAATATTTTTTAGCAGGGACAAGATAATCAATTTTAAAAATGACCTGTCTGTCCTAGATACGCCTCCTCCTTCTTTGATGCTACATCAGAGTGGAATGACTTCAAAGCTACACAGAGGTAAGTAGGTGGGGGGTGGGGTGCGGAATTCGAATATAAAAAGAAGGGAGCTTTGAAGATCTTAGGACCACAAGCTAGGCGAGGTTTTTAAAAGGATAACAACCAGTGTGAAACCGAGTCTGTTTCAAAAGGAAGAGTTAAAGGTAGTTTTTCCAGGAACTACACCAGATAATTTTTGTAGCTTTATAAAAATCACATTTTTTATTTTAAAAAGATTTCTCTCCGCCCTCCCTTTTGCTGTGCGAGACATGCATACAGATGGGGAAACCTGTGAAACCACTGACACACAAAGTGCTGTCTCGAAAAGTACATTTTAACTAATTATACATTTTCCATCTAATCTCTTTCCACCTCTAGTCAATTTAGGTGTTACTTGGAATGGCAGCAAGTTACACATTTGCAGACCGAGATGCGATTATTATTGCTGATTGTGTCCCTTTATATATAATTTTTTTTAAAATAAATATTTTACTTTTAGTCATGATTTTCCCCAAAATTTCCCCCCAGGCCTTCCTTTTCAGATCTGGATATATGGGCTCTGCAGCATATTTTACCCCTAGACAACCAGGTAGCAGAACACCGGGGTGAGGAATTAAATCCAGATTCTCCTATAGCATTGCAGAACACGACCTGCTACACCATGAGGCCAACCTCATTTCTACTGTAGCTGTAGACTTTGGACAAAAAGGTTGCAAAGGCTTCTGCCCTTACTTTCGGTTTGTTTCTTGATCTTCAGTGTTACAGTCTCTCCAGCCATTTGGAGTAGGTGGATGGCTTCACTGAGTGGTTTGCCCTTGAGACTCACATTATTAATAGCTAATATCCGGTCTCCCACATGGATTGCTCCAGTCCTAAAGAGGAAAGACACAAAGTTAGAAACTTTGAGGAAGGCTGCTGTCTTCCCTAATATAAGGGCCGTTAACAGATTGCTTTAAAATAATGGCGAACTAGCCTTCAGTACTTTAGAAGAGCAGGGATAGGGTCTTCTTGTACATGTGGAGAGTGTCTATCATATTATGGTTTCAGAGTAGCAGCCATGTTAGTCTGTATTTGCAAAAAGAAAAGGAGGACTTGTGGCACCTTAGAGACTAACCAATTTATTTGAGCATAAGCTTTCGTGAGCTCCAGCTCACAAAAGCTTATGCTCAAATAAATTGGTTCGTCTCTAAGGTGCCACAAGTCCTCCTTTTCTTTTTATCATATTATGGATGGCAGCAGAATACTAAATCAAACATCACTAGGAATCTCTCTATATAATGTCCCAGTCACCATAATAGCTGTGAATCTGTAAGAGTGCAAATGAAGTTCAGCTTTTTAAAATTGGCAGCTCCTATAACTAAGTCAAATGTATATGAAAAGCACACAACGATTCCAGTGTGAGATTTCTGTGAATACTCATGCATGCAACTTTAACATTTGTTTCCACATTCATGGAAAGAACACAGGAGGGGGCAAAACCAAAGACAACGTAAATTACTTTAAAAATTCAAACCAACATATATGCAAACTATTTTGCTTCGCTCGCTGAGTTACCAGCCTTGATTCAGCAAAGCAGGCGACTAAGCAAAAAGGACTTATGCACATGTACTTAGATGAGTGAGGACCACACTGCCAAGCTTCTACTAGAAGACATTTGGTTACAGCCCTAAAAGTTTTTCCATGGTTAACTTCTGCGATCCAAGTTTTCAGACTTGAGGAATGGCTACAGTTGGCTTCAGCTTGTTGATTATACGATGTGGAAGCAATATTGAATCATGCCAAGTTTTACTCTTTATTGCTCAATTATTGCATTACTAATCTACAACAGTGACACACATTCACTTCGCATCTGCCACAGATTGTTGTGCTGGCTGGCAGCTCTGGTAACCTGGAAATGCAACAATAGACTCACCCCAACGACTGGCAACTGGGAGGGAAGATCTAGGTGCTTGTTGGATCTTACTTATGGGACCAATGTTAATGCTCCCTAATGATAAAAGTCAAAAGGAGAAGCTTCTTTCCCCAGAAGTTCCACAATTTTTGGCTATATCATGGGAAACTCATGACTGAATCAGAAAGAGTGCAAGTCTGGAACATCACACCTTTCTATCAGAACTGGAGTTCTCAGCTAGGTCACTTTCATTCATTTAGTAAATTACATTTGACTGCAGTTCCTCTAAATACAAGCTTTTTGCACTTTGCCAGCTACTGACAAAAGCAGATACTTATCTACTCCTTTAAAATCACATGCTGTTACAGCGAAGACAAATGAAAGTTGAAAACCACCACCTGTCAGTTTTAAAAATCTATTTTACAGTTGCAAAGTTGCAAAATTAAGCCATATTTTTGGTAAGATTTTTCAGCTGAAGTACACTATTTCTCTAACTGGCCACTAGATGTCCCTGTAGTTCCACTCAATTTCCACTGAAAAACCCTTGGGGAAAAATTGAAGTCATTCAAGTAAATTATCGATTCAAACTGGATCTGGAATATCTGCCTTAAAGTTTCATCTATACAGCTGAATTTTTTTTAAAAAAAATATTTTAAATGGTAGCACATTACAGAAGATGCTTAACTTGCTACAGTAGTTCTAACACTTAGAAACAACCTCTCCTAGCAATGAAATCAATCACTGAACCATGAATGGGACCAAATTCTCCCCTCCGTCCCACACCATAAAGCAGCCTAGCTAGAAATAACCTGAGTAACGTAACTGTGTATAAATTGGTTAAATGACTCAGCAGAAGGAAGAAAAAAAAGTCACAGTTAGCAAGGTCTTTTCCTCAAGTATTAGGAAAAGTAAACCAAGCCACTCAGACTACCCTGGGTATGGAGACAGACCGAACCAAAGGCTTTCCTCCTAAGCAGTCACTGATCTAGCCTGTGCCATAAACAATTCTGCAAGGGAGAGGGAAGCTGAGCTGGAGTTAACCCCTTGTTAACCAGAGAGCACGTAGGTCCCGATACCTGTCTCATACCTCCCTATTTATTTTGAATCATGCTACCCTTTCCTTTAATGCTGCTCCAGTGCAAAACAGTCTAAAGAGTTTCTGCTGACAACACGATAGACACATCTTCTGCCAGAACCAAGACACAAAGGATTGGTTTGCAGTGATAGGGTCCTGGCTCCAGCAGGGGTCTGATGTGATGAGGCAAGGCAGTTTTGCACTCCACCGGAGGGTATTCAAAGAGCCCATCCAAACCTGAAAATTCGGGCAGTGAGACACATGACACTTCCTGGTGACCGATTTAAACCCTGGCCAGGATCTCACCCAAGCAGTGCTGACCTGACATAAGCGTTCACCAGTATGTGAGTTTAGGGGTGGGGAGAAAACTTTGCATTCCCACAGACTGTGGTTGCCCTTGGGTAGTGCAGCTGTGCAAATGAGCATAAGGATTAATGGTGGGAGACAGCTGTTGCTTCACAATGACCCCGTTAACCTGAATCCTCCTCTGTAGGTTTACACCAGATCAGATGTTTGCAACATAAAAATACTCAAGGTTGACATAAAACTAGTCACTTGAATCGGAGCCTTCTAAGCCCAGCCAGACAGTCGGTCGCCCAGTATGACATACACGTGGCAGATCCTAGAGGACACTCTGCCTTCCCCATTATCCAGAAATCAGTAGCAGCTGCAGTCCCACTACGGGGCGAATCAGCCAGAACATCTCCATTGTGATGATAGGAAACACATCCACTGCACATTGTGATGTCTCCTGAGCAGCATGCTGTGCTCCTGCAAAAGCTGTACATAGGCTTGGGATTGGGTTTAGCTCTGAATTCTCTAGAAGCCGATGGTGTAGACATAGGGACCCGGCTCGGCTCTGGGGGCCCGCCTCATTTCCAAGAGGCATCGTGCTAAGGCGGAAGGGAAGGAGGATTGCTGGCTGCTGGGAGAGGGGGCAGAACAAGATGCTTGGGATTAGCTGTTCCCATCCTCCCTCTCCCTGCCAGCCCCCCTGAGATGTGAACTGGCAATGCCTCCCCCCCACCCCCGCTCCTAACTTCCTAGCCCCTCTATCGTTTTGGGAACAGCATCTTAGAACAATATTCACCCTACCCTCCTGGCAGACTTCATCCCAATCATTCCTGAAAGGAAGCCAAGGTTACACAGAGAAGTCCCTGCTGTGACTTTTCTATTTTATATCTATGCTGCTGCTATGGACAGGCATTTCTTCGTTAGACTGCTACAGTACACACACTAAACGACTCCATTGCTCCCCTCAAAGGTTTTATTTCTTGCTCTGTGCCAGCACCAATCAGAATTCAATATCACTGCAGCCCTTGCCTGCCCTGTGACACATACAGTTCTTGACCAACCAGCTGTGCACATCTCCGAGGAAAGAGGGGAACAGCCAGGAATGCTGTACAAGGGAATAGAAAGCATTATGGGTATAAGATCACTGTGTGCTGATCCCAACAGTATTCCACCTTCTCATACCAACACTACTTTATGCTGTGCAGAACGGTCTAGCTTCCAAAAACAATGCAGAGTTTTTCGCCTGAAAAAGGAGAAAAATGCCAGAGTCCACCAGGTCCACTGAGGACTTTGCTACTGATCCTCATTTTACATGGAAGACGCACAGCTACTACGATGACAGGCGGCTGCATAAAATCCTAAAATAAAACAAATTAAATCAAGAGATAGATAAAGCCTTTGGATATTGCAATTTAATTCCACATCTCTCTCTCTCTCCTTCTTTCCCAGAGCACACAATTGATCTGCCTTCTGTACAAAATGAAGCACAGTGTTGGAAACATTTAGCTGGTACCTGCCAAGTGAAAATGAACGTCAGAGGCAAGTGGAGAATTTATGTGCAGATTTCCTCTAAAAACCCAGCTGCAGGAGAGAATCCAGCACAGAAAGAAAGATGAACCAAGTTCAGATCTGGGGTGCACGGTTTTGAATTATGCCAGCCTCTAGCACCTCCCTAACTTAGGAGCCTTAAGAGACATGTTTTGATGCTTGCTGCAGCTCTACCCTTCATGCAGAAGAGGGCTCTGCAATCCTACAGAAAGTAGTCAGCAAGATGCTTACCTATGCGCCAACATAAAAAGAAGAAATTAAGACACAAAGTGTGATTCAACTCCACCTTAAATTTACATAAGGAACAGTTTATATTCTGAGCAGCCTCGAAACCCCCCAATTATTTAGGTCGTCCTCCCTTCCCTCCATCTTATTGGTTGTTAGAACCAAAATAACAGCCGTATTTACATTGTGTCTCAGAGTACACCTACTGTAATGCTGTCCAAATCTAGATCTAAACAGCAACAAAATGAGCAGATCCGTTCACATTTGGATCCAGCATTTGAACCAAAATAATGGAAATCTAGCAGGGACAGTGGTAAAGGCTTCTGGGATTTGTAGCTTCAGCAGGTGGCACTAGCAGCAGGGAGTGCTGGTACCACACTCACTTGTGTTTAGGCAGAATCTCCAGAAGCAGCTCCCCAGATTAGATGAGGTGGTGGCAGCCCGAGCTGACGGCGCAGACTCCTAATAGAAGCGGAGGTGGAACTAAATGGAACCACAGCCGGGATTTCAGGGATGATGCTCTGGCTGGTTGCCAGGTGAACACTGTGTGGGGCCCTCAGAGGCATGAGTGGAGAGCATTACATGTATGTAGGCATGATAATACTTTGCACCTCTATAGCACCTTTCCTCTGCAAAGCTAGGCCTGGGGACTCTGTGTGCTAGACACTCATTCAGAGCACATTAGACCAAAGAAACATCCCTTCCTTTGCTTCTTTCTAAATTTTGCAATACATCGTGACCCCCTCCAGTTTCACCGTAAACCTCCACCCTGCTGGGGTTCCTCGGGAGGGACATGTGGGGCCACCTGCCCCTCCAGATTGCTCAGTCACATGGTGCAGCCAGGCCCCCTCCCTGCGGGGCAGCTGAGCTGCAAGGGGCAAGGAGAGGCAGCTGCTTTAACAGTGTTGGGAGAGGCAGGAAGAACAGCTGGGAGCTATGGGGAGGGGCCGCTCCTTTCCAGAAAGAGGGACTGTTGGAGAGGGGGGCATGAGTCAGCTATTCCAGGGTTGTGTCCCCCCACTATCAGCAGGCCAGGGTTGTCTTTGCTTTGCACCTCACCTTTCAGCCAGCCCTCGTTTGGTCAGGCCTGAAATGATGATCGGATCGAAAGGTTCCTCTGTTCCGGAGATCGTTATTCCCAGAGGGCCACCGTACCTCTTTAGTTCTACAGTGTAGATAATAGCACCGGTTGTCTCTTGCTCATCTGAAATGGGAAACAGGGATGCTGGAAAGTTTTTTAAAAATAAATAAGCCATGAGGAAAACTCAGAACATTCAGAAGCGAAATCCTGAAGTCTCCTGCTGTGCACAGGATGAATAGGATTTACACCTTCCATGCCACATTTAAAAGAAGAAGGAGGGGAAAAAAGATGCTCTATAATCAACTGGAAAGTGGTCAGCAGACTGACTGCCAGCCTCATCTTTGTTCTTTCGCATTATGTCTGGGCAAATGTTATTAATATGGTCAGACAGTGCTTTGCATCAGGATTTCTATACCAGAGTTATCTTCATCCTTCCTAATCTTCAATTTGACTAGGTCTTCACACTGCCTCAGAATCTGCACTGCATCCTCCATTGAGCAGTTGTCGAGTCGGATGTTATCGATGGCTAACAGCTTATCCCCCGGCTCCAAGGTGCCTGTTCTGTGTGGAAAAGAACAACAAATGGTCATTTCGGTTAAACCTTTCAGATCTTCTGACCATTCGTTCATTTTAGGAATTAAGGCAACAATATTGCCTTTTATCCTCCAAGACCTCCTAGAAATGCCCATCAGGACCATAGTGTGTGGGGGTGCAATACCTGGGCCAATCTAGAGCGGTGTAAAAATATTCACGTCCAACCCCATACCTGCTTGGAACAGACCACTCGTGCCCAATTTGAGGCACAATGTAAGGGCCTGATGTTTAGTGCTTTCTGGAAAGCAGTCCTCTTTAAAGGGATCTCACAAGCTGCACTAGTCCTTTTGGTAGCCTTGGTTTAGATGTGTACAGGCCCAGGTTCATAAAGGCTTAGCTAATAAGGTTCAGGTTACACACCAGTTGAGATGCACTACGGCTTCTCTCTCCCCACAATAGCTACCCTTCTACCTTAGTGGCCTCCTTTGTTTCCCCCCATAAGACATCCAAGGTAAGGAGTAGGGTCCCCGGGTTCATTGGACGGCAGACGGCGAACAGTGACTGGATGTGTGGAGGAGTGGGAAGAGTCCTATTTGAGAGGCTGCTAGGATTTATTTCATTTGTGCTCCATTGAAGCTGCAGCAGTTTGCTGCAGCAGAATGCAGCATGCAAACACCTTCGAGAACTGAACCCTGCATGGTTTGCATAGACCAAATTAATCCACAATGAAAACTTCTCAAGGAAGAGCACTTCCCGGACAGGCTGGGAAGGAGTTTGGAACCAGCTGGTCTTCTCAAGAAGTAACCCACTCCCAGATTTATATATAAAATTCCGTCAGTGTCCTCATAAAACTGCTTACTCTACGGAAGGGAACACTGTGCGCTGTTCACCTATGCAAGAGACACTTGCACGCTGGGACAGAGCGGCTGACAAGACATGACACTTCATGTAAGGGGTCTGATGAGCCACCTGTACTGAATGCATTGCCCTTAAATAGAGAGAAGGGGAGGGAAACATCCACACACAGAGGGGCCAGCTGAACAGCTTTGGCTCCAGATCCAGAGCTAACTTCTTTGTTGGCTTAATTCCTTTGACTTCCGTGCAGTTATCCCAGCAGAGAATTTGAACCCCAAATTCTATAATGGACTGAACCAAACCTCTGTAACCGACCTCCCCTTGAACTTTGATGTATTCCAGAACCAAACACTGTGACTTAGGTCTCTACATTGAATTACTGCATTGCATATTGTCATACAGTCAACTGCTGCGCTTACCTGTGAGCTACGCTCCCCTTCTTGATATCAGAGATAATTAAAGGCTCACCAGGCTTCCTACTTGCAGCTGCAAAAGAGATGCATGCATATAAAACACACTTCAGGCTCTGGAATCTATCAGAGTGACAGCCAAGGGGAGAAAAAGGAGTTACAGGGAGGGGAAATTTACATTAATTTGACACAAGTGCAGCTTCACACTTGGAATTTATAAAAGACAGACCTGCAAGAATAAGGGTTGGGCCCAAGCAATTTTTGCATTCTGTCTAAATTAGCCAGCTGATTCCTTTTAGCCTATTACAGAACAAGGTGATGAAACTGTGGAATCAAGTGATTCAAAGCAAGGGCTTCTAATCTCTGTGTAGCTCCATCTGCCCAAGTCTAACACGGATGTCTACACCTTCCAAAATGTGTGAAGGCCACGCAAAGTGAGCCTCACAGAGAGATAACAGTTGTTTCCTGAATATCTCACTGTACATTATTATTATTTGGGCGTTCTGAATAAACGTGTAGTCAGCCTGGAAATCTGCTCGATTTGTTAGTAGCTGGCAGTCATGTAAGTGTTAAATAGTCCTTCTCCCCCTAGATTGTCTGTAAGAAATTGGATGTGCCCTACTTCTCTGAATTCTAAATCACAAAAACGTGGCCATTCTTAATATATGCGTTCATTGAGCCGAATCCCTCCAGTACAGAGTGTCCTGTAACTTGTAGTTTCAGAGTTCAGTGTTTCTGGCATTAGCCTGAGCCCAGGCCTAATTTGTCACTCTGTTACACGAGCTTGATGCAGATTTAACCCCACTGGTGTGACGCAGTGGAGGATTTGGCCAATGATCTGTATAGGACAAGAGCATGTGACGACCATGAATCAATCCCTCTACCAAGACATGTATCTCTGAATCCCACTTAGCTCATGAGATGCTGATAGCAAGAAAGCTGTAGATCTAGCATAATGTGGTCATGATTCTCTCTCTCCACCACATCTGAGGTGGTTAAGCCAGTTATGCACTGGGTCTCATTTGATTCAAATTTATGAACCACAAAGCCTCTGTGCTTAAACCTGGATCTAGCAGAGAGTCTTTATTTGTCCACTGATTTCAACATAGCATTGTTAAAAAATTTAATAGTTATCGTTTAGCCATTAAAGAGTGGCAAATCTTTTCATATTCAGGCAGCGTCGCGTCTGCATAAATTCCCCACCCAATGGTTCAGCTTCATTAAATCTGCTGGAGACAATTGCCTAACATGTTGTCTGTACATTTTCTGAATTTTACAGCACCTTGAACATAAGAGGGGTGAAATACTGGCCCCACTGACGTCAATGGCAAAACTTCCTTGACTTCATTGGAGCCAGGATTCTGCCCATGGTGCTGCAGAAAGGGAGTACACACAAGCAGAATTTCAACTGGCTCTCCAAACCCCAGGTGTTTTTATAGACTGAGAGGGGCCACTGAAAGCACAAGGATGAAGAGCAGGGGGGCCGATCTAAGAAGCTGAACTCCAAAATGCCAACATTTAAATGAAACAAGATGGGAGCTCGCTGCATACCATGACCTGACCTACCTCCCAACATCTTCATAAAAGGTGATCTGCAAAGCTTTTTCAAGTTTGATAATTTCAGCTCATGAGACTTGTGGTCCCCGAAGAGCCACTTCTGCTTTAATTTAGTCAAAGCCTGCATTTTCACGATTATTTACATTAAAGATAGTGGCTGTGGGCTCCCTTCCCCACTCAGAAAAACCTAGGTAAGAGATCTGGCCCCTGCTGACCTCACTGCTATTCACATGCCAAAAACATATGCAAATAGCATTCTCCTCTCTCTCTTTCACACTCTCTGCACTTACACATTGCTACATTGCCTTGGTTACAGCTGCTATTGTCTCCCAAGGGGGGGGGGGGGGGGAGTGATGGTGGCAAAGAAAGCTCAAAGCCTATGAGCATCTCAGCTTACAGCCAGGGATGAACATGTTCAGGATTTGTGATGTCACTGTTCCACAGAGAATGAATTTACATGAGCTCTGAGAAAAAAAAACAGCAGCCAAAAAGGAAATTCCAGAGGAATCCAAAGACAGGAAAAGTTGGTCTTTTTTTATTATGGCCTTAATTTATTAGTGGGTTTTAAAAACATATGCTAGTATGAAGCTTGTTATAAAAATCGCTTTGCAGGTCACTGTTAAGGATATTCTCTGCCTGATTGCACAGTCAGCTGTATTTAATAGTGTCAAATGTCACCAATCCATGCTCAAGCACAGCAGAGAACTAAACATAAGTCCTGTGCTGTAGGAGTGCTTATGGTGAGTGTTATAGAACCTAAAAGAGCTGTCCTCACAGCCTCTTTGACAATGCGCTGATGCACATCCCGTGCATCTGGTATCTGCAGACCGAGTGCTCTCCAGTTCCATTTAGAGCCAGAAGCTAAACCCAGAGGCTGTTTGGTTGCTCCAATTCACTGAGTGGTAGAAAAAGAGTCAAGAAGGAAAAACGAACTAGTATCTTGACTAGCATAAAGACCCACCTCCATTATAAACCCAACCATGAAAGGGACCAAATTATCACATGGTTGTACTGCACATTATTAAACTTTGTTCCATCTTGTTATGCAGACTGGATCTAATGGTGTTTTAACAGTATCCTCAAACCAGCCTCCTGAAACACCATTGTGTATTGACCATTGGGGACAGGGGAACAAATGGAGACACGTGTGCTGTAAGTAGGTTTCCCACTGGAAGTGCCCCATTGTGTGAACAGACACCTGGGAACATGTCCTGGGTGGTCCTAGTCTTTGGGAGATTCTGTTGACAAAGAGGCTCAGATCCATGCTGCCCCACAAGATTGGGAGAAGCCCCTATAAGCTTCCACAAGCCACCTCATTGTTCTCCTTCAAATCCCTCCTTAACACCTTCTCTGCCATAATACCTACAAAAAACACACAACAAAAAAAACCTTTCCAATGGCTAGGCGACTGGCACGCGGAGACCTCTGCCTGTCATGAGGACTAATATTGTCTCATTGCTTCCATCTATACCATCTGTTGTCTCTTGTCTTATACTTAGACTGCAATCTCTTTGAGGCAGGGATTATCTTTTGTTGTGTTTGTACAGCACCTAGCACAATGGGATTCTGGGGCAGGACTCAGGCGCCTCGCTGCTACTACAACACACAACAAATAAATGAATAGGAGTTTTGGGTGAATACATTTCTTCTGAGGTGTTTTCCTGTGCACACCATGTGCTTTCCCTTCTGTTACAAGGTCTGTATAAATATTCCTGTTTTTATAATCCTTTAGTGGTTTTTAATAAAGCCAATTTCACCCCTCACCTTGTGTCTGCTGCATGTAATCATAAGGGAGAGGATGCATAGTCTTGATCAATATACAGCCAACTAAAATGAGGGTTAGCTTAATCAATTACATTTCCCTTTAGAAATACATTTAAAAAATACTGTGATAGGACTGACCGCATAGCTATCTGGTGGTATCAAGCATGTGCCAGCTGTATTAACAAATCCCTATAGAAGCCCCCCCACACTGTGCCTTCAGCATCTCCCATTTTGCCCCATCCCCTGCCTTATGATCTCTGCAACATTTTGTCATAGCTGCTGTCCTTCAAAGAGAAGCCTAGACTAGATCATTCTATAGCTGTAGCTCACGAAAGCTTATGCTCAAATAAATTGGTTAGTCTCTAAGGTGCCACAAGTACTCCTTTTCTTTTTGCGAACACAGACTAACACGGCTGCTACCCTGAAACCTGTCAACAATAGGTGTCACTGTTGATTGAAGCAAGACACTTCCCACTCCCAGAATAGAGTATGCAGTACAATAGGATAGTCTATCCGCCTACTGAAACGTATTGCTTCCTAAAAGGAAACTGATCTACACTAACAGTTTAAATTACACTTTTCACGTACGCTTGCTGATATTTAATTTAGATGTAACCAAACAAGTCTTTTACTTTATTTTATATAATGATAATTAAAGAGGAACCAAATTAAATTTTAACAAACTGGTAGGCCTTCCAATTCATTTTAAATAAATAATCAGTTTGGCACATAATTGGAAATCTTTACAAAAACCAACCTTATTAATTCTAAATAAGACGCAACAGCTATAGAAATGAAAGGTTTGTTAAATATAATCTAATATGCCATAATCACTTTGCCCCAATGATGGCAAGAGATACAAGCCTATTATATCTGAGCAAACCCTCAAGGTGTTTAACAGTCACTTAGTATTTAATTAACACAGAATAGCTCTTATTAACTAAATTAAGTCTCCAATGCCCTTCCCATTCACTGCAGTCCACTGAAGAGCTGGGCTCGTTACCTCAAACCTTGAATACAGATTTGCCGGGTTCTCAGTTACACTAAGCCCCTTTTCAGAATAGCAGCCGTGTTAGTCTGTATCCGCAAAAAGAAAAGGAGGACTTGTGGCACCTTCGAGACTAACACATTTTCCACTGAATGCATCCAATGAAGTGAGCTGTAGCTCACGAAAGCTTATGCTCAAATAAATGTGTTAGTCTCGAAGGTGCCACAAGTCCTCCTTTTCTTTTCACTAAGCCCCTTTATACTTCACTTCACATTCACTTTCAAACCCCTTTACACTGCCAAAGTGGTGTCAAGGGTCTTTTGTATAACTGATGCCTTGTCAGCGCAAGAAAATTATATTGGATTTCACCAAGTCAGCTGAGAGAGCAAAGTTGGCCTAGTGGCTAGGACACTAGGCTGGGACTCAGGCCTGGTTTACGTTTAAAAATTAGATCGACCCTAGCCACATTGCTCAGGGCTGTGAAAAACTGTGTGCCCTGAACAACGTGGTGAGGTAGACCAAAGCCTCAGCTGAGACATGGTTAGGTCAACGGAAGAATTCTTCTGCCTCTTTGAGAGATGGATTACCTACATCCACGGGAAACCCCCTTCTGTCAGCGGAGGAACCATCTACACGACGGTGCTACAGAGGCACAGCTACCGCGCTGCAGTCACGCCACGGCCGCAGGTGTAATGGAGACAGGCCTGCAGGAGACCCAGGCTCAACTCTATCCTTAGCCGGGAACTTCCCGCGTGATCTCTGGCGAGTCACTTAGGCCTCATCCCTACTTGAACGTTTAACCAACTGTTTCAGTCAGGAGTGAGATTTTTTTTTTTTTTAAAAAATGAAATAGTTATATAGGTAAAAGCCCTAAGATGGATGCAGTTCTATAGATATAAAGGGGACTCATACCAGTACAGTTATTTTCCATCCTAGATGGGAATAGCTATTCCCATATAAACCATCCTTACACCAGTCCAACTACATCCACAGTAGGGAGGTTGGACCACTATACTAGCATAATGAAAGCGGAAAGCTTTCTAGTGTAGACAAGGCCTTAATCCCTCTGTGCCTCAGGCCAGGACAACATTACAGACTTATATCGGTAGAACTATGTTGCTCAGGGGTATGACAACTCCCCCCCCGAACAACGTAGTTATACCGACCTAAACCCCTGCGTAGTCAGTGCTGTGTCAAAGGGAGAGCTTCTCCTGTCCACATAGCTGCCACCTT
Source organism: Caretta caretta (assembly GCF_965140235.1). Classification (NCBI taxonomy): domain Eukaryota; kingdom Metazoa; phylum Chordata; order Testudines; family Cheloniidae; genus Caretta; species Caretta caretta. Next base: position 20,600,772 of record NC_134212.1, on the reverse strand, counting down.
TCAGGAGGTGGATTAACTATGCTGATGGGAGAAGCTCTTCCATCGGCATAGTACCGTCTTCACTAAAGCGCACCAGTGCAGCTGTGCCACTGTACGCTTTAAGTTCCTCATCTGTAAAATGGGAATAATAGCATGGCCTACTTCAGAGGGGTGTTGAGAGAATAAATACACTAGAGTGTGAAATACTACGGAAATGGGGGTCAGATAAATACCTAAAATACAAAGATTGCCATCAGTGCAGGCCACTCATGTGGGCAACTCTTGTTTCAGTTTACAAATGCCAAGGCAAACCAGTTTAATTAAAACAATACAATGTTCTCATGTGGACAAGGCCCACATACGTTTTAAAGCATCACACACTTCTCAGTGTGTTTAACAGCACACAGGGATAGTTTAAAGGCTACTCTAGGAGGTAAGAGCAGACTCCGGAAGACAACAGCTGGTGACCCTGGAAGAGGACAAAGAAGAGTGAGCTCAAAATGACAGCGCTGTTTGGCTGTGGTGAGTGGGCAGTAATAAAATGTGAGATGGTCAAAACCCTTATTTATTGTTTATAAACCGCTTTCAGTCCCCCGCCACATCTGCTGGGATTCTGGTGATCTCAGCGTTTACAATATGATGGATGAAGAAGCTCAAAACACACGTCCACTTGGTATTTTTAATAGGATGCATAATGATTTGTATTGGTAAATTATTCCCCTCCAAGGAGTCTGAGCACATAACTCACACGCACCAGCGCTTCCACCGGTTATAAACACCTTTTGTTATTGACTGAGACAAAGCAGCATTTTGCCAATGTGTAATTAAAGAAATGGCATTAATATCATAAAACTGCATTTAAGAATAAACATGTATAATGGGGGATGGGGGGGGGAGAGGAGAAATACCAACTACCAGCCAGGGATATCTAAGCAAAGGGAGCAGGAAAAAAAGGTGAATCTGAATCAACTACAATAAAGTAGCAGTCAAAATACAGTTCCCACTACTAGCTTTTCCCTGTATCATCCATTAACTTTAACGACAGGTTCATAATTAGAATTGCTTCCAGCAGGATATTTACGCTACCATGTATCTATTTATTTTCAAAATCTTTAGATACTGGGCCAAGGTAGAATATTCTGTTTCTGTAAAAGTGCTAAAGTGGAACAGTTCCACGTATTAGCTGAAGCTGCAATGTTAACAGAAAAGACCACCATGAATTGCAGGCTGGCATAGGTCATGGGCCCCTCCCTAGACCCCCAAAATGGTCCCAGTACATGTGAGAGGTGTTGTCTGAGCACATGACTGAGTTCTAATCCTGGTTAGGAGAGTGATTCCCATAGTAACCTTGATCAAGTCACTTAATCTTCATCTCAAAATTCTGCCTCCATCATCTGCAAATGGGAATAATACAGAGATTTACCTATGGCACCTTACCAGGGGCACTGGGATAGATTTGTTATTTAATTTTCAATTACCTTCCTACTATATAAAGTGTTATTGTATTAAGAAGAATGACAGTTTAAATGCCTATTTAACAGCAACAACAAAAATGCACCCTGCAGTAAAACTCAACTAGCCACTGGGGGAAAACATTTTATATAGGTAAAAAAAAAAAAAATCATTCTTCTAATCAATCAGCATTTTCCTGAGGCTAAAACCAGTCAAAGGACTTATTTGAAGGAGATCAGATACTGACTACACAATAAAACACAACTAGTAGTTTGCATGCCATGCATGCGCACCCACGTCTGGAATACATAAAGGGACCATCGCTTGAAGAACCATTACTAGTTCTTACTGCCATAGATTATAATCCGTAAAAGATTTAGAACAAAGTTGTGTGATTTGAACAGAATGCACCCAGAAATAGAGGAGAGCGCTTCATGGGGCACATTCCAGCAGTCTGGACAAGTAGACAGGTCATTATGAGCCTGTTCTCTACATTATTGGGCCTACAGTCACACATTGCACTTACTTTCAACTGTACCACACGGAGTACCTCAGAGTCCTTTGTAAACAATTAAACCTCACAACCCACATGCTGCTCTGAACCAGGGAGAAATAAAAAAGTATTCTGTTTGGATCCGTAAAAATGGTTGTTTTAAAACAAGTGCACACTCCCTTGTGCTGCGGCTCTGGGTGCCTCATCAGAATAAAATACAAGTAATGGGCAGCCGGAACAAATAACAAAAAGTATCATTTTTAATTTTTTCCTTTAATAACAAGCCACGATTTTCAGAGAGAGGAGCCTAGAATTAGACTCATGTTTAGGCCTGAAAATAAAGGACCTGACATACAAAAGTGTTCAAAACCTAGGAACTTCAATTCACAACTGTAGTTAATTCAGATTCGTTTTCCTGAGCATCTCTGTGTAGACAATTACTCTTCCCCCCGGCCCATTTAGTCCACCAGACTAGCTCTACTTAGATGTTATAATACAATTCAAATTATTAGCCTTGGTGCAGGAATTACTGGGTGAAATTCTATGGCCTGTGTGCTATGCTGATGGTCAGATTAGATTATCACAATGGTCCAATATGGCCTTAAAATCTATACCCAAATGTCTTGTCCCAAATTCATACAGTGGGTCAGTGTAAGAAATGTGACTAAAAATCAGGAGCCTATATGTCCAGTTCCCCGCTCTAAGCACTAGATACACTTTCCTCCCTGAAAGGAGAAAGCCTTCACAGGTGATCCCTAAATCTTATTTTGGCATTTGAATCTAAAGCAGTGATGGAAACTGAACAAGATGGAGGGTTTTGTTTTGTTTTTCTCTTCTGACTTGCTGCTTCTATCCAGCATATGCCTCTTCTCTGTACCTAAAGGTCTGCAACTGTTGTGTTCATCTGGTGAGTGGTGGGTAGAGAGGAAAGTGATCTAAAACTTCACAGAGAATGACAAAGATGAAATTGTAACTCCAACTGCCATTTCTTAATTTTCACTGTATTTTCTGCCTGGCAGTTTAAGGAGTAGGAAGTAAATTGGTCTCTCTCTCTCTCCCTCTGAACATGACTCAGGCCTTGATTCAACAAAACATATGCTTATCTTTAAGCATATGCTTAAGCCCCATTGATTTCTAGCACATTGTGGGCACTATCAAAACCAAATAATTTCTGTCTTTATTGTGTTCCTCTAGCAAGCTAGATTGGAAGCCAGTGGTGGCTGCTACTGCCAGCCGTTGTAGCTATAGTCGAAGCAGTACTTACAGCTGATAGTAATTCCAAGCTCCACACCTCTTTTCTTGGGCAGTTTAACATGGAAAGTACCACTGCTGGGTATGACAGACTCTATAAAACCAAAACAGAGAGAAGAATAAAAGTAGGAAAGGACAGATTTTTCAATTGTTTTGATGGACCATTCTGAACCACCGAGAAAATTAGTTTTAAGACATATATTATAGGTGTTGATAAATGTAACATACTACATGATTTAGTCCATTCAATGTACTCATGGTTAACAATGGCAATCTAGATTTTTAGGAAAATTGGATTAAAAATATACATATTGTATGTACTGTTATCAGTAGAGAGAGAATAATCAGGAGGTGCAGGATTCAGAGGCAGCTCTGCCAAGCACACACACACACACACAGGAAACCAGTCATTGCCTTTAGTCTCCTCACTCTCTTAAGTCCATACATTTATAAAATATCTGAAAAAAAGATGACCTCTTCACTTATTAAGCATGCATGCCCACTAAGAGAGGTGGCTTCTGGATACAACAGGATTTAGACAGGGATCGAACGTATCTCTCTATTGCTAGCTCACATCAAATCAGTGACTCTTACCAAGGCTATAGAATGTTTATGGAGCAGGCTTTCCCTATACCGGGGCTAATAAAGAACTACCAGAGCCTTTTGGGGGATGCTGTGAGAGAGGTGAATGCACTGATTACATACCTGCCACGTCAAATTCTAACTCCAACACAACTTTGTTGGTTAGTGCTGCATCGCGCAAGAACTGATTGGCTTCTTCCATGGTCCCATCTTCAGTTGCAATGCCATTGATGGAAAGGACTCTGTCTCCGACTTGTAGCAGCCCACACCTGCAGTCCAGATCAGAAAAGGAGAAAAAGCTCAAAGACAACTATGAGTCACCTTTGCCAGACAAGTCAGTCACAATCTACAGATTGACTTGGAAGAATTCAATTTTTATTTTTTCCAACCATTTTGATGGATAATATCAATGTTTATTTAAAGCATTTTTTCCTATTTTTAGCCATTTCAATTTTCACAGTTGCAGGAAATAAGACAACGGGGCGGGGGGGAATCAATAATTATTATGACAGCAGTTGCTCAGATTCAAAAAGTTAAAGCTTTATATACCCCATTAAAACACAAAAAGAGTCAACTTAACATGTCAAAAGATACAAAGTAAACCTCCTTAAATTAAAACTAATTCATCCTCAAGCAGCATTTTTCGTACTTTGCCTACCTGCAAATGTCAGTTATCGATGGAAATTTTTTTTTTGTTGGTGTGTGTGTGTTCAGTGAACTAGACATTTACTGATAAAAATCTGATGTTTCCAAGTCTATTTATAGAAGACTAAAACAGCTGACAGAGGCAACACACTGGGGAGCCATGCGGGGTCATGTGCCCCCCGAGATTTGCTGCTTGGCTTGTACAGAGCATGCTCAGTAACACTGCTGAAGCCAGCTGCCCTTGCTCTGCTACCGTCCCCCCTCGCCCCCACGCACACACACCAGCAGGCACGGATCATCTCTGACAGCTGAGAAATGATAACATTAGGCCGCAAAAACAAGATACATAGCTCTAAAATACACACCCTAATGTAGAGAACCTACCAAGATCATCAGGAACAAACTCACAAGCACGGATATTTTCAGAGTTTGACCTACTCTTTGCTCAGTCACGTTCTGCTCCCAAATAGCAGTTCTTCAGGTTTCCTGCAGTGTACACAGAGAAATCTCTCTGCCACCCCTAGAAACCAAACCCACAGCTGTGAAATTAGATAAAAACTAGTTGCCTTTGCTCTCTAACCATATCTAATGGTACACAGCTCTCCATGTGTGCATGTCTGAGTCTCCTAGAACCCAAAATAATGATACTGAAAATTACAGCGTCCTCCGATTAATATAGGACTAATATCAAAGTTACAATCCAATGAACTCACCAAAATGTCTCAGCAAATTGGATAATCATTCATCCCTTGTAATTGCATTTCCTGACGCCAAATGTACATTGATGCTGTTTACTGGCCTCGAAAGGCCAATATTATTGTTTGATGCTCTTCCAATATAACCACAACTGACACTTTAAAAAAAAACCAAAACGTAACTGTGTAACAACTTTTTAATTCAGAAGAAACCAAAGAACTCTACAGTTGGGTTGGAGTTGTATAACTGTAGCATGCATGCCACATATTGTGGGTTTCATCTGTGCATATGAACAGAGCAGAGTTTTTGCAAACACTAAGCAATACGTTTGCAAACAAACCCCAATCTCACCTGCCTTAACCTCAGAAGGAAATCTTAAGACTTCTGTGCCATCCACCACAGCTCGTCTTGCCTACCGCGTTATTCCACAAAGACATGAATGCAGTGCTGTACCTGGGCTTTCCATTGCCCATTGGGCAGTTTTGTCTGTCTCACACACAAACATGTAACCATTGAATTATGGCTAGAAGGAAGGGACTAAACCCATGAAATCTTTCCAAAATTTTCTTCTCTTGCATTCCTCTTTAGTTACCACAGCCAAGCACTGGTGCAGAATTCCAGGATTTATAGCAAGTTCTTCTTTCAGTCAACTTAGAATGGTCTCCAAAATCTCTCGATGGGTATTGGCTTTAAGTGTACAGGTGGAGAAAAAGAACTCTCCCAAGTTTCAGAACTCAGGTTCTCCAGCTCAGTGGGATCTTTATCTGTTACTGACCATGCAAAACCTTTAGCTACCCAATTTCAAATATCATCGATTTGTTTCACAGAGCAACCATATCTTAACAATCCCATACCTCACTCCAAGCACGACTGGATTGTAAGAGAACAAGTCACCTGTGGTATCAAGGTTTGTTACTACATTAAGAGGCCGTCATGGACAAAGGAGACTAGGAAGTAGCTGTCATTCCAAACAAGCCCTGGATGCAACCGGCCAAGATGTCATGAGAGCACACTTACATTGTGGTGTTGAAAAATGCACATGCTCAACACCTTTTCTCTCTAGAGGTTGGAGAGGTGATTTTGCTGGGGGGAGGGTATTTATTAAATCTGTGTTATGTTATGGGGCTGCCTGGGTTACGTTATCCATGGAAAAATGAAGATGTATTTTTAAAGAATATGTCAAGGAGACCCAGAGATGCCAGGCACTCTTCTGTGTACTATAAATGTGAATCATTGCAGTTTTAATTGGCTGTACAATCAATTAGATGCTTCACTGGTCCTCTGCATGTGCAGCTACTATGATTTGATGTGGCTAGATGTGGAAATTGTGGCTTATAGAACTTAAGACTCCCAACGGCTGTGACAGAAAGATTTCCTTCAGCACTATGAACTCTGTTGCTGCAGCACTAGGTCTTACTGAGAAGGAACCAACAGCAGCACGACAAAAAGGTATTACATTGTGATCACAAGGTCAGCTAAAGACTGAACCGGCTGTGACACTGCCATGGTTTTCATCACGGGACAGCAGGGTCATTGTGTGCCCTCAAACAACAACAGAGAAGATGGCTGCCCTTTTCCTCACTCGAGCTGCTTGGACAGGAGACGCAGGTTCTTACGTTCCTTCGCTCAAGTTAAATTTTCCTCGCAGGTTTCTAAAATGTTGTGAAGTGAAGCCGTGACCTCATGTCCCCCTTCATGAAGGTGCTGAAGCCAGATGTGCCTTGTTAACTCTAGTCTACAGTATCATCTAGTGGTGAGTGAAGGAGACTGGGAGTCAAGACTCCTGTGTTATTCTTCTGGCTTTACCACTGACACGCTGGTCTTATGCAGACCAAACCCTCTTTCAGTCTTTTTCCCCACCAAGATGACACCCAACTTATGGGTGGGCTGCGTGGCTTTCATCAGCGTTTGTAAAGTGCTGCGAGATCCTTGGAAGAAAAGTGCTACCGATGAAAAGAATGAGGAGGCTGGTGTATTCTTGAGTGAACGACATACTTCTTTGTAACACTGGAGTTCATCGTGTTGGATGCCTTCACTTGGGTTTAATGTCTGCTCTAAATGAGCTTTACATTTTGTTATGGCTGATACGATGTGCAGGTCGCATCCTAACCTGATAAAAACTTGGTGGCAACTTTCACTGGTCACTAATTTTTCTCACTTGTGAGCTCTTAGTGTTACTGGCTTCCAGGTGCTATGATCAAATGACAAAAATCTGAGCAGAACTTGATCATCATACACATTGTAAGGAAAGTGATCACTTTAGAAGGGCTTTTGCCAGCGGGAGAGTGGGGTGGGGGGTATTTTTTCATGCTTTGTGTGTATAAAAAGATCTTCTACACTTTCCACAATATGCATCCGATGAAGTGAGCTGTAGCTCATGAAAGCTTATGCTCAAATAAACTGGTTAGTCTCTAAGGTGCCACAAGTACTCCTTTTTTTTTTGAGCAGAGCTGGAGATCTCAGAACCTAAACAGACTTAGATTTTGGCACCCAGACACAGACAAGAAAGCCTCGCCCATTCTCCTGGCAAATATGCACTCTCCAAAGGGCTGATCCTGCAGACTCTTCCTCCCACGGATAGTGCCCTGAAGTCACTCTGGTAAGGAAGGGTTACTTTACTTGTTTCAGCAGCACGTTTAGTTACATGAGGGAGAGGGAAACAAACACATTTAGAGGCAACCAAGAGGAAATGATAGACACCCAGCTTATACCACTCCAGCTGCTGATGCAGAGGGCTGAGTCACAGCCTAATTTTCAAGGCCAGAGGGCTCAACCTGCCCCCATTAAGCGGAGTGACTGATGGGGAGGGAGGACTCTTAGATGCCACCAGCTGTAAACCTGATCACAGGGGTGTCTTTCCCTTGAAATACCTGTCACAGGGTCACTGGAAACAAACACTAGTTGGGTGACACATTGACTTGTTGCCAAGGAGAACTTAGCCTCTTCCTGCACCAATTGAAAGATGCAGTACATTCTCTTTCTAAACACAGCCTGGTGCTGCTGCCTAGTGTAAGGCGCTGACCTAAAACAGAGCACTCTAGAGGGGATAGGAATCAAATCCTCTCCCCTTCGCTTGGATTCTCACAGACCATTCTACAGCAGGCACACAGCACTGTCAGCTCATAAAGCAAGTTTCCACAGCCAGATGTTGCGTCTCTCACTCAGTAGCTATTGGGAACTGGCTAGCTGCTTTCAAGAGAATAGTGGCTATACCGGGAATTGACTCAACTCACCGGAACTGCACTATGTCCCACCCCATTAAACAGAGAAAAACCCAAAGGCGGTGAACAGGTGAGACCGGCCAATGAGAGAGAGTGAGTTATGATGGTATCACAACATGAGGCAGACCGCATCCCCATGGAGGACAGCCGGATGAGAAAAAAAAGCAAGACTAGGGAAGGAAAAGTTACATTCCTGGGCCTTGCGTCCTTCCTCGCACTCAAAAGGCTTTCCTTCCCTGCTCCGGAACGGCTCCCCCGGCTGCAAATGCTCAGCCAGCCTCCAACCAGCCTCCTGTTCCACAAGCATAGCCGACCAGGCAAACGCATGCTCTCTCATATACAAACCGGGGAGCCCAATTTGTTTGCACAGGTGGCTACCCAACGTTTGTGTAGCACAGAGACTGCACGCACATGGGTGAGCATGTCGAAATGAAGGCCAGCCACGAAAGACGATTTGGCCTCGTAAGTGGAAGAAAATGGCTGTGATATCTGGAGTAGTAGCAGTTAGAACAGTACCTGCTAAGGAGGAGAGAATAAAGTTCCTGGCCTGAATGGAGGTTAGTACAATTTTCTTTTGGTCTCCCTACATATCTCCTCTCTCCCTCCCCCCTAAACACCGACCGGATTCTATTGTGCCAGGAGGGCAACAACAATATGATGAAGGTGTTTTACCTGTGACTAAGAGGCTAGGAAAGGTGGCCTGCTATGTTGAAGATAGCACACATTGCAGAAAGTAATTTTCAACATCCAAATAATCTGTACTGCAAAGCAGGGAAGATAGTTCTCTGCAATCTGAATGCATGAAGGTGATGACTGGCGGAGCGAGAATCCTGCTGGGTGGTCAGCTAAGAAGAAAAGCTGCCTGCATGACACGTTAGATCCAGGCAAGACCGTGCAGCAAGTCTCTGCTCTCGCTTGGGGCTTGGCAAGAGGATAAGAGAGGCAGCGCTGATTCCAAACCCTCCTGGGAGAGAAGGCTTTGTTAATGCCTGATTTATAAAAGCAGTTAGGGATTTCACAACACGGTCCAACTCCACCACATTAATGGGAAATAAAACCACCGTCGTTTTTATAAATTGGATTTTAAATCCAAACGATAAAGGCGCAGAAGGCTTTAGCATCCCTACCAACTGGTGCCACAGCTGGACAATATTTTCAGGGAGACCTCGGAGAACAGAAGATACTTCTTTTCTTTTTGCCACCACCACCACCTCACAAAGTTTGATCCTAAGTATTTAAACTATATCTGCTGTGATTACGTACAACACAGGCTGCCCCACAATATGGATACCGCGATGCAAAGATTCAGATTTTTTCTGCTTGAGACTCTTAAATGCCACTAGGCCCTCTCTGTGGTGTGATCAATGTTTTATTTGTGTAGTGTGGTTTGTGGCAGCTGAAGCCTTGCCAGGGAGATAAAACATTAATCAAGCCTGCAGAGATTTGTTGTGCTAGGGAAAGAGCCACAGTAGGAACCGGGAGCTATTTGTTACTTCCACCACAGCATTTGGCAGGACAGATCATCAGTGTAAATCACAGGCAGTTTAAGGAATTGTCCATAGGGGTGGGTGCATGCGGTTAGTTTTGAAACTAATGTACCTTGTTCAGTGGGAATTAAAAGCAAGGCTGTAGCCAGAGAATGCTATGTAAACATGGCTTCTTATTCAAACCAGCGGTGGTCTTGTTTGAGTCTCCACTGGTGACTTTACTGGCACTATGTAAAGACAATATTTGGTCCCGTAATCCCACAGGAGCCAAGGTAACTCTGGAAGTACAATCTCGATTCTATTCTGCTCCATGAATAATCATTGCTAATTACTCTGCCTCACTCTCAACATTGTCAGCTAAATTTGAATTGCAAGGGTCTTTTTACTGGTAACAATGTAAGAGGGAGGAGGAACAGATTGATTTTTAGAGCTTGAGAGTTATGTTGGGGAAAAAAGCCATCTGTGTGGCCCTTTGGCTGGAATACAGAACTTGGGCTCACAACACCTGGATTTTAGCCCCAACTCCGGCACTGGCTTGCTGCACCACCTTTGGCAAGTCACTTCACTATGCTGTCCCTCAGTTTCCCTGTGCGTAAAATGGAGATAATGACGTTTAGCCACCTTCTTGAAGAGCTCCGAGATGCTGAGTTGGAGAGCGAGATAAGCATGCTACGTAATATTCTCTTCTGACCTGTGAAGCAAACCAACCTACTACTGAGTCTCAGTGAGGTACACATGGAGCCAATAGCGTCATTTTTATAGTCATTTCTGGCTCCAACTGCACTTAAAATAAAAAAAAAAGACGTCACAAAGCACGTGGCAGGCAGACAAAACGATAAACACCAGCATTCAACTGCCACAGAAATAGACGCTTCAGGTAATGCTCACACAAACTGGGTATGACCTTCCACTGAAAACCAGATATCAGACAGCAGCACAACTCCTCCAGGAGATGATGGAGCCATCTCAGAGAAGGGACAAGGTGTTTTTCTGGGTGCACCTGTGCAATGCCAGAAGATCCTGTGGAATTCGCAGCCTCTGGTGCTTCACTAGAGCCCACACCTAGTTTGATTTAGGGCACAGAGCGAAGTGCGTTTCTTTATACAGGTCTTTGATTAGTCAAACCACAGGCCTGCTGAGCCAATTACAGTTAATTTTAATGAACTGTGACCATTTCGTGGTACATTGGCTTTAATTGTAGTGAAAACCCAAATGCTGCTGTAGTGGCCAATGCATACAAATAAATATTGATGCTCTCCTAGATGGGAAGGAGATTAAAATTAAGTTCCATGCTGGAATATGAGGAAATGCAATGTCTGAAACAAACCACCAGCAAGTAGGCCCTCCAGTACAGTACCGATTCACTTCCCTGTACTGAACGCACAAGCACTAAGCCACACCCAGTGAGGAACTGGTGATAATGAAAAGATAATCAATAAAAAGAGGAGTAATGGGTGAAAGACACGTCTTTGAAAAAGGAAACCATCAGCAACATCATGCAGTGATCAAGGGCAAGGTCTCTAACCTCTCTGCTGGGCTGTCGGGCTCAATAAATCGGACGAGGGGCGGGGAAGACAGGGTTTCAGTAGCAAAGATCCCACCCTGGAGTTGAAGGCCAAAGCCATTCAAGGGGTCTCCCCTTAGGATCACCTCTGTTGTTTCTGTGTGAACAATCTGCCCGCCGGGACCCACTGTACTAGAAGCCAGCGACACTGAAATGAGAGAAAGCATTAGAGGCGGTGGTTAGCAGTTAGCTTTGTGCAAGGTCTGTAGAAACGTGGCTCCCGTGTTGCCTCGTGGCTGCAAGTGCACACAAGCCATTCCCAACTGGCCATTCTGCATCGTTCCACGGTAAAGGAACACTGCCGGGGAGGGGAGCCTAACATGAACACACATGGAGGTGGATGCAGTATGTCACAGGAGCACCACTTATCAGCAGGGACAGAGGGGCAAGCTCATGATTTGCAAGGTCTCAAGCAAGAGCAAGACCTAAAAGATGCAGGCAGGAGAGATTGGGGGGGGGGGCGGCAGTGATTAACTTGGGCCAGGACTCTGGCCCCACTGCAGGAAAGGTTGGAGTAGAAGGAGCAGTACAAATTAAGGGAGAGAAACTAAACTCATGACAAAGTTTCTCCAAACTCTGATCCCTGCTGGCAAAAAGGTGGGGAGGAAAAGGGGACTGCAAGATGCTGTCAGCACAGCATTCACAAAAGCACAGGGCCCACCAGTCTCTTCCACTGCTTGTGTCCAAGGCTCGCCCTAATGAGGACACCTGAGTAGGAAGAGGGAAGGGTTGGTGGCACTGAGATCAACACACCCTTCTAGCCAGGCATCCCACTTACAAGAGCTCTTGTGGTCCTTCTTCCTCTGTCTCCTCCTCATCATGGTGGCACGCGGGCTCATGGGTTGGGAGCTCCGAGGTAGCGTATTCGAATTCTGGCAGGGGAAACCTTGTGTGTTCATGCTGGGCGATGAGAAATTGGCAGCAACCAGAGCTATGCAAACACAGAACATGTTACATACCCACACGAAGAATAATAAATAAGAGAAAACAAACCTAGCTCACCAGCATGGTTAAACGCAAACTTTTAACTCGCCAGTTATACATCAAGCAAGCAAGCAAGCAAGCAAGCAACTACTTCAGCAGATTAAAACAGGACATGCTTTCTGCTGGAAACTTCCATTGCCTAACCACGCATGCACTCACTGGCGTGTTTACTGTAAGGTTGCCTATGATTATGCTGGGCACACTGGTGTGTTACTGTAGGACTGTCTCCTCCTTAACCAAATATGCTGGTATCATTAGTATAGAGTTGCCTTCTTTGCAGCATGTCATCATCATATTGTAGAGCTGCCCAAGAGCATGCCTAGCTAGTTACACTAGTGTGTTATTATAGGGTTGCTCAGCACGCTGGGCTTTATTGTAGGGTTGTCTGCTCCCCTCCCCCATGTGCTGGACTGCACACACTCACTTAACAATAAAAACCTCATTACGGATTTTTGGACACAGATTTGGAGACCAAGAAAGTGGTGGGTCACATTCTGGATCGATAACCTTGACAGTGTTCTTTAAGCTTACTGTGGGAGGTGAGTGGTCAGTAAGCACGACCGCAGAGCTACTAGCTCTTGCGGAGAGAGAGACACAAATGCTTAGTGGATGGGTTACATTTGCAATAATCTTGGTTGGAGGTCTGGTTCCAGGTGGGTGTCTTGCAGTGCCCTGGATGGTGGGTGTGGCAGTAGTTGACACAGGGATCCCAGCAATGGTGATGGTCACTTTTCTGCACCTTGACTGCAATCAGCACACACAAGAAACAAAACCACAAAGACAGGGAAAAGAAAATTAAGATAAGCAACGAGGAACAGAAGCCTTTGAGGATTCAGCCATTGGGAGAGCTGTGTAGATCAGTGGATCAATGCACTAGCCTTTCCCCACGGGGGACTTTGAGTCAAGTCACATTAGCACCACTTTATTGAGCCAGGCACCATGCAGGCGTCTCATGCACACAGTCCTGCCAGTCTCGACAAGGGCTGCAACATATACCAAACTTCCACATCCCCACCAACGTCCCATTGGTAAGAACAGCCATAATTTTGTTTGGGTAGGAAAGCGGTGTCAGGGTGCAGTGACAGAGTGTCAGCAGCAGGGATGTGTCACTGAGTAATGTCACAGCACAACAACAACTGGATGATGTGGATGTCGGAAATTTGCTTCCCCAAGAACTAGGCTTCCATTCACCTCAGAGCCGCTGGCGTGAATCTAACCCAGGTTGGTAGTGCCCAAGACTCATTACCATCTGAAAGCTGTTGTATAGTCACGGGTATTGCTTACACTAGAGCATTTTAGCCTGTGAAGCCTGGAAGCCTGTGAAGCCTGGTCTACACTGGGGCTCCTGCTGGTGCTAACACTATTTCAGTGGCACCATGCGCTGGGAGCCCTACTGTAGACAAGGCTTCAGAGGCTGCAGGAGGTTTCGAAAGGGAGTCTTGTCTGCTGTAGGGTTCACACCTACACTACCACTGGTGCAGATGAACTAACAGTAGCACTGGTGGGATTTTTCCCCCTAAAACACACGTACCGTAGATAGGGCCAATGCAAAATGCATTTGTGGTCACTATTTGTTCACCAGTGGTCAGGCATCTATATAAAAAATGACTACCAGAAAAAGCCAAAGATTGAAGGGTCTCTGAGACAGAACCATCCTCTTACCAGGGCAGAACTAAACATATTAACAGAGCACCACAGGGGATTCCTGCCAATGCTGAACACTATATGTGCATGCTGAAGGGAGCTCAGTTTTTAGAGCTTCATCTGGCACCTTTTACCAGCATTAACTTCACCAACCAACAGATAATGTCACACCTAGGCCAAGGCTAATGGTGATGGGAGGGACTCCTGTCATGTTGAGTTGTGGGCTCCAGAGCACTCACCAAGGCAGAAGAAAGAGGGAAGGGTTTTTTGTTTGTTTTTCATAAATCTTATTAAACACACAAACCGCACACACTCCGCCTCCACTCAAACAGAAAAAGGAGCCTACATTACAGGAAGTCTACACAAAAAAAAAGCTTTAAAAACCAGGGCGCAAACATGACACTTGGCAAACATGCAGGAAGCCACTCGACGGCTTTCCTTTTTATCCCTTCTTCCAGCCCAGCACTTCAGGGGGTTCCATAGCAGCACAACGGTTTGCCTGTGCAGATCTGATTGTAGGATTAGGGTCCTAGAGCATAGTCTCCATGCAGGAGCTACCTTGGCTTCACGATACCTATTTATGGTGCCATGCACACTCTTTGAGGTGAACAGATAAATGAATACCAAGATGCATGCACATTTTCTGTTCTGTCTGAAGTGATATTTGAATGTTTTCTTATCAAGGCCCCTGGACCAAGAACTGGCCGTGGCCACTGACGTGGTTTGATTTCCTACTCCCACAGCACTTGGATCTATTTCCCGGGTGACGTGCATCGTGCTACCTATCTATATTTTCGTTTCCTGGTGGGCAATGCTTGACAAAATGAGCAAATTTGCAACAGACCCTCTTTTCAGCAACATACAAACTGCATCCCACAGCAGACAGTCACTGTAGCCACGACTTATAGGGGAGCTCCTTTAACCTTTCACAGACTGATAACCACCCTTCACGGATGAGATATTCTCTGCAAACTGAACTCTCTCTCTCCAAGTGTAATTGCTGGCAGCACAAGCAGGATCAGCTCTGACCAAGAAACAGATCCCCGACAAGGACACCCGCTCGACTAGTGACTTCGCCACACAGATTTGATCTAAAAAGTTATGTTCCCTGATGATCTAAACACTGGAAGTAAATTCTGCTTATGTGATACCCATCACACCATAGGCTTCCATAGGCACTTTACACCAATCACATTGTTCAGCTCAGGCATTTCCTCTGCAATTCTGTGTACTTGTTTCTCTGCGTCCCGTGTGATTTATTTAGCGAACTGAGCAGATGAGAAACTATCTGCTTTTCAAAAGACATGGCTCCAGCTATGCAGTTTGCATGCTGTGAATATAGGGGACACTGTTCAGTAGTTCAGATTAGGGTTGCCAACCTCTAGGAGTGGCCTGGAGGCTTCAGGGAATTAAAGATTAAGCCATGTGTTGAAACCTCCAGGAATACGTCCAACCAAAATTGGCAACCCTAGGTCAGATCCAAAACACAGGAGTTTTGTTCTCATAAAACCAAATATTAAACAGTATTTAATGAAGAGTAATTGACATTCTTGTGTCTCTATGGGATGTCAATGGCATCTACCCACCTACGCTCTGCTGCTCTCCAGAAGGCGATATTCTAGGCCTTACACACCTGCCATCCACTGAAGAAGTTTACCTGTTTTGTGTTGCATGGCCCATTTTTCTTGTGCCCTCATTTGTTCCCAGATTCACATGAACAGGATACTGCAAAGAGGGTGGCAGAGTAACACCCACACCCTGCTCCGTGTACAGCCCTATGTACCCGTACAAGATCAACCACCTGAAGCTTATTATGTGGTCCTGGGGGTTAATCACTATGGGGCAAATTCATATCTGTGCTGGCGTGAGCACTGGTGCAGGGACATAGCGGAGGTGGCTTGTGCTTCCCTTATTCTGGGCAGCCAGGGTCCCACTGCCACCCTCCTACAGCCTCCCCCTGCCCTTGCAGTGGGGGAAGGGGAGGGACTTACATGGAGGGGGTACTAAGACCCTCTGTGCAGGGGTTATTCCCTGGGGAGGGGGGGAGGTTTATGTCTGCCCTACAGCCCCTTTGCACCAACCTAGACAGTATAAAGAGGCTGCAAGGCAAATATCAGTTTGGCCCTAAGAGCTCAATCACTTACGATGCAGAGGGCCACCCATTCCCACGGAGGTCAATGGGAACAGAACGTGCTCAGCTTCTTGCAGGACCAGCCGCCACAAGAAAGCTGCAGATGCCTGTAAGGCAGCATTGTTCACCAGTTCTCCCACTCCTAGACCCCGCAGATAGCGGCCTATTACTTCACTAAGGGCTCAGCTCTATGTATACATATACACACACACACACAGATAGATAGGAGCAGGGAACATTTAAGGACATACACCAGCCTGGATCCACAGCACACAGAGCTCTGCTTCATATCAACGGCCGTTCAACGTGCAGCTCAAGGGCATCTGTTTGTTTTGACCTTCATTCGTTAAACAGTTTAAATAACGTGGGAACAGTTGTCACTTTCATACCTTTTGCCTTGAAGTGCCATGATTATGCTAAGAAATTTGCACTCTGGATTGCTACTATGGTTGGCTGATCTAAGTGGGGATGGGAGGAAATGACTGGGCACATACACAAAGCCATCCCTCCATTAAAGGCACCTCCTGAATGCATGTGTTTTGGAAGGAGATTAGGAGCAGGGCACCAAAGCAGGAAGGAGAATGCTCATTTTAACGGCTGTTGAAAAAGGATTAGTTTTCCATTTTTCTTGGGCACCTGGGTCAAGTCATTAGCCCCTCTGCTCAACTGCTCTAATTCTGCACAAATTAATCTAGGCATTTTAGAGCTTTAAACTTTTCTAGAAAAGGAGCAGTTATTAGGGTTTTATGATCCATTAGATTATGCTAACGGACATTACAAATTCCTCCTTTCCCAAGTCATCCTGGAGGGGTAATGGACTGTGAGCTTCGCCTTGGGCTATTATCGGTCACCAACGACTAAATGGGCGCGTGCAAGATTGGTGCCCTGCAACCAGGCGACTGAGAAAGCACCATAGAGGTGATTGGAACTGGCGGTTACATTATCTGATCCTGGGCACCATGAAACACTAACAATCAGTCTCGACTTATTCAGTCCCCAGAAAGAGCAGGCCTGCTGTGCAGAATGTGAAGTTTACCCCTTAACAGAGCAGGCTGGGACTGCATTAAATATTATGGTATCGGCACTGAATTCAGCCTAGGTTTAGATGAGGATCCGACCCTCTGCCAACTCTTGTCTTATAGGAGGAGAGATTAAGGCACGGTGTACACTTGGAGCTGGGGGTGTGATTCCCAGCTCACATGAACATATTTCATGCTAGTTCTCATCTGAAGGAGCATGCTAAAAATTGTAGCAGAACCACTATAACATGGGCAACAGCAGCGTGAGCTAGCAGCTACGAGTATAATCCCACCTGGACCCTGTGGATAGGGCAGCTAGCCTATGCCATGATGGTCCATGCTACCATGGCTACACTACCATTTTTAGCATGCTCCTTCAGATGAGAGCTGGCACCAGGATGCCCACACAAGCCAGGAATCACTCCCCCAGCTCAGAGTATAGACGTACCTAAGGGCACATCTACACTGCAATCGGAGCTGTGACTGCAGCACTTGTAGCTATACCCATGCGATCACAACTAAAAATACCAGTGTAGACACGGCAGCACAGGCTTCAGCCTGGGCTAGTAACGCAAGTACATGCCCAGGGTCTCCAGCACGCTTGTCCAGTCTGCACTGAAGTCCATGACATTGCATTTACATTGCTATTTTTAGTGGTGCTGGTGTGGGTAAGTCTGCCTGCACTGAAATCACACCTTGGGTTGCAGTAGAGACTTACCCTAAGACGGATAACAACAAGGCTTCCGAGGGTGAAATCCTGGGGGGTTTGTCATTGACTCCTTTAAAGTGATATTTCCTCTCACTGATTCTTCTAGTCCACCACCTTCTTCTGCTCAGACTCAGGGGCACATGATCAAGCAGCAATTACGGCAGTGCTGAGCAGGAAGACCAGCACTCATGTTTCTGCATTTTTTCCATAACTGGACCAACTTGTGGTCTAATTCTCTATCTACTGGCATCATTCACAAGGCAAGTGCCAGGCCCTGCACAATTAAAGATGCACCTTGAAAGCCAGATGCCTATGTAAGGATTGTTGAATAGAAAAAAAAATCATTTTGGGGTACCCTTGTAATAATTGGGCTTACACATTTATTTTAAATGTAAACTCAATTAAAAACAATATAAAGTTCATAAAAAAAATCACAACCTATAACCAATGTTAAAAAGGATGACCCCTCCAACGCTCCTAAATTAGTCTAAAACAAAAAACTAATATAGTTCAAAAACCTATTAAAATCATACCTAGTAAACAAAAAAGTAACACCAAAAATAAATCAAAATTAATCTGAAATGTTTAGCCTAATTAATAAACAAAATGACAAAAATAAGCTATTCCACCCACCATTCCCTTTAAAAGTTCTTTAAAAAAAACTTTAAAAAACAAATTAAAAACTGAAGCAACTAAAGCAATTTTCACCATCATAACTGCCACCCCCATCATCTGCCAAGACCCCAGGCCTTCATCATCATCCTATGTGATGTCCTGACCAAACAGGGCAAAAGGAATGTTATCAAGGATCATCATCACCACCTCTACCGGCTCCAGCCAAATCCCAAACACCACCTACAATAAAATGAAATCAAACTTTAACAGTGGCAGCAGCAGCTCCAGCCTATGCCAACTAACTTTTCTCCTTTACCCAATCTAAAACGCTGTCAAACAAGGGGGGGGCGGGTTCTTCTAAACTCTCTCTCGCTGAAAAACAAACAAACCAAAAAACCCCTTAAAATAAAAGCCTTACTTAATGTTTTACATTTCAAATCCTTTAACTGTTTTTCTTATTAATAATGAATGTTAATAGTATATTTGCCACAATAATAAGCAAGGGTAAAGTCCCTGTAAATCAAACCTGCATTTAACGTTAAACAGTAAGTGGGTTATGTTAATACCATTAGCCCTTTTATTCCATCTAAATTAATACAACAGGACTAAGGATGTGATCTTAGCACAGCTTGTGATGCTGCAGAACAATGGATTCCCAAATCAGATGTGCCCATACAAGCCTAGAGGTTAAAAAGAAAAGGAGTACTTGTGGCACCTTAGAAACTAACCAATTTATTTGAGCATGAGCTTTCGTGAGCTACAGCTCACTTCATCGGATGCATACCGTGGAAACTGCAGCAGACTTTATATACACACACAGATCATGAAACAATACCTCCTCCCACCCCACTGTCCTGCTGGTAATAGCTTATCTAAAGTGATCAAGTTGGGCCATTTCCAGCACAAATCCAGGTTTTCTCACCCTCCACCCCCCCACACACAAACTCACTCTCCTGCTGGTAATAGGCCATCCAAAGTGACAACTCTCTACACAAGACGTTCTGGTTAAACTTGTATTTAAACTTGGAGAGTGGTCAATTTGGATGAGCTATTGCCAGCAGGAGAGTGAGTTTGTGTGTGTGTGTGTGTGTGTGTGTGTGTGTGTGTGTGTGTGTGTGTCCCCGGGGAAAAAAAAAGGGGGGGGTGTGAGAAAGCCTGGATTTGTGCTGGACATGGCCCACCTTGATTACCATGCACATTGTAGGGAGAGTGGTCACTTTGGATGAGCTATTACCAGCAGGAGAGTGAGTGTGTGTGTGTATGGGGGTGGGGGGGTGAGAAAACCTGGATTTGTGCTGGAAATGGCCCACCTTGATTATCATGCACATTGTGTAGAGAGTTGTCACTTTGGATGGGCTATTACCAGCAGGAGAGTGAGTTTGTGTGTGGGGGGGTGGAGGGTGAGAAAACCTGGATTTGTGCTGGAAATGGCCCAACTTGATGATCACTTTAGATAAGCTATTACCAGCAGGACAGTGGGGTGGGAGGAGGTATTGTTTCATATTCTCTGTGTGTATATAAAGTCTGCTGCAGTTTCCACGGTATGCATCCGATGAAGTGAGCTGTAGCTCACGAAAGCTCATGCTCAAATAAATTGGTTAGTGCCACAAGTACTCCTTTTCTTTTTGCGAATACAGACTAACACGGCTGTTACTCTGAAGCCTAGAGGCTAGTCACTTTTTTCTATTAGTTTACTTGACAAACTTCGTCTCATCCACTGTGTTTCAGCAGAACGTCTATTTTTCTCCCCAGATGTCTCTCCCTGGAGCTATCCAATGTTTTATGAGAACCACGGTACAGATATTACATCAGCATTAAAAACAAACAAACAAGGTTTGGCTTCTTACTGCAAGTACACACCTGTGTCTGGAGGTTTCAGGGGGAGTCTGCTCTGGTGAGCAGGGAGTATTTCCAACTTGACATTTTCCGAAGTGGTGGCTAAGAGCTGAGTGGCCTCTAACAAGGAACAGTGCTCTGTGCTGGTGCCATCGATGGAGAGGATGTGATCACCAATGTGCAAGGCCCCACACCTGCAGAGAAAAGACACAGCCCATTATGTAAGAGCACAGATTTGTGTCCTGTGGTTAGGATTAGAGTTGGGCAAAATTCAGCAATTTTGGTTACCAGGGCTTTCACGTGAACCTGTTTTCTTCTCAGTTTTCTGATCTCCCCTTTAATTTCCAGCTTCTAGCAAATGAAGCCAAAAGCTCAAAGGGTGACAATCAAGTTTGGATTGGTTCAGTTGAAGCCAAATCAAAAACCTATGAGATTCTAATATTTTGCACCCACAGGATAAGTTGGCTGAAAACCCAGGCAGCTTCTTTATGAATATAGGCCGAGTTTCAGGTGTACATTAAATCCTGGCAGCCAATGAAGGAATTCAATGACAAGACTATTACACTAATCATGACCTAGGATTGTAGAAAGGCCTGTATTTCCTATACCCTAGCATAAAGCAATAAAGTGTATATAACAAATGGGCACAAGCCAGAAACATCAGCTCTACATTTTGGAACATCTCAAGGCTTGAAGATATTCAGATGTAGACTTTATATTTGGGCTCAATTCTCATATGCATTGGATCAAATTTGTTGCTGATGAATAGAGTCCAATGAGATTTTTTTTAATCCCACCAATTTTGCACAGAATCCTTGGACATTGCTAAAAAAAATACATTATTTTTTCTAGAAACTAGTGCATTTCAATGGGGGAGAAGTGGAATATAACTCAAATGGAACAAAGTAAGCAGCAGAGAAGACAAGTGCAACACTGCCATCTTGCTCGGGTTCATACCTGTCCACCACACTGGCGGGCTTGATCTTGTCAATGACTATGACCTGTTTATTCCGATGTGTGCCTGTTGTCAGAGTAATTCCTAGTGTAGATCCAGGAGTCTTGGCTATTTCCACTAGTAACGGACCGGAAGCATTGGCTACAGTATCTGAAAAACAAAAATAGCATGGAGTTTTAAGACAGTTCTATTGCAGTTTTGCCAACTATAAAGTATCGAGGAAGGCAAGGTAATTTGCACGTTCACCGGTATAGACGGAATCTTAAATACCCAGTTCTCTCTATCCGCCTCTTGCTGCACCTTTACTTCCTCTTGTGTCAATACGCAAGTTCTGTGGCTTCAAAACAAAGATGTGGTAATAGGTTCTAGAGCTATTACAAAGTTGCACCAGTTTCCACATGACCACCTTTTATTACATTGATGAAATAAGATCAGGCCAGACAGTACTCTAAGACTGTGTAATACTTATATCAATAATATTAAAAGCAACTACAATGCTTGTCTCCTGGGAGGTTAGAGAGGGTTGCAGAGTGGAGAGACAATGCACTAGTTCTCTTCCTAGAAAAGTACAAAGAAACCCAGGGAGAGAATAGAATCCTATATTACCAGCTATTCAGAGAAAGGCAAGTGGGTCTGCACCTAAGACTGGGAGCCAGGAACTCCTCAGTAATCATGGCTTTGGCACAGACTCCCTCTATGGCCTTGGACAAGTAATTTCACCTCTCTGCCTCAGTTTATCTATCTATAAAATGGGGCTAAAGACCCAGACTTACCTATTACCTGACAGGAGTGAGGAAATTTTGTAATTTGTTAATGTCTGCAAATGTGTTTTCATTATAACTAACCATCAGATGTTGTATTAGAGATTGTTCCTGCTCAGACATAGACAGACAGACAGAGAGACAGAGGAAGATTCATATATTCATATCTTAACTCCCTTCATATCCAATAAACTATTTCAAGAGGAGAGGGGGGGAAAATCTGGATACCAGGCATCTGACTGCCTAGATAAGGGTCCCCCTCCTCCCTATGATATTACCTAAAGCCATTGTAAAGCAGCAAGATTTATGAAGCAGATAAAAGTTTTTACACTATGCAGTCCACAGCCAGAGTTGGAGCCCTCCCCAGCACTCTGGGATGTGTGTAGGCGGAGAGCTTCACGGAAAGCCAGCCATCCGCTTCAAAAGAGCAGCTAATAGAATCACCTCTGAGAATTCCTGCATTCGAGGCCTCCAAGGCCCTTGATTATTCTGGGCAAGGCTTTTCTCTTCTACAATATGCACACACACTAAAGTGCTGATGTTATCTGACTACAATTGGAGACAGGGCTCACTCCAGCTTTCAGATAAATGGGAACGCATTGATGTATGGCTCTTCCTTGTGATTTTACACTATTCCTCATAGACACTAACTCTCCGATGAAGTGAGCTGTAGCTCATGAAAGCTCATGCTCAAATAAATTGGTTAGTCTCTAAGGTGCCACAAGTACTCCTTTTCTTTTTGCGAATACAGACTAACACGGCTGTTACTCTGAAAACTAACTCTCTGGACACAACCAGGTGAGCAGAAGTTTCCTTCACCTGGGCTTTTGCCAGATGTGCAGAGCTTCAGTTTTCTAGATCTCAGTTAGACCCTGTTCACAATGGCTTTTTACTCCCAATTGGGAGTCATGTTTAAGCTTGGTTTGAATAAGATTCGAGCTAAAACAGTTTTTAACATTAGTGCCAATTAGCAACTTTCAGCGCATCAGGTGAGACTTTGATCCACAGACAAATCACAAACCTCCTTAGAGTCAACGGGTGTCACACATTCTTTCAGACTCAATGAAAGGAGCAATTAAATTACGTCCTTTTCGGTAGTAGAGAGAGCCGAGTACAAACAATGGAGGTACAGCCCAAGGCACCTTGCAGGTCAGAGCTAAGCCATCTGGGTTGAGGGATTTAGGATACTGGTTTTGCAGCCTGTGTGTGCTAGGCCTCATCTACACTGGCAAGTTTCTGGGCAGTAAAGCAGCTTTCTGCGCTGTGACTCCCGAGCTGCACACGCTGCCAAGCCACTGAGTGCGCAGAAACTGCACAGTTGCAGCGCTGTAAAAACTCCCCCCGGACAAGAGGCGCAGAGCTTTCTGCACGGGGGCACTGCGCCTCCATGCCAGTGGAGACACCCTGGGCGATTACAGCGCTGCGATTGGCCTCCGGGAGCTGTCCCACAATGCCTGTTCTCGCCTCTCTGGTCATCGCTTTGAACCTCTACTGCCCTGCCCTCAGGTGACCAACCGTCATCTCCACCCCGTAAATTCCTTGGGAATTTTGAAAACCCCCTTTCCTGTTTGCTCGGTGATGCGAGCAGTGGTCTCAGTACATCTTTCCAGGTGGCCAGGCCGGCTCCACGCACCAGGCGATCCCCCGCTGGGAGCGATGCCGAGCTGCTGGATCTCATCAGCATTTGGGGAGAGGAGGCTGTCCAGTCCCAGCTGCGCTCCAGCCGTAGGAATTATGATACCTACGGACAGATTTCACGATGCATGACAGAAAGGGGCCGTGACCAGGACACACTGCAGTGTAGGGTCAAAGGGAAGGAGCTGCAGAACTCCCACCACAAGACGCGGGAGGCAACCGCCACTCCAGTGCTGCGCCCACGAGCTGCCGGTTCTACAAAGAGCTGGATGTGTTACTTGGTGGTGACCCCACCTCCACTGCGAAGTCCAGTGTGGATACTTCGGTGGCTCACATGCCAGTTGAGAGTGGACTGAGCCAGGAGGAGGAAATCTTGGACGAGGATGTGGAGTGGGGAGGGGGACCCAGAGGAAGAGGACGACTCGGAGGCCAGAGATGCATACCAGGAGCTCTTCTCTATCCCAGAGTTGTTGGGGGCAGGAGGGTTGCAGAAAGCAGGCTTGTGTCTGTATGATGTGTGTACCACCACCGAGCGGTGGAACAGGCTGTTGATTGACTCCCTCGCTTCACAGGAATCTGCCTCAGAGGTCACCAGGAAGCTCTCATGGAGATACTGAGCAATCCGCTCACAAAGTTTCCACACACAAAATTTCACAGAGTTAACTCCATCAGTTTAAACACATACCATTCGTAAAACCAGTGCAAACAAGCCCTGGGTCACCACATGCTGCTGACCTCTAGGACAGTGACCAGGGATTGCCCTCTGTTCATTTTTTAAAAAGGCATTTGTTGAAGAGAGACCAGCCATTCAAACTTGTGTCATTGTGCTAGGGAAAGACAATTTACTCTTCTCCCAAATTAGGATCAGACACCTGCAATTTAGCAAAATTAGTTCGGAGCAATTAGCACAGGGCTATTAAGTTCAAAACTAATTTAAAAAGAATTGTTGAGAAAAGTCAGCAGGCAAAGTGAATGCTCACATTATTGAATCAATTTCTATGGGTCCCTTCGGCACTACGGAGAGGTTACTGTGGCATTAGGCACTTCAGCACCTTCCTCAGGCCTGGAAAGACTGTGCTGGTGGCAGCAGCAGAGAGGGATAGTCAAGAAGCCCTAAAAAATTAGTCATCTGGGCATTTCAGGTGGGTGGCATGCCGCATAGGTAGAACAAGACAGACTAGGTGCTACACTCCGTAGCGGGGGAAGGTACCCCAATCCCACTACAGATCAGAGTAAACCACAGTTCACTGTTGGTAAGAGTCTCTCTCACAAGCCAACACAGTTTTAATCAGCTGTTTGGCGGCTCAGAGCTTAAGAGATATCCAACTCAAACCTTCAGTGTCCGCCAAGGGCCATACGTCCATTACTGCTGAGCTAACAGACCAGAGCCCACTGCTGCACAGCTTAAAGATACACAGCAGCTTTCTACTGCATGTCATATTTTGTTAATCAATAATGGAGTCAAGTCCCGGTAAAGCAAGTAATACCTTGCACTATTATATTGACTTTCACATAGGGATCTCAAAATGCTTTATGGCCAATGAAGCCCCTCAGCAGCTCTGGGAGGGAGGTATCACGGTCCCCATTTTACAGATAGGGAAACAAAGACATTGAGAGATAAGCGACTTACGCAAGGACACATGGTCAGTCAACTGGTAGCAAAGATGTGACTACTAGAAGCCTTCTGACCCCCAATTCCCTGTTTCGGGCACAAAATCATCCATCTCCTGATAGGAATGGGTGTGCCAACTTGAGGAAAAATTTTCTCCCCTCACACTTTCCCCTCTCTCTAGAAGAAAATCTTTGAGGTTCTGAAATGATCCAATTGTGATCCAGGGAATCCCTCCATGCCAAATGGCAGAGGGCACAGCATACCATCATTCACATCAGGCTGATACATTGCCCCTACTCACTGTTGTCACAATCTGTATCTAAAAGGTGGCATGTGAGGCATCGCATGCAAACTGGTAACACATGGGAAATTAATTGTGTGATGGACGTACGGGCGGTGCATAAAGATGTGTGCTGGAAAGATGCTCTTAACAGGTGTATGGAAAGCAATGCGTAAGCCCAGCCTCTCCTAGACAAAGGAATGATGTTTTGCCTGTTTTCCACTGTCAATTGAGCCAGGTAGTACTTCAGAGGACAATGAGAAGTACATCTACATAAAAGGCAAACAAAGCCATCAAGCTAAATGAGCAGGGCGTGGGGAGGGAAGACTGCTTAACTGTTATGATGGGGATGAAGCCTCCACCGCAGGAAGCCTTCCTGGCTCTTGAAACAGAGACAATAGACTTTAGGAAATATAAGCAGAATCAGAAAGGCCATAACTTGTGGGACACAAGAGGCCAGAACTCTTGTATTCTGAGAAAGGCAGATCTTCACCCAAAGGGACTGAAATCTCTGGAGCCCGACTATAGGTGAGAAACCTGCTTAGACAAAGATTGCAAGTAGGTTAAGTTTCAGCCAGAACGCTGCGTGTTTTGTTTTACTTGTACCCGTAGCTGTGCCTTGTGGTTTTACTTCTCACTTAAATCTCTGTTCCTTATTAATAAACTGACTCTTGTTTTATTACCAAACCATCGCAGTGCTGTGTGTCCAGCTGAAGGGTGAAGTCCTCAGCTAAACTACCAGGCTGGTTTGTGCTCTGTCTCTTCGGAGGCAGTGAACTCATAACTTCTGTGACAATCCAACTAGAGGGCCTGGACAGTGCAGGGGAGACGGTATGGGGGAGACACAGGAGTGGAGGGGCTATTGGTGTCACCCTGCAAGGAGGAACCAGGCTGGGGGAAACCAGGATGAGGCCACAGCAGTTGTGAGCAGGCTGCCGAGCCAAAGCTGCACAGCACAGCAGCACTCAGGGATACAGGGCAGGTGCTGACACAGCCCCTTACTAGCCTGGAGAACACCCAAACGAAAGCCTAACTCCTCGGCCGCTGTCATAAACATCTGTGCTTACGGCCTGATACAACTGCCACTGAAATGAATGGAAATGCTCCCGTGGACTTCATGAGGTGTTGGATCAGGGCCTTATGAAGTTCAGCACTGGTTCAAGTATACCAGGAGAAAGGCCCTCGATGAGGCTTCAAGCTGATTCAAAGAGGTGTTAATAGTTCACAAATGCTGCCGAATCCTTCCCACGCTTCTCCATACGGAACCCAACCCCTGACCCTTTCAAGGGCTGCCCAGCACTAGCTTCTAAGAGCTGCCTGAACCTTTAGGTCGTTCCCAAGAATCTCATACATCCTAACGCTCTCCTGTGAAAACAAAGCATTAAACACCATCAAGGTTGCTTAGGTATAATAAATCCACCTTCCCGTCAACCTGGAGGAGAAGCATCCCAGTCAGACCACAGCAGGATGACCAGACCCCAGGCACAGTTTGATAACTGGCTGCCCGCTGACAGGCTACTCACGGATGAGTTCGTGGATGCTACGGACTCAGTGTCCTCTGGGTTCAGTTCAGTCTGCCCACACAAACGTGTCCCAAGCACGGGGAGACCCTGCCAGCCAACCGGCCCACAGGCGGGGTTTTGTGGCTGCATTTTAAGGCCCTTGGCCCCCAATCACATACAGAGAAGGCTCTACAGCATTTCCTCTCTGTTTTGCACGTAGCTCTTGATTCCCTCCCAGTTCTGTTCAGCTCCCTACGGATAGATGCCTTGGCAGCCAAGCACTCACCGTGAGGAGAGCAGGGAGAAAAGGCGTGTCCCACGCTGCAAACGCAGCTCCATGCAGAGCTTCCTGCTCGCTTACACGAAGTCAGCTGCAAATTCATTCGGTTCCGAGAGTTCGTGTAAGTTTATACAGTTTCATGGGTCACCCCTGAAGGGCAGACGGACACTGCCACCACTCAGCTCACGTAGAGCAGTCAACTGTTCATTTAATGCTGAAGGACATTCGTCTCTCTCTGCTTTCTCACCGGGAGAGCCACACAGAACTGTAGTCTCCAGCTAATGTTAGTGGGCTGGTAGGCAGCTGGGAAAGGAGAGAGGGTGGAGAACACAGCAACCCTCTGTCCATTCATCTTCTCCAGCAGATAGCTTCCCCAAACTGTGAGTCAATCTTAAAAGCCTTCAGCCCCGTGCTCTGTGCAGCAGCAGATACAGCTTATTTACAAAGTCACTGTTTAAATGATGCATATTGCTTTAGAAGAGCCCATGAAATACAATGTTGACGCAGGAAAACGTTTGCTACTGCTGTTGCTAGACAAATGCTACAGTAAATACCAGGGCAAAGACTTTCAAAGCTGCCTTCGGGATTTGGACACTGAATTCCTATTCATTTTAATGGGAGTCCAATTTAACTCCTTAGGTGGCTTTGAAAAAACTCAGCTAAGGTAGCAATTTAGCCGTGAAAGCACCAGTTAAAAGAGCACACCCTGTGGCCCAGTTCCACCCAGGTTTCCACTGGTGAAAAACCCTGGCGCATAGTCGCTTCCCCTCTTCCCTCCTCCAGGTGAAACATCTGCTGAGGTGGGAAAGTCCTGCAGCAATGGAGCACTACTGCAATCTCCCTGCATTTGGAAGAGCTGTCTGGAACCCCGCTGCTCTCAGAAGTGGGCAGTGCTGACCACACTGCCTGTGCACCTGGGAAATGCCAGGATTCAGAAGATCCTCTCAGCACCTTCTACTGACCGGGCTCCTATGAAGGACAGCAATCAAAACCATACCTGCACTCCACAGCAGTCAGTCCTCACCACTTCTTATATTTTACATTTTCCCAGATAGCTTATCAGTGTGCAAGTTAATTTGCTTCTCTGCTTCAGGCAAATGGATCTCCATGGCCCCAGTGAAGTATCAGGAAGTACCAGAGGCACTTCAGCATCTTCCTGCCAGCTCAACTGGAAGGAGCAAAGCCTAGTGGTTATAGCAATGACCATGTGTGAGGAGCTCTGGGGTCGAGTCCTAGCTCTGTCACCAATATGCTGTAGGGCCTTGGACAAGTCACTCAGATGCTCTGTGACTTACGTTTCCCAGCTGTAAAATGGGGACTATTTAATTGAATGTTTGCAAGAGGTTTTGATGTCCTCAGATGGAGAACACAATCTGTACAAATTATTAATTTGCCAGCGTTCATCCTGGCCCCTTGGAGGTCCATGTCCCCTACTTCAGGAGCAAACTAGGAACTAACAGTTGAATGAGGCAGGGAGAAAATCCACACTCCCAACACATGCTTTTCCTTTATTACTTTCTGAAAGAATTAAGGTTATTTCTCCTTTCAGACCAAAACAATCTCAGGAAGAGTTAACCAGCGTGAGAGGAACATGCGATAAAGTAAGCAACTGTAAAAACTAAATTAAAGGAAAAACCACGGAGGGACAATTAAAGACTCATTTTTAATTCACTTTAAATCAGTATAACTAAAAATGCTCCCTCCTGCTTCAGGGGGCGAAGCCAGCATCTGCTGAGCCATGGGCAGCCTTGCCAGCTCTGTAGACAGAAGGTCCTCACAGCACATTGGTTGCACATTTGTAAACATGCACCTCCTGTGGGGAGACTGTTGCCTTCATGGAGAGCAGAAGAGAGGGGACTTCTAATGGTTTCTCTGCCCCACCTAAAAATGTAAAACACTAGTCCAAAAAATGAATTTGCCCAATGGACAGAAGCTTAGAAATAGCATAATCTCCCCTCCCATATTTGGATTACAGTAATGAAGAGTTAAAATAATTTCACATTAAGTTAT
The DNA here is from genome assembly GCF_965140235.1 of Caretta caretta. Taxonomy (NCBI): domain Eukaryota; kingdom Metazoa; phylum Chordata; order Testudines; family Cheloniidae; genus Caretta; species Caretta caretta. The sequence goes on along the minus strand of NC_134212.1, from coordinate 20,571,429 downwards.
GTTCAATGATGCTGAGAAGCAATCAAAAACAAAAGGAACAAACATTACTCTCCACAGGACTAGTGGCAGGGGAAGTTTGCTCGCATATTAGCTACTATTTTGGTGTCTCACACCTTTCTCCTACCCCACTTCCCATGTGGAAGGCTGGTGAACCGTCCTCTTTAGACGGCAACATTTAAAACAATAAGTGACATTTTTGTGCTTCCCATAAAATAATAATAATAATAATAAAAGCTCTGTCCTTCCTGTCTCAGACAACGAAAGCAAGGAAAGTACATCTTGATTCCACTTCTACAGAATTAGAATAACTCTTTATGGAAAAACTGTCCTATATATATGGACTCAGCTAAGATTGGCTGTACCAAGTCAAACCACTGTTCTATGTTCCTTCCCTAATATTTAGGTGTAAAGTTATGAAGAAATGCAAGAGACTTGAACTGATCTCTCTTAGTGTGACTAAGTCAAGTTTTAAAACCATCAACCCTTTGCAAAATATGAACCTAGGATGTATCTTAAAAGCCTGCTTCTCACCCACCATTAGCTGTTTGCATTTGCACAGACACTTGGAGTCATGAAGTTCTACACAAGCATTCCATTCTGCAGAGCATTCCTTAATCCAGTTCACCTGATTGTCCAAAAGACAGCTGAAAAATAGCAACAACTAAGAAGGTAGTGGATCTTCCCTATTGAGATTTCTGGAACTGCTAGTATTCAGAAAACTACAAATAAACTAGAGTGATAAAGAATACCACAGAAACAGTGGAAAGGACTTGTTCCATGTCAGGCCTCTCTCTGGTGCCCTCTCATGTGGGGTGGATGGCGCCCCACAGGCACCTAGCCTCAGTTTCCCCTCCCTTCCTAGTGTCAATCCAAACACTCCTGAAATACACTTTTGTGGGTAGAGGACCCTTATCATGGGGTAACTTCTTATTACATGTCTCAAAGACAAACTACACTCATTATTGTAACTCAAAACACCTCAAAGTCTGCCACATTTTTTCCACTCTTGACTCTTTTTCAGTCTTTCTTCAAACAAGACAATAACAATGTCCACCTGCTCTGGGCTTAATACAAGTCCTGTGCCTCCTGGGTTCTCTCTCTCTGCTCCCTATCTCTTCTTCGGGACAGCACACAAGGTACTTCCTTTGGCCTTCCCTCACCGAAGCACTCGAAGAGATCAGCAGCAAACATCTCCTCTGCCACTCTGCAGGCCCTTGGCTTTCTTCATGCTCAGTTCTCTCCCAGTTCTCTGACTCTTACGCAGGTCAGTGGCCACAGGGCTGGTCTCCTGAGCCTTTCTTCCTGGAGTTTTTCCCCTGCTCAAGGGTCTGCCTGTAGATTCTCTCTGCAGACACCCCCTTTTCCCAGCCATTTGCTGCAGCTCTTTATAAGGTGCATCTATTCCTTTCATAGCCATATCTGATTAATGACCTGGCCTGGCTGGCTCCAGGCATCTGGCCCTGTTACACCCTATTACAGGGCTCAAAAACCTTGTGGCACTAGATAAACTATGAAAGTGAGACTGCATTTGAAATGTGGATAGAGGCAGGCAGAGGGCAGGTAACTAGTGTGCAAGCTTCCTTCACCAATGCCAATGCAAGTCAGAGTAGAGATGCCTTCCAACACCCCTGGGTCTCTCTTGAGGAGAGAGACTGTGGACTGTATTTATTTGTGAGGAGTTTTTGTTGAAAGCAGGAGAAACAGGAATGGGAGAAGAGAGATTTTAAGAAAGTGTGCGTGTGGGGGGGGGACACCCACAAATAAAACAACAACCCTCTGACATTTTGTTTCTCTGAGTGAATAATTCTGGAGACATCTTATGACACCAAACACATTGTGCAAAGCTCTCAAAAGATTTCAACTTGGGAAACAGCTCTATAGCCCTCTAATCCTTTTCTCCTTGAGAAAACTCATTAATGCTCTCTGGACTGCAGCCACCTTTGATTTCCCACCTGGCTGGCAAATCAGGAAACAATCTGACCTCATTAGCCTCTTCTCTTGCTGGCTCCAGACATGCTGACCTGCTACATGGGGTTGGCAGAAAAGGCTCCAGAAATAATTGGTCCAGCTTGTGACTCTGGCAGTGGCAGAAACCCCTCTCAAGAATTGTGCCTGGCATCAGAATCTAACGACACTTCGCTGAGCTTCCATAGCCAACACAGCTTTGGACTCTGATAACTTTAAACCCATTAACTATGCTCACGGAAGTACTGTGTGTGTTAAAGAGCAGCTCTAAGTTGTTATACAGCAGTTAACCACAACCCCTCCCCCATGGTCTGAAACTCAGACCCTTAAGGAAATCGTTCAGAAATACCTCCTCATCCTGTCCCTTTCTAGCAGGTGTTCTTTAATTGAGAGTTTCCACTGACCACTTCTTGTTTCTATTAGAAATTGATCTGAACTAAACCCCCTGAAACTGAACCTCCCTAAACTGAAAAAAGAAAAGGAGTACTTGTGGCACCTTAGAGACTAACAAATTTATTAGAGCATAAGCTTTCATGAGCTACAGCTCACTTCATCGGATGCATGTAGCTCACGAAAGCTTATGCTCTAATAAATTTGTTAGTCTCTAAGGTGTCACAAGTCCTCCTTTTCTTTTTACAGATACAGATTAACACGGCTGCTACTCTGATCCCTAAACTGAGACATGTTCAAGCTCCCGAACCAAAATATGTCCATGTCCAATATCCATTAGTCAATTAGTCTGTCTTCTGCCCAGATTTACAACAGGCATTTGCGGTCTTCCCAGACAGCATACAGCTCCCATTTCTGTACCTCTTCAGCCCCAGCCCCTGGGACTTCCTGTCTGTGCCTTGTCCACACTAATCATTTCCTCTCATAAAAAGAGCCACTGTTGCCATCACTGATGAAAACGGAGTATCAGCAGTTCAATCCCTTTATCATCTAAACCTACTCAGAGCTCTACCAACCATGGGCCAGACTCTGCCTTTCCTATGTTGAGAAGTACCTTACTCAGTGATTTCCCACTGAAATCAACTAATGCAGTTGGCATAACTCTAAGAGCAAGTACTTAACCTCCCAGGCACCCACTGAAAAATTCACCCCAGAGCAGCTCTTTCAGCCCCTCCAGTTTGCTTGTCCTTACCCATAATGGTGACATCATACTCGATCTGGAAGAGCGCCTCCTGGCTGCACTGACGCAGGATGTTCAGTGCATCAGCATGAGTTATGCTGTGAAGGGGAATCCCATCAACACTCAGCAGCCTGTCCCCGATTTTCAAGGAACCCTCCCTGAAGGAAGCCAGAGGTAGAATTCAGTACAAAACTCGATCAAACATGATCTGAACATTCCCCTGGACAATAGTTTATAGTCTGATGTCCATCGTGTTTAATTAGCAATATGAGAATAAAGAGATCCCTGCCTCAGATCCCTTACTACATTACCCTCTATCATAGCAATGGTGGCCCCTGAGAGATTTACATTCAGCTAATTAAGTGATCATTTTGGAAGAGGTACTCCTAGGCATAACACACACACATCCCTACAGGAGACCAAGATATATCAAGATAGCCATCCTATGGCTATGTTTGGAGAGCAACTACAACTTTACAAGACCTCTACATTGAAAGCCGTAATTAAATACCCAGGAGAGACAGATGAGATGGGCTTTTATATCCTGACGTCTGGTTAGAGCTGTGCATACATTTTGTTAACCTCCATTGGGAAAGAAGATAAAACGTGAGCATTACCTGTCTGCAGGGCCACCTGGCCTCACGTAGGTGAGTACTAATGGTCTGGATTTGTGCCAATCTTCATGGGCTCCCCCTAGAAAAAAACCAGAAAAGCCTTGAGTAACTAATCTCTAGAGCTGAATACCTTATTGTCTTAATAGACATTAATTAGACTAGACATTTTTCATTTAATAGCGGACAAAACTTGCAAGCAAATACGACTCTGGCTAGCCAGCCAGCAATTCTTGAAGGTTGGTCAGCACGTACTTCAAGGCAGAGTTTTGTTTCTCATACAAGATTTTCAACACTCATTTCACTCATCCCTTTCCTTCCCCCGTTCTCAGAGGCACCCCAACCAATATTTTGTACATCCAGTCTTTATTATCCTCCTCTGAGAAGTCACTGACCTCTTAGCACAAAGCCAAAACTGTTGCCCTCCTTGTACAGACACACCTCTATGGTCTTTGGAATAATGCCAGAGCTGCTCTCCGGTGCTATATGTGGGAGGAAAAGGAGAAAGATGCCTGTAACCCAAACATAAGTGCCTTTTCCTCTTAAGACTAGGAAATAATAGCATTAAAATACAGCTTCATTTATATTCTAGATTTCCCCAAATCTGCCTACACTAATACTTTGACACTAAAGTGAAACCCTGCCATATCTCAGCCAGTTTCACTGTGTTCAATGCCATTCAAAAGCCAGCAGCCTCAGTCAGAGATGAAAAATTCTTGATGTTTTTAATTAAAACACAAACACAGTCAACTGTTGACCTAAAAAAATAAAAAAATCCTAAACCGACCTTTTAGTAATGAGGATTTCCCCCCCACACACACACACTTTGACTTTTAGAGGGGTGAAAAAAAAGGAAGTGAATGCTTTAAACTGATCCTAGGGGAAAATCAGTAACTTGATGCTGAATATACTGCTCCATTTAAGGTCAAGAAAGTACAGTGAATGAAGAATAACAAAAAATGCCCATTCTCTGATGCGCAGCCATTAAGGAGTGTATTCATTTTACCATTAATGGTGCTTTCTGCCAATCTCCCTCACTTTGGGTCCTTTACGCAACTAGTTTAGGGAGATGTAGGGTGAAAGAATCTCAGACACACTAAAAGTGAGCATGCTCAGTAGAATGAGGGATTAATTTTATTAGTTTACTTTTCCTTTCTGATTCAGGTTGATTTGTTTCAAGATTTTTTTTTTTGGGTGGTTAGTTATTTTTTTCCGGGGGGCGGGGAGGGAGGGTGAAATCACAGGGGACGTCAATATTGTGAGTATCATTCTTATGGTGGAAAGGCCTCAATGAATGTGTTTTTCAAGATTTTTTTGCATTATTGCTTTGTTCTTAATAATAAATATTAAGCCAAAAATTTCCAGCCCTCGTAACAGAATCCTTCTTGTAGATGAACTGGTTCATCTACATCTGGGTTTAAGACTCTCTAGCTACAGAACATAGTTTTTCAGCCTACCTGTTGAAGACATGTAGTAAATGAAAGTGCTCAGAAGAAACAACATTTAATACAGTTAAACTGAGAAAGCAGAGAGGTGTAGTTAATGGGCAGTTAGGATTCTGAATACTTTCCTACAACCACGATACACTTAAAAAACCAAAAACCAACAACAGAGGGCAGGGGGGACGCAGATCAGGGATTTGCTGCCAAGTCACAGCCAGCGTGCATGAGCAGACAGCAGCTATGCTGGAAATAGAGAGAACTAACTGCACTTGAAGAGTGGATCTGCAACCTCTACCAATGTTTCACAGACGGATGAAGACAGAACATAATGCTGCCCCATTAAACATTCTTTGTGGTAAAGGGCATAACAAACAAATCCCATCTGTATCACAGAATGAGACAGTCAAGCAAAGAAAGTAACATTATTTTAGAGACACACACCAGCTGGGGGCAGTTCATACTCCACCTCCAGTACCACCTTTTCCCCTACATTCTTCAACAGGCTTATAATTTCATCATGCCGCAGTTTAGTCAGGTTAATCCCATTCACTGACTTGATGTAGTCTCCAACGTTTAACTGATCACTTCTGTAAAGAAACAACAGCAACAATAACATTCTCCATTATGTTCTGCCTGGGACATCTTCTCTACTGGAGCATTTTGTAAAAAAATGCCACCCCAAATTAACCAATCTTAGCTGTATTATCAAAAGGAATATGAAATATTTCCACTTGGCTGGAAAATGTGCCCATCGACTATTTTTCTAGGGGAAAACCTTTAGATTCAGACAAATAATAATAATTGAAAAATACGTCTTTGCAACTTCCCTCCACGCCACTCACCTCGCTGTGAGAGGTTATCATGGGAAAACCAGAGACCAATGTCAAGTGCAACCTCTGGAAAAAGTTCCAGCAAACAAGACAAGTTCTGTTTTTTCCTCTTTCTGCTGGCTCCCTGCAAAATTACTCTATTATTTCCCTGCCCTTTTCTCCCCCCTTCACCGTGTCTTCTCCCTCACTCCTCTCCACGGTCTCCTAGTTGATCATGAATCCTACAATGACAATGTTAGTGCTGGAGTTAAACTTAAGCCCCCAGTGTTCGAGTTGGTTCAGAATTAGGCCAAGTGTATTCACTCACCCGAGTCAGTACGTAATCTACTACTTAGATACATTAAAAAATAAAACTGCCTGGGTTTTGTGGAACCACTTTTGTTAGTAACTGATGGGATTGAGAGAAACTACAGAAACTTGTTTGGTTTAAGCATTCCAAAACCTGTTCTAAAATGTTGTTTCTTGATCGCTGCATGGATCATAGGAAATAAACTCTGACTGGAACAACAGGCTTTTCCTATGAGATGAACAACTTTACATCTCCTGGTACCATTACAAAATAATCCAAGGACAACTCACTTGTTCTTATACATATTCAATACATCCACATACAACACAGATTTTCTCACCTTGCTGCCAGTCCTCCTGGCCTCAGGTTTGAGACCCTTGGCTTTCCATCTTTGTCTGTGCCACCGGATATAGTTAAGCCAAGGGTGCTTCCTTCTTTCTTAATCAGCTCCACAATGGTGACCCCTCTGAATTCCTCTGAAGATAAATATCAGAAACAAATCAAACTGTAACTGCGAAAGTCTCAGTGGAAGGTACCTTTGGCTCACACCCTGGGAGCACTATATCCCAGTGCATGGTGGGACCGAGCATAGAACTAGTTAATTTCTTTTTTTGGGGGGGGGGGAAGACACAGAAAAAAAATGAGACAGGGATAGCAGCAGCAGAAGGGTAGAGGAAAGGGAGAAGAGAGGGCGAAGAAAAAAAAAAGACGACAATAGGATGGTTCTCTTTCCTGTCAACTTGTTCATCTCATTTCTCCCTTTTCTCTTCGGAAGCAATATCTCCTTTTAGGGAAACTCAGGCAGAAATTTATGGTTTCTTCCAGGCCACTCCTACCTATTTTGGATCGTGACAAAATATCTGTACCTATTTAGACATTTGATGCTTGGGAGTAACCCGAACCACATTGTAAACAATTACTACGACTAAATGTTTATATTACACTAGTGCCCAGAGGCACCAAACAGAATCAGAATCCAGTTATGGTGGGAGTTGTCTCAAGTCACACTCCTCAGGGTAGTCAATAGGTGGACCATGGGCTAAATCCGGACAGCCAGATATTTTTGAATGACTGCAAAATCTTTTTACTTACTTATCACCATCGTTATTGCGGTGTGAAAAATGTTTCTCTGGAGTCTGGACCTTGACTATACCTTGACCAAGAAATCTGAACCTTGACAAAAGATAATTGACTAGCCCTGTCAGCTTATATACTAAAACAAGTGATGTACAAAAGTTGAGGTGAGTAGTGCGATGCAACCAAATATGCACACAGTTGATTTTATATGCAACTTTTAAAAACATAAATGATAACTAAAATGCCAGCTCATCTTATCTGCCCCCTCAGTGCATCATTAAATTGGCTGATTTCTGGGGTGTGTGTCTACACAGCCTGTGCCAGCTGACTCGGGCTTGGGCTGCAGGGCTGTTTCACTGCTGGGTAGACTTTGCTTTAGGACCCTGTGAGGTGTCTAGCTGCTGTGGGGACATACTTCTACTTCAAGGCCTGTAAGGATATTTTCTGAGGAGAGATTTGGCGTAGGAGTGGCTGTCTGGATCAGCTGAGGAAAAGTATTCCGTGTATAAGCGGTGGGATGGAAGAAGGTGCTGTGGGGAGGAAGCAGAGCTGCAAAGGACTGTGTGTGCGAGGACGAGAAGCTGGAGCTTGATCAAGTAAAACAGAGGAAGGCTGCAGAGGGATTCAAATGTGGTGTGATCAGGCCAGAGCAAGGGCCAAGAGCGATTGTCTCAGCAGCAGATGGACCAGAGAGAGGTAGCGTGAGTGTGAGGGAGGCTGGGGAAGAGGAGGTCACAATAAATCAAGAGAGGAGATGTGGGCCTGGACAGATAACACATGATTGATCTTAGAAATTTTGTGGTGGAAGGAGTGGTAAGATTTGGTAAGTGCAGGGTATGAGATGGGAAGGAATCAGATTCTGTTGGCATATGAACAGGTGGCTAGGGAGATGAGGAGGATGGATGAAATCCTTTCATTTAGGATAGTTCTCAACTGCACCTGTACTCCACCCTTCCTCAGCTTGCCTGACTTGTCACAGATGTTTTGACATTTTCCATACCCAGCTGGAGTCAAAAGTATTGGACACTTATAATGGATATAGGCAGAGTATGTTTTACAAGACATAATGGTTATAAATATTTATAACAGAGTCAATTATGTGGTACTTAATCCCCTTGTCTACTGTGTTAACGTCAGTTCTCTTTTTCCTGTGGACATTACATTCTTCCCTCCCCTGCCCCTTCAATTATTTTAAGTATGAATTTTTGTTTCTTTGCAATTGGGGAACAATATTGCCCTTGCATACACAACAAATGTTAAACACTGTTAATTGGTGCCAGTTTTTGACACCTTACACCTAGTGTTTGAAGGGTTTAAAGCCAGACTCCAACGATTTGCATTTTGGTATTTTACATGGACAGGGAAGCAGAAGGAAAATAAATGTTGGTGGAATTTTCAAACGCGCCCTGCATTGGCACAGAGGGAGAGGTAGGGCATTGCCTATCTCTGGACCCTGGGATGCAAATCTCAACTGGGTTGCAGCTGAATCGGACAGTCTCAGACTAGCCTCCTGGGGCTGTTTGTCCGCATGACATAAACAGCATATTATGGGCTCTCTTTGCTCAGGCAGAAGACTAGGAACAGCTGAAGACACTGGAAAAAACAAAAAAAACCTTGGGTGTCTTGACAGAGCTCGGTATAGGAAACTTGCATAGAATCTGTCTACGCTATGAGCGATTAGTCTCCATTTTTCATGAGCATTAAGATCATTTACAATTTTTTAAAAAGACAATTTCTAACCTTAAGAGAAAAATACGCTGTGTGATACAGAAAAGACTCGCAAGAAGGGGACGCTGGCCACTTGCAATGCACCGTGAAGAGCAACTCCAGATCAGGGCTTTGGAGGCTACAAGCTAAAATCTTGCATCTTTACAGTGAATAGTCAAAAATGAGTTTGTCTGGATGGAATAATGCAGCAGGCTCAAATGAGATTTGCTACAGAGAGGGGGAACATTTAAAGATGTGTACAGTTTGCATTTTCAGGCCCTGGAAATCTCGGAAATCATTTATCACTACAGTAGCTCTCTGCAACTGTAGGGTTGTTTTTTCCCCTTTTGCTCGGAGTATACATCATCGTTTTAATATGGTGTGGTGCCAAATAACAATCAGTCTGCGAGGTCTGGCTGGCACTTTGCTCTTTGTGCAATGTCACAGTAACAAAGCAAGGTGCAATTTCTTTTAAGTCACTCTGCATGTTGCTGTTCTGTAAAGCAGATCCTCCGCCGCCACCAGGAGCCTATGCACTTGATTAATGTGAGTGGGGAACCTCTTTGTGATCGAGCATTGTTTGGAAGGTATTCAATCTCTGCTGTGCCCCCATTTAACATGGCAAACGTTGATCCACTCTCAAATTTTATGTCCATTATGCTCCTGGTCTTTAAACTCAAACAGTTTTGATCCACCGCCAAGTACAGTAACAGTTTTCAATTCACCAATCCAGGATTTCAGTAACTGACAGAAACTTTCCCCACTATTCCCTGCTGTTCTAAACAGAATGCCATCTGGCATGATCTTGCAAATTTCCTTTTGACTAAAGAGACTACCGATCAACACAGATGGAGCCACAAGGGGTAATTATTAGTTCTTCAATGGGGCTTGATTTTGGTCCTTGACAAGTGTTAAAAATGAGAAATCCCATTGTGCAATTATCCATCTTGCGGGTTCAAGTTGAAACTCAACACCTAGAATGAAATTGGAGAATTGTTTTTCTATCTATCTATCAAGATAAACAATGTCCGTTAAGTAAGCTGACTAAATGGGATCTAGGTTTTCCAATCATAGAATATCAGAGTTGGAAGGGACCTCAGAAGATCATCTAGTCCAATCCCCTGCTCAAAGCAGGACCAATCCCCAATTTTTTTTGCTCCAGATCCCTAAATGGCCCCCTCAAGGATTAAACTCTCAACCCTGGGTTTAGCAGACCAATGCTCAAACCACTAAGCTATCCCTCCTCCAAGATACCTAAGACAAGACAAGCCAGATAGTTAATTATTGGCAAGACATCCAAGAGCCACCCCCAAAATCATTTTATGAAACACCTAACCAGTGGCCTATCTAAAATGATTTGGGGTTCCAATCTGGCTTCCCATCATAATTCACTACCACCACCTTTGTTGACAGTCTCAGAAGAGAGACCAGTGACTGGCCAGGCTTAGTGAATTAACCACCCCTCTCATCCCTAACAGTGACCCCCTCCAGGTCACGGACAAGTTACATCAACACAGCTTTCCAACACCTTTTTGTCCCCTTCACATACAGTCAGGGACTTATTGAACCTCCAGGACGTGTTAGAATAGTCTATAGTCTCTTGCTCCAGCCCAGGATCACAAGAACACAGTGCAGACTGGGAATGGACCCTCCCATCCCTGGAATACCCACTACACCAGGGAGGCCAAGAGCAGGAGGCACAGAGCTAGCTACGTTAGCCTGTTTCCACCTGAGGACTCCCAAAGGGTGCAAAAGCAATAGAGCAGGGCCAAATATCTGTCCCACCCCCGCTCCTCAAAAACCACATTCAGTACAAATCCCACAGATCCTCTCTCTACTTTTCTTACTTTCATCTTTCAACACAAATATGAGGCTACCAAGCCCCAATCTTTTTCAGAATGTGTGTTCGTTGTCCAGCGTGACCATCTGACACTGTTCAAGAGCATTGTAATGGTCTACAGAAGAGGCCTACCACCAGTAACAGCAGTGAAAGTGTCTCCATTGCTACGCTACATCTTTGGCCCCCTGTTGGCTTTTCTGCACTGGAAAATTACATCATGTTAGAATGTGACTGAGGAGTCATGGTACCTAACATAATGTTAAACACCATTTAGAGGTTGGCATAATCATATTTTTCACATTGCTCATGGTCAGGGTTAACCCTAGAGGACATCGGTCACAAGTAACTACAGTGTAACCCCAGGATGGATCACGAAGAGCAGACATGCTGCTAAACATCTCAGTCCCAATCTACACGCAGTGTTTAGCACTGTGTTTGCTCCCAGGATGCCTCAATGAAATTTTTAAACCTGGTAAAAGGTTGACAAAAAGTTTTTAAAAATGAAGAATTTCACAGGAACTGCCCTCCCCGCACCAGCCTTTTCTTGAAAAGGTTTAATTTTTTGCCATTTTTCCAAAGCCTTTTTAAAAACAAAACAAAACCGGTTATAGAAGTTTTTCATTTACTGGATTTGGTAAGCCATTTACTGAAAAACCTGGGTTTGGCAAATGGAAAACATCAAGCACCATTTTGATAATGGTTCTGATTAAAAATACAGTGTAAACAAAGTCCCAAAAAATACAAAAATGAGTGTTTGGCATCCTGTGAAACAGAAAAAGCTTTGAAGTTTTAAATGTTTCAGGTTTCCAGTCTTCAGCCAGCTTCAGCACACTTGTAGTGCCCACAGGCCCCAACCTGGGCCCAAATTTAAGAGCGAAACGGAGTCTCGAGTTCCAAGTTTATTCATATCCCCAGCTTCAAGCCGTACCTCCCAGACAGGCTGCCAATTGTGCTGCAGATACTTGCCCATTCAGAACTAGGCTTAGATCACAAACTCCTTTCACCGGGTTCCAATCATCATGCACCGACTGAGCAACTGGCTGGTTTTTGTCTTCTCACTGCGTACATCTACACTGCTGTTAGGTGGTGTGACTGGAGTCTGTGTAGACATAACCAAGCTAGCTTTGATTGAGCTAGCTCTTTAAAAACAGCAGTAAAGCCATGGCAGCACAGGTCATTCGCCTGAGCGTGTACCCAGGATCCTGGGTGGGCTTATACGGGCCTGTGCCACTGTAGCTTCACAGCTATTTTTAGTGAGCTAGCTTGAGTTCACCTACACGTGCTGCAATCACACCACCAGACTACCTTGTAGACTTGTCCATTGAGCAAGGACCTCTGGAGCGAATGGCAGAGTGGAGGGTGTCCGTACGTCTCATGGGGCAGCAATGGGGGAGCTGATAGACTAAGGCTCCTTGATCAGGACAAGTGGAAGGGGAAAGTCTGCAGCAGAGAAGAATGATGGGGGGATTAGATAGCTGCTTTCAACTACCTGAAAGGGGGTTCCAAAGAGGATGGATCTAGACTGTTCTCAGTGGTACCAGATGATAGAACAAGGAGTAATGGTCTCAAGGTACAGTGGGGGAGGTTTAAGCTGGATATAAGGAAAAACTTTTTCACTAGGAGGGTGGTGAAGCACTGGAATGGGTTACCTAGGGAGGTGGTGGAATCTCCTTCCTTAGAGGTTTTTAAGGTCAGGCTTGACAAAGCCCTGGCTGGGATGATTTAGTTGGTGTTGGTCCTGCTTTGAGTAGAGGGTTGGACTAGATGACCTCCTGAGGTCTCTTCCAACCCTAATCTTCTGTGAAGGTTTTATAAACTTGAATTAATAGGCAAGGGGTAAAAAAAGTTACCAAATAAAATAGGCAAGGAAGTGTCACCAAGTAACAGATAACAGCAGCCAACAGAACAAAAGTTACTGGGGAGACAGGCAAATGTGCATAGTTATTTCTACCAAATCCAATAAAATAACGAACTAGCAAGACATTTGCTGATCACCCTCACCACTTCTTTCCTCCTGCCTTCCCCTCTACCTCCTACCCTCCACTTCTTTTAAATTGTAAGATCTTCAGGGCCTGGATAGTCTCTCCACACCTGTGTAGCGCTTGGCACATTTTAACCACTATTGTAGTAAGAACTCAGAACAAATTTGCACAGTTTAGTGCCTGTTACATTCCACCCACAATGATACCAACCATACCTCCTTCTTCTGCAGTCCGTTGCTCTGATTACTGCTATGCTGCCCATGGGGGATGATGGCTAGATGAGAGTGGGAACAAGTACTAGTTCTTTCATTTACCTGGAATGCTTTGCCTTCTGGAGACGAGGGCTGTGTCCAGTCCACTTGAGTCTTTGCTCCCCTTCGAGTAAGGGCCATCATCTTCCGAGGAAGAAAAAATAAACAGAAGCTAAGATTATACTGAAAGCAAAAGCTACTTTTAAAAGTTAATCCGTGACCATTTTTATAGATAGTGTCTCATCCCAGGTCCTGGCTTCAGGTGAGAAAACGTTTTATTAACCACAGGACCACTTCACAATCTAAATTGGCACTATAGCCTTTTGGGGAGGGAGGGAAAGAAGAGACAAGTGGGGTGATAATACACACGGATTTATTTCTCTGGGAGCTAATCCTATAGGAGAGAGCAAATTCCCTTAGTCCTGTAATCATGTGGAACAGCAGAGATGAGGAAAAGCTGTAACATCAGTCTCAAGTTTTAAGCCTGTCATCATGCTTGTGAAGAAACGCCTGGTCTTTGGAAATGGAGTAATACTTCAGGATACGAACAGGGCACTAAATCACCATACTTGAATTAAATTGCCTATGCTTAAGAGATCCTGTTCTTTTAAAGTCACATTTCCTTGCTATAGCTTCAGCTACTGTACAGTAGAGAAACCACCTTCTCTTAAAAAAAAGGGGGGGGGGGGGAGGCTTAAAAATGCAGGAATAGAAGAAAATGGTATTAGAAAGAGAATTGTCTGACATCAATTTAAATCCAAATGTAAGTATTAAGTATGATCTATGTATTCCTACTGGAAGATGCATATAGTTAATCCATGGGGAAATCAGGATACTGAAAAAAAAAGTGGGATGGGGGAAAAGGTTTTTAAATCGACTGAGCCAAATATGACAATCATTAAGTCTTCAGGACAAGTTAAAGCAAAGTGAATTTCAAGGAACTTAGGAACTTAGTGATTGGTATTCCACAGTACCTTTATCTGATTTCTATAATCTACAACAAAGAAAGACTTAAAAATAATTCTCTCTATAACATGGATATTTATTAAGTTTCTAATCACTGCAGTATCCACTGTGGATGGGTTTCCAATCATTTAGGATGGAAGAACTGATTAGATAAAGACTCAAGCTGAACTATCACTCAGAACTGTAAAGGCTAAAAATTGTAAGGTTCTTGTTTAGTTTGAATTGAATAAACACTCCTATTCATTCCACTACCACACATATATGAAGTGCTTTAGTAACTGGGCACTTTATAAAATGCTGAACTTTGCAGATCAATACATTGTCAGTAAATCTTGGTTTAGAAAGCTAGGGAGACTATACTAAAGCAATGCACGATCAGATAAACCTGATTCCCATTCACTGCATTCCTGGAGTGTCCTGAAACTCTTATCTTCAATAGTTGTAAAGATTACAAAATTTAGTTAAAATAAAAATCTGGAGAACACTCGCTCCTATTTGCCCTCCCCCTCCCCCTCCCCCAGTAAATTTATGTATGGGTCAGAGACAACAGGAGTTTTGCCTCTCTACTAAAGTAAAGGACCCAATTTACACTCCATTTAACTCCACCAAAAGACAATAAGCTTGTAACTCGCTGAAAACGGTGGGCTTCTATTGGGTACAAATCAGGACAGATTTTGGCCTGACGTGAGCAAATAAAAATGCTTGGTTAGCTCCTGCTGCTACCATCCTATTATTATTATGAATGAGGGTCTACGCACTTCCTGCTTGACCATGTCATCAAGTGCCAGGAACCCAGCAAGTACAGGCACTCAAGATTTCCAGCCCGCCTGAAGCAGTCTTGGAGCTAGACAGACAGCAACCAATTGCCTTGCCAATCTACACATTCACCACTGGTGCAATATTTAGCGATGATCTCTAAAATGGAGAGCAAGGCACTTCCTTTAAAAATAAATAAAAGGAGTGGAGCAGGTAAGGTCTCTACAGAATGAAACCACACTGTGTGAAATCTCCCTTCCAAGATCTGACAGCCCAACACCAGCAGTCTAGACCAGCATTGAAACAGGCTGCACTTCTACAGATAATTAGAGCAATCATCAGGCCAAGCCACTGATTGGTGATAGGAGCTTGTATAGCTTGGCCCCAATTCTAGGATCAAAGAAGGCGTGAAAGTTAATTTGCATTTATAATGAAAACAATCCCGTATGTGATGCAGAAGTGGGGGGCAGGGCTTAATACTCTGGATATAGGTTTAATTTACTAAGGACAGTTTAGCTGCAGCACGTGGTTTAAAAAAAAAAAAGGAAGTCACTCCCTTGCCACCAATAGGTCCTTGATGGGGAAGCCATAAGCACCAGGAGACCTTGCACTGTGGTGACCTCAGCCATGAAGGTCATTACTATGATAGGAACCACCTGCCTTAGAGGGGAGCCCCTAACTTTTACTCTATGCCTCGCAGTGTCACTGAAAGGGACAGCTAAGGAGAGCATAAAAGAATTCAGTGCTTCACAGTGAAGCTCAAAATGCATCAACATACAGTCCAAACTGCCCCTCCAGCTTCCGTCCCTCAGTCACTGATTGACGCACCGCTTTCCTTTGGGCGGGGGCAGATCCTTACATGCAGTGCAAACTCGTACTGCCAGGGACCCCACCTGCTCCCCAGACACATCTCCCAGCCCTGACCTCAAACTCTAGGCCTGCTGTGTCCCTGCAGCAGCAGCAGATACCAGCTGCTGGGCCCCATGCAGTCTCTTCTCAGACAGCGTCACCACCATCCAGTGGGAGGAACAGGAAGTAGAAGTGGGATCTCCTGCCAGCCCTCTAGCCAACGGGACTCTACTGGGATGGAGAGGCCACCTCCCCTTGTTTGCCTACCCCTTAACTAATCAGGGCTCTGGGAGCAAGCCAATCTTCACAGCACTGCTGCCACCATGTAGAGTGGGGGCTCCACACTACAAACTGATATGAAACTCCGGGTCTTCTCCATCCCCTAGAGGTCAGGGGAGGGAAAGTGTGGGCCTCATAACTGAAGAAAGATTTCTGGAATAGCAGCACAGGGCCACCTCCTTTCTTTAAGTAACCACTTCAAGCACTGCTGACTAAGCCATATAGAGCGCAAGGGACTGATGCCGAGGCTCATACAGCTGAGACCGTATTAGTCAAAATTAGATGAATCCAAAAGCAAGAGAATGCTACTTTGATCATGTGAACACCCAGCCTTCTGAATAAAACACTGTCATGACGACAATGTGCAGGACTTGGGGCACTTCCCTTGATCACCATATCCTCAGTCATACAGTAAGCAAGCCATCAGCTAAGTTTCAAACAGGATTTCTGCTTCAGCAACTGTAGTCAGAACAGTTAGCAGCACAGAGCTCTGCCATGCTTGGAGCACAAGAGATCAATATCACGCCATTAGGAAATGGCATCTTTGGGTCTGAGGCCGTCAATTAATCCAGAATGACAGCAAGCCATTTGCATTATGAACTTGCCAAGAGGGGGGAAAAAAAAGTTAACATGAAGGATAGTGTAAACTACCCTGACAGAGACACACAAGGTGCTACCCTTGAGGCAAAATGCTATATAGCAAATGCAAAGCCAACACTACTGGGAAACCACAGAAGAGGATCTGAAGCCAGCTCAATAATCTGATGGCAAAGTACAGCAGTCAACCATCTGCTTCACATAAACACACCACCCCAGACTAGTTAACCACCAGAGTGCTTCTATGCTTAATTTCCCTGCAGTAGCCCAAATAAACAGTGAATGTGAAGTCTCATGTCCGTAGCTGCTATCCTTCCCCATCCCAAAAGTGCTATAGCTGTTGGCAAACAAATAGGCTTTCCATTTTAGGAAGCAACCCAAAGTAGCTAAATTTCCCTCATGTTAATGGCAGCCATCGTCAACAGCTAAGCAGCTAGGACAAGTAATGAAGTTCCATTCAGTGTTCATGATTTGACATGCAAAAGGGATGCCTGTCAACAAAATCCTCTGGTATTTCATCGACAGCCAGATCAGCTGGCAAATAATTAGCACCAAGATTCCCCTCCCTCAGGTGTTCTTTCCTCCAAAACAGTTCATTATGCTAAAATGTTTGGTTTTGCTCATTATCTGGCTAAAATGTCTGCGCAGTCAAGGAAGCTGCCACAGGAGGCCTGTCGAAGTGTGAATTGGCTTTTGCTTGTGTTAGATTCCCCACTGAGCAGCCCTTTGTTCATTTTCAGCCGATTTCCTGCTCTGCCACTCAAACTGGCATTAACAGAGTTGTTAAAGTTTTAATGTTCTGTGCTTAGGAATCTCCACTCTTCTTATCGCTGTTCCTTTACACAAAACATATTCCTAAGAGGCTCCAGTAAGCACGACAACCAGTTCATTGGCATACATGGTACTGCCAACCCCAAGTGTTCAAAATTCATGAGTCCCCGCTCCCTCTCCCACCCAAATAATGAAACTGACTTACAAACGAGGTGTGGATATTAGCCAATAAAAAGACCCCAAAATATTCCTTTCTGCTATTGGACCCTTTGGGGTTCACCTCTTCAAGCTTTTCACAACCAAGACACTAGAAACTCATCAAAAAAAGAAAAGTTGAGATTCTCAACTTGTCACATGAATTCAAGGGCTGGGGTTTTAAAAAGCAACAGGTATCACAAGACCGGTGATAAAGTCACGTGCAGTGCTGCTGTCTCTCGTGTTTTTCTACTAGGATCTGTGCCAATTAAAAGGGTTCTACTCAATTCTTAGATGCCTTTTCCAAATTTCAGTTCCAATATTAACCCAGGACAACCTCCCACACCTTCTCTCCGTGGCGTGGCATGGCACGGCACTGGTGTTCTGCTGCAGCGTGGTTATGCTTTTATACCAGGAGCACACATGCAGTAAGCAGCACCAGGTGGGAGCAGTACGTAAACAAGAACGGTGACAAAACCACATGGAAGTTACCACTAGGGAGATGAGAAAGGAGACAGGAGCAGGGTCCTCAGGAAGCAGAAGCATCAGAGTCAGGAGTCAATTCTCAGGCCCTGGGGAGGCTACAGTGCTTACCACAGTGGGTCGCCGGCTAATGGTACGGTTGATTCAGCATGGCGTGTGCCCAGACATCACATGCTCACTAGCACTTAGATAGAGCATTTTGTCCTGCTAGGCTGGCAAATGGTGTCTGCCTGGTCTCAGCACACCAATTTAGACCACATCTATCTAGCCAGCTTGGCTTGTGCTCCTACCTCCCAGGTCTGTGCCTAGGATATCACAGCAGCTGCACGTACTACTGCAGGCACTCTCCAAGCATCTCCTCAGGGCACGATCCCACGCTGAGGCAGTGTGGGATAGCTACTGAAGTTTTCCCAGAATGCACAGGCGCAAACATAGTTAAGCAGCATGGCAGGTGTGGATGCACAAACACATCAGCAGAAAAGTTGCAGCAGGGCACAGCTCAAGAATTTATCTTCATACATAAACATAAACATAAACATCATTCATAAACATCTGATGAAGTGAGCTGTAGCTCACGAAAGCTCATGCTCAAATAAATTGGTTAGTCTCTAAGGTGCCACAAGTACTCCTTTTCTTTTTGCGAATACAGACTAACACGGCTGTTCCTCTGAAACCATACATAGATGAGACAAGAATGGAGGTCATGGTTGTGCTTATATGGACAAGACCAAAGTGCCACCCCGTTTCTCCTTAGAACAGTGGTGCTTCTCGCTTCCCAGCAGGTTTCTCTCCATAGTCCCTGGAATCTGCTCCTTGTGATGGCATCATAGAGGGAGACGTGGGGTGGAAGAATGATGCTAAATTTCCCACATGCAGAGATATCTCACAGACAGGTGCTGCCCAGCCAGACTGTGCATATTGGGAATTTGAGCGAGGTCTGAGAATCCTAAAATTAAGTTAATTTACTGTTTATTTTTAAGGAAAAAAAAAACAAAGTATCAGGACACAAAGATCTTTCTAATTATGTATTTTTTCATGGTAGAAACACACACAAAAATCTCTACAGCACCCCTTTAAACTTGTCCCGGCTCTAAATGCTCTCATGACATATCACCTGATGAGGTCTATTTCACTTCGTGAGGTCAGTGGAAATATGACCACTGAGTGCAAAGTCTCAGGATACCAGGAAATCTATCACAGGGTGACTGAAGAATGAGATGCCATGGTAACACACTCCACAGAGCTGCAAGGAAACCTGATTGAACATCTATAGGTTTTCAGTGGAAATTCAAAGATTGAACATTTGCTGAGAATTCTGAACGTCTGTGTTGCTGCAATCAATCAAGTAGCCTTCACAAGCGGAGTTGCCTTGAGATCGAAGACCTGCGATGCATTTATTAATGTGACAGCTCAAAGAGGGAGGAGATCACTCAGAGATTGCTTACAGACTATGGAGCCTTTCACACCCTAAGGCTGCAGTTCGGTAAGGTATATGAGCAGGTGTCTGCCTTTCAGCATGAGAGTTCTATTCCATTTAATGGGACTACTCATACGGAAAGTTAGGCACCTGCTTAAGTACCTTGCTGAATTCAGGCTTAAGTCACTAGTTAAAATCTTGCCCAGTTTAGTAGGGATCAAAAGAGGTTCCTATGATACAGCTGTTTGGTGGTCTATGTGAAAGAAACTAGTAATCTTGATCCAAGTTACTAATGAATATTAATTACTATTAAATATTCCTGCTAACCTCACTCCCTCCTCTCTCCGAGCTCTGTCACAGTTGTCACTGGCTGTCAATGGCAGCCAGTCCAAGGATGGTTGAGCCATAGAGACAGAGCAATCTCATCCTACTAGAGGGGTCCCCTTCAGTTCACAGCTGGGGCACATCATCCAGGCAACATGGGACAGCATGCTGTGCTGTTTTCTGTTCCTTGGACTTCAGTCTCCAGAGCTGCCAGGCTGTTGGCTTTAATGATTGTTAAACTCATGCCAAGTTGTAACAACAGAAGCCCCACAACCAGTAAATGCAGTTGGGTTCCAGTTCACAAGGTACCTCCTGGCACCCACACAGTGGATACTGGAAAGTAAAGTAATTTCCTTGTTGCTGGCAGTCTAACTCACTCTTCATCCTTGAGAATTTGGATTACACATTCTAGGCCTAAGACAAAAGTATGCAAACATGGAAATCCAAGGCCAGAGTTTTAGTTTATCAGTAGGGCCCTACAAAATTCACGGCCATGAAAAACATGTCACAGACCATAAAATCTGGTCTCCCCCCATGAAATCTGGTCACGTGTATGTCCTTTTACCCTATACTATATAGATTTCATGGGGGTAAGACCAGTGTTTTTCAAATTGGGGGTCCTTACCCAAAAGGGAGTTGCAGAGGGGTCATAAGATTATTTTAGGGAGGTTGTGGTATTGCCATCCTTACTTCTTGCACCGCCCTCAGAGTTGGGCAGCTGGAGAGCAGCAGCTGTTGGCTGAGTGTCCAGCTCTGAAAGCAGCACCCTGCCAGCAGGTGCGCAGAAGTAAGGATGGCAATACCATACCATGCCACCCTTACTTCTGCGCTGCTGTCTTCAGAGCTGGGCAGCTGCTGACTAAGGGCTCAGCTCTGAAGGCAGCAGCAGCGCAGAAGGGTGGCGATACCATACCGTGCCCTCCTTACTTCTGCGCTTCTGGGTGGGAGCCCAGCTCTGTCTTCAGAGCTGGGCTCCCAGCCAGCAGCGCAGAAGTAAGGGTTGCAGTTCTGCAACCCCCCCACAACTTCTTTTTGGGTCAGGACCCCTACAATACATCACCATGAAATTTTAGATTTAAATATCTGAAATCATGAAATTTACAATTTTTAAAATCCCATGGTCGTGAAATTCACCAAAATGGGCCATGAATTTGGTAGGACCCTATCTATCAGTATAAGGTAGGATGCAGAGGTCAAGACAGAACATCATGCAAAAAACAGTGTCATTCAAATTTAAGCAGATAGATAGTAAGTTCAGTAAGTCAATACCCATCCACTACCCACAGAAGGCAGGCCCACCCATCCCGGTGTTTGATGGGACGGAGTACCCGAGAATTATGGCAGGTGTTCCTACATCTCTATCGCCTCACTTTCTTCTATGGCAACAGAAACCAACCTGCTTCTAAAAACTGCTGTGAGAGACAGGGGAGGTGAATCAATATCTTTTATTGGACCAACTTCTGTTGGTGGAGAGACAAGCTTTCAAGGTCTGAAGAAGAGCTCAGTGTAAGTTTGAAAGCTTCTCTCTCTCCACCAACAGAATTTGGTCTCGTAAAAGATATTCATCACTCATTTTGGCTCTCTAATATACTGGGCCCAACGTGGCCTTAACACAGCATTATGTCAATAGACAATCACCTGTTCAGACAGCAAGAGTCTATTTAGGAAGGACTATAACTGAAAGAACAAATGGCACATCACACGGAGTATCTGTGAGCAGGTATGTCTAAAATCCTTGTTGGAAAGCCACCTATTTTTAAAAGAACCCTGCGGAGAGCAGCTGTGAATGGCAGAGTCTGATGCAGCTGTGAGTCAGAGAGATATGCAGTTAAATTGTTCACTGTCTTCTTATTCTTTACTGGAGTCTTTTCCACTCCCTGATAAGGGAGATTCTGCTGTTTTGCATCGTAATACAGAATTTATTAGCCAGGAAACCAGGGTCCATGACTGTGAAGCACCACCGTGCTTCTCCCCCTGCCTCCCCTTTTCATATTCAGAACTTATTGCCGTCAACTCGTGTACATGGGTCCAGGCCTAAGTGTTGCTAGGGTGTTGCAAAGGAGGACTTGCAGGTGCCCAGAACATACCTCTCGCCTGCTGCTAAAGGGCACAGAACTACAGAGCAAGTTTGCTTACTGTACAAACACCATTTGTTACCTACATGCTGGTCATGTCAAATATGCAATAAAAATTTACTGCTACCTTCTCTCCAAATAGCCAGTGTCTCCCCTCTCTCTTTCTTCAGCCTTCCTAGCTGAAGATCTTTTGGTTTGCAATATCTTGGGGTGTAGGCAGTAGGGGATGAGAATGAAAATCCAAAGTAAGGGGGATATCAATCCAATCAACTTAGTACATGAGGGGAAAATGGATCTGCATTATGAAGGTCTCCTTGCCAGTCTTTTTCAAATCCAATGGATTGTTGCAGTGATAGCTGCCAAGTTCAGATCTGAACTCCCTCAAAGATTACGAGCTGGGGAATCGTTTTGATCACACAAACACACAAGCTTTACACCCAGGTTAGCAAAGAAGATGAATTATGCCACACACCAGTCATAATGGTTAAATAATGTACAGAAAGGGTGATCCATTGATTAGGGTGCTGGTCTCAGACGCAGGGGAGCAGGATTCAGTTCTCTACTTTGCCACAAGCTTCCCGTGCAACCTTAGGCAAGTCAATTAGTCTTTCTGTGCCTCAGTTCCCCATCTGTAACATGCGCCTTGTAGGGAAGAACACCACTGTGAGGAGAAATACATTAAAGAAGTACATGATAGTAGGGGTTATATGTATGTTAGATGGATGGAAAACACTCGAGACCACCCCAGTCCATTTCCCTGCTAATGCAGAATTGTTTCCTGATGTATATTTTCTATTAGTTTGTGCCTTCTAGATTTAAATCATGTCCTAAATAATGGAACTTCCACAACTTCCCTCAAGAAACTGTTCTCAATCCAAAACGGACCTGTGCCCAAATAGCAGGTGTTTGATCTGCTAAAAAATTCGAGACAAAGCATCCAACAAATAGTCTCAAACAAACAAAGAGCTGGTCTCAAAACAGCATTTTCCATGAAAAACAAAAATAAACCACATCACAAAAATCTTGTTCAGAGTGTGGAAAATGAAATTATTCAAAATGAGCCTGTGGATTTCTTTTGCAAAAGGTCATTTTTCATTGAAACATTCCCTCGCTCCCCACCCAAATGTATCTTCTCTACCAAAAGATATCAAAGAACACACAAACATGCATGTTCTCACACAAAATTCCCACAGATCTCAGGCTGTTTGGCAGTGGACTCTCAGGGTATGTCTACACAGCAATCAGAAGGAAGACTGCAGCATATATACTTTAAACAAAAAAGTCTGCATCAGGGGAGTCTTCCTATGAACTTCAGTCAGCTTTGGATCAGACCCCTAACTACAGCTGAGCAGATTTCCACTGTCAGGAAGCTTTCCCCAGTACTCAGCACCTAAATTCCTCTCTAAATTCCTGGTTTTGCTATCCTGACTCCAGCTCCCTGTGCCTGGTCAATTACAAAGTCAAACCAAAGTTGATGTTTTTTGTTGTACATTTAAAAAAAATAGCACAAGTCTATAGCAATAAATATACAGAATTCTTATTCCAGGCTCCTGTTGAGGTTTTAAATGGAAGATTCACTTTTACTTTGGGCTATTGAAGCACACTCTCTTTTTATTATTCTCAATATTTTGCTCATTGTGCCAGGAAAAAAAAATGGTTAAAAATGTGTTTTGCATTTTTATTCTCTAGGAAACTGGATGGAAGCATTTAGAACTGCACAGGGCTATCTCAACCTCCACACAGGTAAACTTCACCAAACGCACATACATTTATATCCAGGAAGCGCCTGCGCTTTCAAAAGCCGTGGGCAGGTGTTTATCAGCACGATGCTCCCGTTGGGAGCTGCTCAGACCTGAATGCGGCTTTGAAAGTGTTCTTCTTCCCCTCTTTTGCATTCAAGATATTCTTAAAATTGCCATCCTAGCAACTCTGAGTTTCAGCCTGAGCAATTTCAAAGTTATTTCTATGTTAAATGAACATTATATTTACTGACCGATTCAATGGCAATATCTTAAATATGGGCTTAAACTTTCCCACTTAGCCTGTGATAAACCCTCATGTGCCAGGTATTCAGGAGATAACAGAGAAGAGAAATGAAGGACTAGGTGGGGAGGCAAAGGATCTTTTCTCTTTTGGCTTCCCTGTTAAAAACTAACAAACAAAACAAAAAGCTGCACACAAATGTTTTCTCATGACAGCATAACCAAGAAAGGTGTAATACCATCTACTGAGTGCAAAACTTCTACTTGGTTCCTGAGAAATAGACCAAAGATATGAATATACCAGCAGAGTGTTCAGTTTGTAGAATTTGCAGTGGGATGGTGGTGGTGGGGTGTCAGTCTGTCCCTCGTGGAAAACTCCAGGGCTACCTTCCCCTAGGAAAACGTCTTGATAATGCCTGACATTTGGTGAATTCCAGAGTCCGTTTACTCTTCATAAGCATTTTTGAGGCTTAGGGATGAGTAATCTCTGGCAGCAGTGATCCAGCAGTAATCAGAGGGGAGGGAGACTCCAGAGGCAGAGAAAAAAAATTAACAATCAAATCTCTCTCTCTCTCTATCCCTCTCTCCCCTCAAATCTTTTCTTCAATTTGGTGGTGGGACTTTAACTAGGGATTCTGACAGGATCTTCCAGAGCATTTTTGGAGCCATCTGAAAGGGGTTTCTCCTCCCCACCTCACAAAAGCCATCATTCAGCACACAGCCAGGCTGTGAGCTAGATTGTAAAGCCACTCTCTCCCTTTCCTCCTTCACTGCATCCCAGCTACACAACCACCGGCCACCCGAGTGTCCTCTCACGGTCTTTTCCATGCAGCTCACTACATCTCGAGGCCACTCAGCCCTCTGTCTGCTATGCCTCCAACCCTACCATCCCTCCAGTCCCTTCTGAAAACATGCTTCTTCCAAAAAGCGTAGCGGGCCCTAGTTGTCTTCTCAAAAGGAAAATTCATTCATTGTGTGACAAAATGCCATCTTCCTAGAGATCCCCTGAGCAGCTTACTTAATGCTCCAGTAAAGGATCTACATTTTAAACAGAATGACTAGCCCTTTATTATTATTATTAAAGCGGCGAGTGTCACAGAAGTCAGGGATTCCAGGACATTCCGGGACCTCTGACTTCTGCAGTGGCCGGTGCAGCTCTGGGCCAGCCACACCGGCCACTGCTGGGTCAGTCTCGGGCCACTGTGGCCCCCTCCCCCTACAGCAGCAGCAGGAGTTTGGGTGTGGGAGGGGGTGAGGGCTCTGGGTGGCGCTTACCTCGGGGGGGCTCCCTGAAAGTGGCAACACATCCCCCCCTCCCTCAGCTTCTAGGTAGAGGCCGTGCAGTGCCTCCACCCACAGACTGCGCCCCCATAGCTCCCATTGGCTGCGGTTCATAGCCAATGAGAGCTGCAGAGCCAGCGCTCGGGGCAGAGGCAGCGCACAGACCACCAAGGAGCCGACGGAGGGGCACATCGGCCCATCTGGGGAGCCAAAGGGAGCTGGGTTAGGGTAGGGAGCCTGCCAGTCCCGCCAACACCCTCCCCCACCCCCCCCAGTCAGGGGTATATAGTACAAGTCATGGACATCACAGGCCCTGAATTTTTGTTTACTGACCGTGACCCATCCATGACTTTTACTAAAAATACCCGTGACTAAAACGTAGCCTTAACTATTATTATTGTTCTGAGCAGCAAGACCTTGTATTGCACATTATTGGAAAAATGTGACCTCTCCTGCGCAATCGTGGTATAGTAAAATACGGACTGTCCTTGTAATGGAAAAAACTTTCATACCAAGTACATACACACGAGAAGCGGCAAAAAGAGAATAAGTACTTAGGCCTGGTCTACATGCGGGGAAGGGGAGGGGAAAAAAAAAATCAATCTAAGTTAGGCAACTTAAGCTACGTGAATAACGTAGCTGAAGTCGATGTACTTAGATCTACTCACCATGGTGTCTTCACTGTGGTGAGTCAACTGCTGACGCTCCCCCGTCGACTCCACCTGCACCTCTCTCCCTGGTGGAGTACTGGAGTCGACGGGAACACGCTCAGGGCATCGATTTATCGCATTTAGTCTAGACATGATAAAATCGACCACCATGGGATCGATCGCTGCCCGCCGATCCAGCGGGTTGTATAGACATATCCTTAGAAAGCTGGTCACCCTTTTTAGCATACTCTGAGGGGGAGGGCTCCCCAGCCAGCAAGCCAGAATCCTTAGCCACGTTCTTTGAACATTAACCCTGATCTTGACCAAGTAATAAGCAACGTACAATGTAGCATGTCAACATTGTATTGCAACTTGCCTTAATAAAAAGTTTCAAAATAAAAACATGCCATATGACCAACAAAATCTCTTTCAATTATCACTTCTCAAACATCTGCTTTTCTTGCATCCCATCTCCTATCCTTAGTTCATTTAGGTTTTAAGCTCTTGGGGTTGGGGGAGGGGGGAAAAGAGAGCCATCTTACTCGTCTGTAAAGCACTTGCTTTTGTTGAGCAACAAGTAACCCCATCACAGAAGACCACTGAAGTCTCAAATTTGTGACTCTAATGCCTTCTGTATGATGGCAGTTCCTATTAGGAGTATAGGAAAATGTCCCAGTTACTGCAAATATCTATGGCAACAATCGTAGAGATTTTAAAGGCATCTACACCATCTATTTGTGCAATCGCTTCTTTCGGCACCTGAGCCACCAGAGATACAGTCTGCGTGTCCCAGTGCACTCCAGAAGCAGGTTGTTTCTTATTAGTTCCCTTTCCCCAATACACACAGCATTCATTCAGTTTTCCCCCTTCTTTCTTCTCATGTCTTTATCCATTCTCTTATGAACCTTAATAAGGCATGTCAATTTCATAACCACTTGCTGCTTTATTCACAGCAAGGAGGTCTATAAAAGACAATAGCTATTGTTCAACTAAAACACTACATACCTGCTTTGTGAATTTGTTCCTTTTTAAAGAAATAAAAGTTGACTTTTAAAAAGGCACCTTTCATTCAATACCATTTTAAGCAGCCATTTGAAATCATGACTGATGTAATGACTTTGGAAATTATTATTTGTATTGCAGTAGTACTTAGCACAATAGTCCATAACGAGGGTTCCTATCAAAAGAAGTGGGATTCTGATGGATATGACATTGTTGAGAAATCAGAAGGGCAATTATTCTCTACCGCTTGCTTTCCACAAGCATATAAAGCCAGTGGAACAAAAGTATAGGACTAGCATTCAACACAAATCATTTCTGCTGTTCAGGGAAAGGTGGGAGGGGAAATTCAGTACGCTCTGTACTTGTGTGCACAGAGCCCATTTACTCTGGGTCTGCACAGAGTCCAGGCTTTGGCTCAATGTCTAACTAGTAAGGGTTGGATTTAACGCCCATTGGCTTCAATAGGATTTTGATCAGACTTCAAGGACCTGATCCAAAGCCCACTGAAATCAACGGGTGCTGACCAGGCTGTAAACACACAGGTTTAATGTCACCCTTATCTTTATGCTTTTATGGAAAGCAATTTATAGATAAAGGGAAGTTACAGAAGACATGTCATCTTTGAGTATTTGCAGTCACTCTGCCGTTAGCCTTATAACAACAGACACTGCTAAGAGTTATAGCCATACAGAAATGCATTGCCGGTCATCTATTATTGGTTTGGAGTCCAAACTAATGTCATCTATGGAACCAGGGTACCTGGGGAATGCATAATACACAGTTTCTAAAAAACAAACAAACAGTCGTTAATTTCCACTCAATGTATATTAAAAGAGAAGAATTACTTAAAAAGGTGACTGCAGAGAATTTTATTAAATTGAGCTGGTTATCTATTTTGCTCTTCTAATGGGGTTTTCATTCTTAACGTTTTTCTTCAAAAACGGGTTGTGTTTTTTTCCTGCTTGTTTTGGTTCTTTTAACTTGAGAAAAAACAGGAATGGCTGGTTCTGCTAGAGGACCTGCTAAGTGTGTCAGATCACGTTTATTATGAGCCCTCCCACCCGGACTGAAAGAGTAAGCCTACTTTAACATTTTGGAGATGGGATGGCTTTGTTAATTTGTCCTTAACGTTAAACAGATATTAAACAAAACATACACCCCTTCCCCACAAAGTGTCCAACTAACTATACCTTCCCTGCCAAATTGCTTGGTTTTCACTCTAAGATCTTGTCATGTTACTATTTGACTAATTCAGTGGTTCTCAACTAGGGGGAGGGGCTGAGCAGGTTTCAGGGGGGCTGCCAAGCAGGGCCAGTATTAGACTCGCTGTGGCCCAGGAAGGAAAGCTGAAACCAAACCGCATGGGGCTGAAGCCCAGAGCCCTGAGCCCCATCACCCAGGGCTGAAGCCAAAGTCTGAGCAATTTAGCTTCATGGGAGCCCCTG
The DNA here is from genome assembly GCF_965140235.1 of Caretta caretta. NCBI lineage: Eukaryota > Metazoa > Chordata > Testudines > Cheloniidae > Caretta > Caretta caretta. The sequence goes on along the minus strand of NC_134212.1, from coordinate 20,543,234 downwards.
TAGCAGGGTGTCGTAAATATAAAGGGAAGGGTAAACACCTTTAAATCCCTCCTGGCCAGAGGAAAAACCCTTTCACCTGTAAAGGGTTAAGAAGCTAAGATAACCTCGCTGGCACCTGACCAAAATGACCAATGAGGAGACAAGATACTTTCAAAGCTGGAGGGGGGGAACAAAGGCTTCTCTCTGTCTGTGTGATGCTTTTGCTGGGACCAGAGCAGGAATGCAGGTCAGAACTCCTGTAAAGGGTTAATAAGCAATCTAGTTAGATATGCTTTAGATTCTGTTTTGTTTAAATGGCTGATAAAATAAGTTGTGCTGAATGGAATGTCTATTCCTGTTTTTGTGTCTTTTTGTAACTTAAGGTTTTGCCTGGAGGGATTCTCTCTGTTTTGAATCTGATTACCCTGTAAGGTATTTACCATCCTGATTTTACAGAGGTGATTCTTTTACTTTTTCTTTAATTAAAATTCTTCTTTTAAGAACCTGATTGCTTTTTTCATTGTTCTTAAGATCGAAGGGTTTGGGTCTGTGTTCACCTATGCAAATTGGGGAGGATTTTTATCAAGCCTTCCCCAGGAAAGGGGGTGTAGTGCTTGGGGGGATATTTGGGGTGGGGGGGGGGGAGAGACGTTTCCAAGTGGGCACTTCCCCTGTTCTTTGTGTACCCTAGAGTTCAGAGTGGGGAAGGAACCTTGACACAGGGCAATTCCCTGCTTTCTAACGCTGGCCATGGCTTTTATATGCAGAAAACCAGTTTTTGTGGCACAGGTGGGCCACGGAGTGTATACAGCAAGTTGGGGGGAGGGGCCTCTGAAGGGAAAAGGTAGTGCAGGGGCTCTCAACTTTACCAGAGACAAGACCTTAACTTGGTGCTAAAAATGAAGCAGATTTTTTTTTTTTTTAAAACAACCCTTCCTCCACCCAAACTTGTTCAAAACCACTCTCCATCATGAAGTAGTACAGGGGTCTCAAACTCAAAATCTTCCTTAGGGCCAGTGCCAGTCCTCAAATCCTCCCAGAGGGCCAATAATGTCACTCATGCCACCTAGAACCCGCCCCCACAAAACTCCCCTCCCCAAAAACCTCCACCCCCCACCTGCCTAAGGCTCTGGGAAGGAGTTTGCGGGCTGGGGGTGTGTGGGAAGGGGGAGAGAGTGTGCAGGCTCTGGGAGGGGGTCGGGGGTGCAGCGCTGACCTGGGGCTCCAAGGCAGGGCAGGCCGGGGGGCTTCTGTGCGCTGCTGCCCCCAGGCACCACCCCCACAGCTTCCCATTGGCCGTAGGGGCACTTGGGGTGGGGACAGCGTGTGGAGGCACAGCCCCACCCCACCCCGGGGCCAGCAGCCACTGGAGTGAGCAGGCAGACGCTGCTCAGCTCCGCTGCACTGCCGGGGCCCCTAGGGGGAGCGCCTGGGGCGGCAGGTAGGGCCAAGGGGGAGACCTGGCCCCAAAACTGCTGGAGCCCCGCGGGCCACATTGGGGAAGTTCATGGGCTGCAGATGGCCGGTGGGCCAGGACTTAAATACTACTTCAGGGGTCTCAAAGTGGGGAAAGGAGGGGAATCCTTCTCTCCCACTTGCAGGACACCTTTAAATAAACAGAATAGTTTCCTTTTGCGTGAGGGGCCCACACAAAACAAGTTCAGAATCGAAACCCCCCAACTCATAGTGAGATTATATACTAGGGCCCAGATTTTTAAAGGGTTTCAGGTGTTGCTGCACTCAGCATTGCAATGCCGAACTGAATTAGGAAACTAAATCTCATTTTCAAAAAGGATTTAGGCCCTTCACAGCCAAATTCCCATTGACTGTCAATGGAATTTAGACTCCTAAGTCTAAACCCCTTTTGGTTCCTAAATCAGTTAGGCATTGCAATGCTGTGCACAGTAACACCCAAACAGCTTTAAAAGTATGGGTGTAGAACTATTTAAAAAATAATAAAAGTGATGTTATGAAAGTTGCATTTTCCAGTCAATCTGGCAATTTCTCTTATTCAGCATTGCAGACTGTACTGGGGAGAATCCAACAGGATAGGAAACTGAAAGAGTGATAATACAGTCAGCCGGTGCATCTGAAGAAACTAGCTTTCAAAGTAAAAATTAAAAAGAAATAAGTTATATTGCCAGGTCGGTCTTTTGAAAGTTACCCAACTGAGTGACTAAGACAGTGAGAAATGACCAATAAAATCTAAAGCCATTTCACAGGAAGAATGTCTCTCTAGATACAACAAGATCTGTTAATCAGTAGAATAGACAGCAGTAAATCTGAGAGAGCAGGGGAATACAGGTCTTACTAGAGTCAACCACAGATCTTTACTTTCTCTTGTATTTGGGAATGGATCAAGAATGGGGATTGGATCTTGGACTTTCAGGGGAAAAAACACACACACACTCTGATAAGTAGGAGTGGAGGAAATGCTACTCTTGGTATTTCTGACCTGGATGAAGCCACAACATTTCTCGCAAAGAAATAAATCAAATTAATGACTATTCTTTTGAGATTTAGCATCTAAACGTTATTGGGGACTGGATCCTTCAGGTGACTGGGAATGACTGTTAGTGGTCCTCTTCTTCTTGCCTGTCTAAAATGTTTTCCAGTAGAGTTAGTCAGAAAAGGAAAGTTACCACCTGTGAAATGAAAGCAATTTCTCTCTTCCTTTCCCCCGCTCCAAAACTGGTTTTAAAAAATAAAAATAGTTTTCAAAATGTTTTGTTGTCAAAACCGAAACCAAAAGAAACAACCAAACACACACACAATCCCAACCCCCCCGAGAAAACCAAACCCAAACCCAAAAAACCTCTGACCAAACAAACAAGCCCCACAAACACCCAGAGCTTTTGGTAAATGAAAATTTTTGATAACCATTTCAGTATCTATTTGCATAAAAATGTGTTAAAACAAAAAAAGCATCAATAATATTGATTAGTTTTAAAGAGATCATTTTATGAAAACCCCCTCCACACACATGCACTTTGAAAGATTTTGACCAGCTCTCCCGAGCAGTGTCTTGGCTCGATCATTAAATGAGGTTAGCGCAATCAGGCTGTTACAACAGTATGCCTGCAAATTGGGCAAGTACACACAAAATTTTGGGTGGCAGAAATAAGAGGGAAAGAACAAAGCTCTGTGTTTGTGCTACTGATAATGAGAGGCTTGAGGATCTTAAAACCCAAGCCCCAGTTAAACAGCAATCTGGCTGAAATAAAAATACATTTTTTAATCTATTTTACCTTTTGTGAACTCACTTTGGGTCCTTAAGTGCTTTGGTAAGTCTGCACCTGCTAAAGAATTGCCTGTTGTATTAGGATGTCCTCCCAGGCCAAACCAAAAAATATGGGTTATTGACTTGCCATCTAGGGAAAACTTCCTCTGATTTTAAAGAAAGAGCCCCACTCTGAATCCATATATTACAGGTCTGGAAAACACATCTCATCATAAGAATCTGAAGTAGCTCGATTTATTTTGTTTACTGATGAGAAAGTCAAGAGGTGACTTGATCGTCATCATCCTCAAGCACCTACACAGGGGAGAAAGTTAGTACACAGCTCTTTAATCTAGCAAAGAAAGACATGAGAGCTAATGGTCGGAAGCTAAAGCTACACAAATTCAGACGAGAAACAAGACATATTTAGTTAGTTTTACAGTGAGGATAATTAGCCATTAGAATGTTGATGGATGCTCCATTACTTGAAGTCTTAGACATCCACGTTTGAGTTCAAAGCTATGCTACAGCTCAACCAGAAATTAATGGATGAGGAGTTTCTTTGGCCTGTGTTATACCAGAGGTAAGACTACACAATCATAACGGTCCCTTCTGACCTTAAAATATATTAATATGAGAAAGTCATTCTGAGCGGTGCTGGTTGAAAAAAAGTTTGAAATTTGATCAACACAATGACAATTTTTTCATGAAAAGTTCTCATGGATTTCAACCAGCTCTAAATTTGAGCTCTAATTCCCACCAGAATTAAATGATGCATTAAAATTCGTCTGGAGTAGACAGGCACTGGACAGCACATTGAAGTTGTACTAAGGTTTCGCTCCTTCTGTTACTAGAAAGTAAGTAAGTGTGTGTGTGAGTTAGTAAAAGAATAGCGCTAGAGCATGGAGCTGAAATACAAATACAAGGTGGGATCTGTAGACCTCATTACGAGATGCCCAGAATATATTTTATGAGGCAGCAATTATTGGGTGGATAAAAACAGGGGGCTGCGTTGTGCTCTTAGTTACATCCGTGCTACCTTGCCGAGTTCAGTGGGGTTGTCGGAGTAGAATTCAGCCAGTCTTGCCTGCTCAGATGTATACATATAAAGTACACAACGAAAAAATTCAACTTGCATGTCCCCTGAATTCTAGGAGACACTTATAGGGAACAATGTGAATTTAAGGTTGGTAATTAAAAAAGGGGGCAGCATTAAAATCATACTGCAGAGCCTTTTTACATGTACAGTATTTCTGAGAAAGAGTGCGGTGCCCACATAATACAAGTGGTCCTGACAGTAAACAAAGTTTTAGCTCCTGTGCTAAATTTTCAGAGTGCTATGAGGGGTTTAGCCAAGTACGGTAAAGCAATCTCAAGGAAACCTGAATTCCTTAATTCACATCTAGTGTAGAAGTTATTAACCCTTGGATAGGACAGAAAACAGACCCCTTCATCCTAGCTGTCTCGTAGGCCTCACCCCACTATGTACGTATCTCAGATCAATACATAGTTTGGTACAACTGGCAACCTCTGCTCCAGAAAGACCCGACAAGAGAGTAACAAGCCACGTTGAAGAAGCTCACACTGCAACCGGCTCAACACAGCCCGGTGGCACTTTTACATGCACCAGATTCACCCCCAAGTGAAAAGACTGGTCAGGAAGGTAGTACAAGCCCAAAGAATGAAATGAAGAACCAGTATGAGAGATTAGGTTGCGCCAGGTCTGTAGCTGAGATTTATGCTAGTCCAGGTGTCCTGTGAATCAATCTTGATGTGGGGGAAGATACACAAGGTAAAATGAAACAACAAAAAACACATACTTAGATACAATGACATTTAATAAAGGTCTGGATGAGAGATACAGGCGGGGTCGGGGGAAGAAGAGAACAGATACATATAACAACAAACAAACGAAAGTGGATGCCATCAGCCCTAGCATGAAAAATCAAATGAATTATGAGGAGCAGCTATCAAGGCTGTCTGAGATACTGTTTGTTATTGTGCTGATCTTATCATTGCTACGCTATGTCTGCAACAGAGTCATGAAAATTAGGGCATTTAGGAGATCCAAGACAGTCCTGCCCAACAACAGCCTAATGCCTGGTACATATGTATGTAACACCATATAATGATTGGTTACTGGGGGTTGCTCAGGGGAGCTGGGATATTGATATCTTGCACCTATAGGGAATGGTGGGGGTGGGGGGAGAGGAAAATAAAAAACAGGACCAAAGGATCTGTTTTGGAAAGCAAAGGCTAAGTAGGAATTAAAATGTATCATTGCAACACAAGAGGTCAGATCTGGGAATTCACCACCAGTCCTTTGAGATGAGGTGCCTGACAGCTTCAAAAACAACCAGCCCCACCTACCAGTTTGGTCTGCAATAAGCCCAGTTAGAATTTGGTTATCAGGCTACTGTGGTTACAGTAGATTGGAGCAATCCCCAGTTTTAGCCTCCAATTCCAATCCACTTTGCAGCCAAAAAAGGGTTTGAAATATTTTGAGATTACCGACAGCGAAGGCAGACATCTAGTACTGCACACTGGAGTTGTGTGGGAAGATCTTTAATGCAGGAGGTTGCAAATCAGTTGCTTTAATAGGATTTGGACTGGATTTTGATGCTATGAGCTTAAAACAGTGAGAGCGGGAACAGGGAAGAGGCTTCAGAACGGCATTAACAACAACAACAACAACAACAAAACCAGAAAAAGAAGTTCCTCTGCTCCATTTAGGACCGTTTCTAGCTTTTTAGTGTCTCTGTGAAGCTCCACTAAACCTTACTAAGATTTAATGCCCAAACTGTGATTTTCCCCACCAGCATTCAGCTAGGTAGTGATATTGCAAATAGTAAACACTGAATTGCTGGATTTGATTATTCATGTAGGGGGTAAAAGCCATTATGTATGAATATATACAGATGTTACCATTTTGCAACTGATCTAAACATAGGTCAATTTTAGACTTTGGCACACAAACCATCCACTATGCAATGGCCCACGTATGCAGCTGGGATCCTATGTGAGGAAGAATCATAGGGGCTGCTGAAGAGATGGAATAAGCTTATAATTAGATGAGCAAAGAACCAGGGCACATGCTTTATTCCCAAGCAAATGGCCCCTTTAAAAAGAAAGGGGTGTGGTGGGAGAATCAAAAGAGATGGGGAATGGCAGAGTGAGATGTAGTAACATACAAGTTAACACAATTTGAATTTTTGAGACCAGATGTTATTAGATGAATGCCAAGATTCTGCTCAGTATTGTGCATGGCCCCTCCCAGAGTTTACCACATCCAGGTGAGAGTCACCTATATCCTTGGATTTGTGTTGTGCTGCTCCCATGATGCAAAGCAGCTACAAACGGAACACAACTTACCCTTTGTACTGGGCTTATAGCGGCTTTACACAAAAATGGTGTAAAGCAGCCAGAGCTGACTGGTGAATCCAGCCTGTGCAAAATATTCCTAACAAAATCAAGTGAAACAAATCAAGTGTTCTGACATTGGCTAAAGTCAGAACACATTGCTTAAAAAGACACGATGGTTTTCAGAGCCTTCCATGTGAACATAGATGCAGACTGCAGCAAACGTGGACAGGCCTGTGATTTGGGGTTGAAATGCTACTGTCTGCTGGTTTGCAGGACTGTCACCATATTGATCAAGTTTGCTTTGAGATTCTGGGTCCATGTAAAGTCTGCAACCCAACAGTCCCCATCACACAAAATGAAGGCTAGAGCAAAGGCACATGGTTGGGTATGAGGAGGTGGGGGTGGAGGGAGATTTTGGGAAACCACTAAATTCTACATATTTATAGTCCGGACTAAAACATTTGGCCTCTACATTTCCTTTCCTCCTTTCAATACCTCTTCATCGTCTTGAGTATCTGCCACAAAGGAAATCTTTCATCAGAGACAACAACTTCTCTCCTGCAGTTTGCTTCCATGGATGATGGCTCACTTCTGAATACAGAGTGCAGACTCAGAGGTTGATTTCAGCAAAACCATCTCCTCAGAAAAGTGTATCCTGGTCCCCCGTACACACTCAAAAAGAGCTTATTAATATTCTGAATTTCTCAAAGGGAATTTTCTATATAAATTCAAAGAGCTCTACAAAAGTGGGTAACTGCTAACTAGTTCCATTTTACAGATGTGGGAAACTGAGGAACACGTGGGTGACATGACTTGCCCAAGGTTACGCAATATTTCTGTGGCAGAGGATGAGAGTTTGGTTCCACTTCATAACTTCCCTTGTTTTACTATAATCAGGCATATAGCGAGTTGTGGCACCAATTCAGAAATTTCTTGGAGGGAAGAGAATGGGGAAATGCTGATCCTGCCCCACCAACCCCAGCAGGGACCCTGCTTGGGTCCCAACTCATGCCCTATCTCATCCACCCCACAGGAAGGCTGGGTCTCCTTCAGCCAGGAAGTCTCCTCTCTCTTCCATCAGGGCATGAGCTGGTACCACCAGGAGTCAAGCTCTCAGCAGACTCCCCTGCAGTCTGCCATACAGGAACGAACTCTCCACACACCAGGTCGCAATGCTACTCAATAAGTTTGGCCAGGCCACCCCTCCATCTGTACAGAGGTGTAGCTGAGCCAAATTTCTGTGGTGCTGTCACCATGCAGCTGGGGCAAAAATCTGGATCACTCCAGCAGCAGCTGTTAAAGCTCTTTTGGGGGAGGAGGCAACCCCCCTGCTCCAAACTGTCACCAGTGATAGCCAGCCCGTAGAATCAGGTGAGGATCCTGGGCCTTGATTCAAACACTTCTGAACTTAGAGAAAAATCCAGATTTGAACTTTGGCATTTGAGTGCATCTCTCTTTGAAAGAGGTACACATGGGCACAGACATACTGTCCCTGGCTTAAAACATCCCTATAAGCTTCCAATGCTGTGATGTCAGGCACTAGACCAGAGGTCCCCAAACTGTGGGGCATGTGCCCCTAGGGGGCACGGAGGAACATTAGGGGGAGTAATGGGCCCAGGCCAGCACCCATGGGGGGGCGGGTAGGGAGCGCCACCCAGCCTCACCCCACCTCCAGCTCTGCTCCTGCCCCCACACCCAGCCCTGCACCTGGTCCCATCCCCAGCGCAGCTCTGCATCTGGCTGCAGACCTATCTGCAGCTCTGCTCCTGGCTCCTGCCCCCAGCCTTGGCCCCTGGCCACAGCTCCATTCCTGGCCCCAGACCCACCCCCAGCTGCGGCCTTGGCCCCCTTACCACTGTCTGTGTCCCCCCCTCCCAGAGCCATGGTCCTGCTCCTGCCCAGGAGGACATGACCCTGAAAAGTTTGGGGACCACTGCACTAGACAAACCAAAGCAACACAGGAGATACAGCAGTTAGAGAGGGATTTAAGAGTCAGGTAATAAGAGACCTGATTGATGTCACTGAAGTGAGAGGGGAGATATTGCTGCACCACATGCTGAATAGTGCCATCGAGTGAGACCGAGGTCTGCAGTATCAGAAAGAAGCTGCAACAGAGGATGCTAAGATGGTATGGGCATGTATGACAGATGAAAGAAGGGAATCCTGTTAGGGAGGAATTTGAGATTAGAGTTAAATGAAAACAATGAGGAGTCCGGTGGCACCTTAAAGACTAACAGATTTATTTGGGCATAAGCTTTCATGGGTAAAAAACCCACTTCTTCAGATGCACGGAGTGAAAATTACAGATACAGGCATAAATATATATTGGCACATGAAGAGAAGGGAGTTACCTTACAAGTGGAGAACCAATGTTGAAGGCCAATTCAGTCAGGGTGGATGTGGTCCACCCCCAGTAATTGATGAGGAGGTGTCAATACCAAGAGAGGGAAAATTGCTTTTGTAGTGAGCCAGCCACTCCCAGTCCCTATTCAAGCCCAAGTTGAGTTAAACAGTGTATGGAAGGATGGAGTGGACCAGCAAGTGGAAATGGAGTAAGCAGTGGACCAGCAAGCCTGGAAAAAGACTGATCTGGCAACCTGACCACAGCCGCTGGGAAAAAGGGAAGAAGAGGTAATAAAGGCCCCGATGAAGAAAACAATCTACCAAAAACCAAAGGGAACAATCCACAATCCTCATAAACTCACCAGCACACATGTCCACAGTTATGCTACTTTCCAGTTTAATATGGCTTCTTCCCTTTAACATTTCAGAGTACACAGGATAAGAAAGATTGCACAGTTTAGTGCAGGCTTCCCGATTAAATCTTACAAAGTGCAAGAAAGAGTACTCAAAAGGGGGGAAAAAAGTAGTATCTAAGATACCAGAATGCCTCACCCGATAACTCAGTTTAAACAGGTGTTTAAAAAACAGATTCTCACAATAGACATTGATAGCTCCACAGAGCTATGGGGATCTGGATAGTAGACAGAGCTGGGGAGCCACCTGGGCCAGGGCCCAACCACTTGTCATACAACAGCAGCTCCACTCGACAGCGTAAGCTACAGTAGAACCTCAGAGTTCTGAGCACCGCGGGAATGGAGGTTGTTCGTAACTCTGAAATGTTCATAACTCTGAATAAAACAATATGACTGTTCTTTCAAAAGTGTACAAGTGAACAGTGACTTAATACAGCTTTGAAACTTTACTATGCAGAAGAAAAATGCTCCTTTTAGCCATCTTAATTTAAGTGAAACAAGCACAGAAACCGTTTCCTTACCTTGTCAATTTTTTTTTTTTTTTAGTAGTTTACGTTTCACACAGTACTGTATAGTATTTGCTCTTTTTTTGGTCATCTCTGCTGGATTGCGTACATCCGGTTCCAAATGAGGTGTTTGGTTGACTGGTCAGTTTGTAACTGAGGTTCGACTGTACCGCCTATCTTCTGGAAATACTGACCTAGCCCATCTGTTTTTTTGGTATCCTGCTTCCTTTTGGCTCTTTTAAAAAAAAACTTAGTTGCTTATGAAACGTCCCATTTGGGGCTTTATAGGCTTAGACTAGATGATGAGTGGTGACAAATTCAAAAGAAACTCAGCGGCAACTAAAGACTCCAATGTTTTGAGGAAAGGAGACAGATGATATACTTTTACTATTCTAGAACACACACCATTAAGGGTAATGCTTCAGATTATGGTTCCCAAATATGCACTTAATTTAGATTCAACAAGATACTTACATGTTAATAAAAATTACAAACAGTGAGTTCCATCGAGTGTGTAATAGATGCACATGTCTCTCACAGCGTGTGAAGGTAATCGTAAAATTAACTACTAAAGCTGCGTTATTACATCCAAAATTCTAAGCATCCTACGGAACATCACGTAAACACATCATCCTGATACACATGCTGGGTGGAGTCACACAAAACTACACAGGTATCTGTGTGTAATATTTGAATGTCTCACAAGATGGATAAAAATAGATCATTTATTTGAAAAACAAATTAAAAATCAGATTGTTATATAATTTTTTTTTAAAAAACGAACCTGTTTAAAATGAAATTTTAATTTATACAAAATACGTTAAGGCCTAAAACTATAATCTCTTAAAATATTTAAATAAAGAATGAGGAATCCATGAGCCTCTATCAAAAACTTGGCGTTAAAAGCTACTTTTCTATGTAAAAAAGAATCTATGGAAAAAGTTCGCTTTTGAGGTTAAGTTTATATATATAAGCCCTTGCACTTAGCAGCACAGCCCCTTGTTCCTCTTAGGATCAAGCCCTTAATACAGTACATGACCTATTGTGCTTATAAGCATTATTATATATATGGCACAAATAGGTCATATACTATATTAAGGGCTTGATACTGGGGAGACCCAGGAGTTATGCTACTGGGTACAAGAGACTGGCAAAGTCATCATAGGCATTGGAATCCAGCCCCCAACTCCAGGAGACGCTATACTGGATGAGACCAAAAGATATTTGGCTAGATGGACCAGTCTTTGGACAGTGACTGGTGCCAGAAGCTTTGGCAGGAATGAACAGAACAGAATAATTGATTGAGTGATCCATCCCGTTGTCCAATACCAGCTTCTGGCAGTCAGGTTTAGGGACACTCAGAGCATAGAGTTGCGTCCCACACCATCTTGGCTAATAGCCACTGATGGACTTATCCTCCTTGAACTTATCTAATTATTTTTTGAGCCCAGTTATACTTTTGGCCTTCACAACAGCCCCTCGCAATGGAGTTCTACAGGTTGACTGTGTGAAATAGTATTTTCTTACATTTGTTTTAAACCTGCTGCCTGTTAATTTCATCAGGTGATTCCTGGTTCTTGTGCTATATAAAGGAGTAAATAACAGTTCCTTGTTCACTTTCTCCACATGATTTTGTAGCTCTCTATCATATCCTCTTTATCTGTCTCCAAGATGAACCGTCCCAGTCTTTTTAATCTTTCCTCATATGGAAGCTATTCCACACCCCTAAATCATTTTTCTTGTCCTTCTCTGTATTTTTTCCAATTCTTATATATATATATCTTTTTTGAGATGGGATGACCAGAACTGTACACAACATTCACAGTGTGATCATACACTGAATTTAGAGAGAGGCATTATGATATTTTCTATCCCTTTCTTAATGATTCCTAACATGGTGTTAGCTTTTTTGACTACTGTTGCCCACTGAGCAAACGTTTTTGCAGAACTCTCACAAAGCAGATGAACTCTCACAGCCAAAGCAGTCAGTGTCGAACTAAAGAGAAATGTAGACAATATGCCAAATATCCTGAAACCTATTTCCATAGCCTTGGAGAAACTGCAGAAAGATCGCTGCTCTATTGTTGGTGTTGTTGAAATTTGGGAAGACTTTCAAGTGACATCAAAGAAAGAAATACCCAACAACAAAGTTAAATTGCAGGCAGCGAAGAAGTGGATGGATCAAGCACCTACTCCACCTCATTTTCTTGCCAATATTCTCAACCTGAAGTACCAGCATAGATGCCTAACTACTGCTATGATATGGGCATCTAATAAGTACCCATCAGTCTTGCCAACCATAATAAATTGCAGGGCTGGAGGTGAATTATTTAAGAAGTACCTATTTGCTGATGATGTTTTAAAGAAAGTCACACCACTGATCTGGTGGAAGTCACCAGCTAAGCACCTATAATTAGACTTTATTGAAGTGCTAGACCAGCTTTTGACAGTAGTAGACTCTTCGGACTGATTCATTCAAAGTTAAAAAATTGATTGGGAGAGTTTGAGACAGTCTGTACCTTTATGCTCATTTTTACAAAACTATGATACATTTTGTATGAAGTATGCCTTGTGAGGTGTATTTTGAAAACCGTAATTTGCTGATCATTATTGGCCTGATAAAATGTGCGAGGCAACATTGTATGTAAAGTTACAAGATTCTACTATATGACTTTACTGAGACATGCTCCAAGTTTAGACAAGCATGCACAAACCAGTTCCTCAGAGACACAAGGCCAACTGATGCCTCAACCAGATGTCAACAAAACCAAATGAACTATCACCTGATTAAGCCACCATTCTTTGGCAGGAGAAAGGGTGAGAGTAGAAAATGTACATCTTGGCCGTGTAACAGCTGCGGGTTCCTGTGTAGACAGACGAGCTGTTGCCTGAACCCTATCTGGAGAGGATTCTCAAAAGAGGAGGAAAAGATATAAAAATAAGGAACAGAGGCCCCAAATCACTTCTCTTCCCTCATCTCTACTCACGGCATCAACAACATTTGAAAGACAAAAGCAGCATCATTGCACTGGGGGAGGGTCCCTGGCTGAAAGAAATCCAGTTAGACTGTTATAAACATGTGGTAAGAAACCTTCTTGCTTTAAATTCACTTAGATTGTTAAATTAGGTATTAATTTGCATATTACCTTTTATTTCTTTGTAACCAATTCTGACTTTTATGCCTCATTACTAAGGCTACAATTCTATCATGGAGGTTGCAGAAGTCACAGAATCTGCGACTTCCAGAGACCTCCGAGACTTCAGCCTGCGGCAGCTGGGAACAACAGGGCCCTCCGGAGTGCCGAGCAGCTCCCAGCCACCCTTGGGTCCCCTGGAGCTCTGAGGAGCTCCCGGCTACCCCAGGTGGTGGGGGAACCCTGCAGCTGAGCTCCCCCATTTTGTCACAAATATTTTTTATTAAAAGTCACCAACAGGTCATGGGCATCCATGAATTTTTCTTTATTGACTGTGACCTGTCCATGACTTTTACTAAAAATATCCGTGACAAAATCTTAGCCTTACTCATTACTTGTAATGATTTAAAATCTTTCTGTAGTTAATAAATTTTATTGTTGTATCTAAGCCAGTGTGGACTGAAGTGCTTGGGAAAAGACATTTGAGAAAACAGGGTTTGTGTATATTATTTTCTATTAATGAAATGACAGACTTTCTATGAGCTTGTTCAGAAGGAAAGAGCTGGGCAGTGCAAGATGCACATTTTGGTGGATGAGTCTGGGACTAGGAATTTGCTGGTGTCACTCTCCAATATGGGAGTAATTTATATGCTGGAAGCTGCATGGGAGCAGGCCAGGAGCGGTCGCTCTTACAGTAAAGTAGTGTAAAAGGCACCCCAGGTTGGAGAATTGAGAGACACAGCTTTTCAACAGTCCAGCTTGTACCCTGGGTAATGTCACAAAGTTAAAGCAGGAAAACTTGTCTCTCTCTTTCAGTCTATGAATAAAAACCAGAAGGGAGGGGATGAGAACTACTAGTTTTAAAAGTTTGAAGGACAGTTTAAGTAATTTATAAGACTGTAGTCTCCTTTTCAAGAGACTTTGGTGAATCGGAACTTAAACTCTAGTCACTTTCACATAGATATATTTGAAAATTCTCTCAGGCTGACCAGAAATCAGTTTAATTCACTGAGTACAGTTAATTCTTCTATTCCTTTAATAAGTCATTTAGCTAAAAAAAGATATATGTTTTGATAAGAGAAGTTTATATAGCCAAAACATTTAAGGTTTCAGAGTAGCAGCCGTGTTAGTCTGTAACCGCAAAAAGAAAAGGAGGACTTGTGGCACCTTAGAGACTAACCAATTTATTTGAGCATAAGCTTTCGTGAGCTACAGCTCTCTTCATCGGATGCATGCAGTAGAAAATACAGTGGGGAGATTTTATATACACAGAGAACATGAACCGATGGGTGTTACCATACATACTGTAACAAGAGTGATCAGGTAAGGTGAGCTATTACCAGCAGGAGAGCGGGGGGGGAGGGGGAAGAGCAGGGAGGGGGAACCTTTTGTAGGGAGAATCAAGATGGGCCATTTCCAGCAGTTGACAGGACGTCTGAGGAACAGTTGGGGGGGGGGGGGGAGGATGTGGAATAAACATGGGGAAATAGTTTTACTTTGTGTAATGACACATCCACTCCCAGTCTTTATTCAAGCCTAAATCAATTGTATCCAGTTTGCAAATTAATTCCAATTCAGCAGTCTCTCGTTCGAGTCTGTTTTTGAAGTTTTTTTGTTGAAGAATTGCCACTTTTAGGTCTGTAATCGAGTGACCAAAGAGATTGAAGTGTTCTCTGACTGGTTTTTGAATGTTATAATTCTTGAGGTCTGATTTGTGTCCATTTATTCTTTTACATGGAGACTGTCCAGTTTGGCCAATGTACATGGCAGAGGGGCATTGCTGGCACGTGATGGCATATATTATATTGGTAGATGCACACGTGAACGAGCCTCTGATAGTGTGGCTGATGTGATTAGGCCCTATTCTGGTGTCCCCTGAATAGATATGTGGACACAGTTGGCAACAGACTTTGTTGCAAGGATAGGTTCCTGGGTTAGTGGTTCTGTTGTGTGGTTGCTGGTGAGTATTTGCTTCAGGTTGGGGGGCTGTCTGTAAGCAAGGACTGGCCTGTCTCCCAAGATCTGAGAGTGTGATGGGTCGTCCTTCAGGATAGGTTATAGATCCTTGATGATGCGTTGGAGAGGTTTTAGTTGGGGGCTGAAGGTGATGGCTAGTGGCGTTCTGTTATTTTCTTTGTTGGGCCTGTCCTGTAGTAGATAACTTCTGGGTACTCTTCTGGCTCTGTTAATCTGTTTCTTCACTTCAGCAGGTGGGTATTGTAGTTGTAAGAACGCTTGAGCATCCGATGAAGTGAGCTGTAGCTCACGAAAGCTTATGCTCAAATAAATTGGTTAGTCTCTAAGGTGCCACAAGTACTCCTTTTCTTTTTGCAAAAACATTTAAGGTGGCTTTGCTTAATAAAATAAATCGTAGATGCTGTTGTGTGTTTTAATTAAATTCCAGTTACCATCCTAATGCAGCTTGACACCAGCCATGAGCAAAAAGTTAATTATCTGGCCAATAAGCAATATAGCATTCATCATTTCCTAAACTTTACTAAAAATGTACAATTAATAAGAATTTGAAATATTAAGCTATACAATTGCTTATATAAATGTATATATTTATAGCGTACCCTCCTTAGTAGCAAAAAGATGTACCAAATCTAGTGTAAAGGCTCTATTTAGTTCTAAAATGAAAACATGTTGATTTACATCAACCAATGAGAATGCACCTTTCTTTGGAAAAGAACTGAAGTACAAATGGGAAAGTTGAGTAAAAGATTAAAATCGGGGCTTTCCACTTGATTTAAATAAATGATTTACATCGCTGATTTAAATTGCCATGATTGGTGTCTGTCTCATCAACATGAAAGAGAGAGATCCCTGTTACTGGTACAATCCAGATTTCCTCGGATAACATCACCCCAGCCTTAGATAGCTCCTGAGTACATCAGAAAGCAGACACTGCTAACAAGCTTTTCTTGCATGACTTGTCTCTCTCTGCTCACCATCTAAATGGAACCTAAATCTGGTGCTACGTACACCACTCACTTCAGTGGAATTGTTCTCCATTTACATCAGTGACAGAGGAGCAAAATCAGGCCCTGTGAACATTAGATACAACAGATCTGTTCAATCATTAAACACACATGATTGCTTATCAAATGCAACGTCACATAAATCTGCTAGGAGCTAATTGCCTATTATAGCTCACAGTACTGCTAGAATCAGCACGGAACGATAAAGTGACTTTTTAAAAGGAGAGAAAGCTAACAGAGCAACCGCTGTTAGCCTGAGCTTGCAGGGCTTGACGAGCTTTATTCTCCAATTTCGTCCAAGGTAAGTGCTTCTGTTACCCCTCCAGTTAATTGTCAGGATCCCTCTGCCAAGCTCCCTTCAATTTTAAGGTAAGATCATAGGGGCAAAATGGAAGAGAGGGATTTTTTTTTAAATTCACCCAATTTCTTCACACCTCCCATGCCATTACTGCAGCTATTTCAGTTGTAAACACCTGCAATATAGTCACAAGACTGGATTGAGTAACGTGACGATGACAGAGACTGACATGCTCAGTATTTCAACTTCAATGCAGGGAACTTAAGGGAAGGAGGTGAGAACTGGCTGGTGCCAGCCAATGTGTTATGTGGTTTTTAAAAACAAACCAACCAACCAACCACACACATTTTTTAATTAGGCCAGAGTGGCTGGAAAAAAGGATGGAACAAAACAAGATAAACATGGGATGATGTGAAATAGTGAGCAGTATACCTGAAGAAAAAAGTTTGCCAGTTAAGACTAGCTCTAGCTAAGGTTTACCAGATCATGGCTTTACAAGAGCACTATTTAGGAGACAGATGTCTCTTCCTGTGACTCAGGACTAGAACATCCCCAGCTCTTCAGATCCACTTGTGGAGGAGGTGGTCCCTACACGCATGGAAAGGGGGCTCATGAAACTATCTCCCCATCCCCATATCTAGCAAGCCCTTGCCACGCAGTCTAGGTGAGAGGGCAGAGATTAGGCAAGTCATAGGAGGCTGCAAATAATTCTTCGTTCTTCCACAGAATTTGTCTGGAAGAAACATAACACAGGCTGGGGCTGCGCTATGGTCTATGTAGTCCCACAGGCATCCTAAGGGAAGGGTATGGGGAGAAAACCATGGGGGTTAGAGCCAGGATGAATAGGCCTGGCCCTCCTGGGATCTGCCAAGTTTGGGAGCATGGCTCCCACATTTTTCCGGGGGAGATACCGCAAGGAAATCCTCCTGGAGAGTCCCATCCTAAAATTTCAATGCAGGAGGGGATGATTTGGCTGCCTGACTGGAGTTTCTAGGTGCTACTGCAATATGAACAGGGAAGAACGATATACCGTGGGAAGGAATGTGTGTTCTGAAGAGGACAGGAAACGCCAGGGCCAGCAGCTTGAAGTAGGACATTTGGTCAGGAACAGCGATTGACAGGAGTTATTATATAATTGCATATTCATCAGGGGTTTGGGGGGGAGCACAAAACTTGCAACATTCCAAAAAGGGATGGGTGGTGTACATCATACCAGCAAGATGGTTTAAGCAGTGGAACAAGGAAGGAGAGGAAAGTTAGATAAGAGAAATGGAGCAGGAACTTGAAGGAAGGGTAGTAACAGTCGTTTTAAATGGGATTATTTTTAACAGGTAAGGGGTCTTTCATAAGACGACTCAGGAATATTCAGCAGTTTTGACAGGGAGGATATTGACCAGAGGGTTGTGGAAAGAATAATCTGTACAGGAAGGGCACATGCGTGTTCGCGCACACACACACACAGTTCTAATGGAGCAAAGTACTGCCTCCCACAACAAGACCCTTATACCTCACATTTTAATATCCCAAATGCCTCCCACCCGATTTCCATTATTCTTTTCTCCAGACTGAACTGGCTCTTAATGTTGTCTCATTTGAATATATAGAATGGTGGTAATTATATACCCAATTTCAGACTGGGTACCTGCTGTGAAGAAAAATGGACAATTCTTCTGCCTTTACTGATGTCATTTCATGAACTTGCACAACAAGAACTGGATCAGTTGCAAGGCATGATTAAGTGGGATCATCTTCACGAGGCTAAATAGCTTTCACACGGCCATTTTGGGAACTGATATGCAAAGCAAATTAATGTGATTTAAGAAAAAATTATATTCCACCCTTTCATGGTTTCCAGGTGTAGGGACCAATTTGCTTCATAGCAATTTTCATTTCTGGTCTCTTTTTCCAAAACCCTGCATCTGCCAACTATGCTGGCATCTACTGCAGTTAGGAAGCAAATTTCTCTGCAAAGCAAATTCTTCCAGGATGAATTGAGTGAAGGCAGAGCTCATAATTGCACATTACTGCAAACATTTCTGATAAAAACTGGAGAGATATTTTTATCCACATCTCCAGCTGAAAATTGCTGGGAAAGATGCCTTTGAAAAGCCTTCATCTCCAAGCATATAATTACCAGGTCCTTGAACAAAACCACATGACCAACAGAAAAAAAACCCATTCTTATTAAAATAATAAAAAAAATTGGGGATGGCTGTTGGTGGGGATGGAGAGGAAGGCTATTATCCTAACTCCTATATGATTTTACATGTCTCTAGGTAAAGTTATGCAAGTGAATTTCCAAATCAAGTTGAAAGGAAAGCTGAAAAAGAAGTTATCAGTTTTGAAGTTGAGAACATTCATGTTAGTTAATAATGGTGATAAAAATATTAATGTATTAGGAAGTGAAGAATAAAAATGTCACACACACACACAGAGAGCAAACCAATCAGAAACAGGCTGTCCATTATCTGTAGTTGGGAAGAGGGACTCAGCCTAGAACCAGGATTTTCACACATACCAGATGAGCCGTCTGCTCTTAAGCAACGGAACCACCTCCAGGTGAGGTGAATTTACAGTAAAGAAAAACTTGGAGCCCCCATCCTGTAAAGACAGAAGTTCATGCATTACCCAATAGGACTACATGCATTTATAAAGTTAGGCACGGAGTGCTTGCTGAAAGGGACTTTAAACATTTTTTAACTACTCTCTTGCTGTGCAGCTATCGCTGATTTCTTTACAACAGGGTGAACTGGCTCCTTTCAGTCGACCAACCCCCACCCCCAAAACAGCTGGATACAAAACCAAAAAAACACATTTAACATGTGGCATCCTGGCTGGAATAGCATCTCCTGTGACATCTTAGTCAAAAGGAAGCCTGAGCACATATAAAAGGTGTACTTTTACTAGTTTGACAGCAACGTGAAAACTGGTATTTAGAAATTGGACTCTGGCATTTATTGAACTGTTGACCTTGCAAAATAAGGATTCCATTAGTAATGCCAAGTAGTGTCAATGGGGTTAATGACAATGACCCTGCACTGGAACACCATCATTGCGATGCTGGACTTACACAGCAATAGAATGCAGATGAGCCCAGAGACAGTCTGACAACAGGGGCTGCTGGGCACACAGAGTAAAAGAGCAAAAAAGAAATTTAGGCCACTGGCCACCCTGTTTGGTAGCCCTGTGCAAACTGGTGAGAAAGTTTTCCTAACATTCTCCTCCTCCCCCAAACACGCACACTTTTTTGTTCTTTTGCCAGTTTTCACACCCCTGAAATTTCATTCCTTTGCATGTTTTCTACGGTGGAGAAAAAAGAAGTTTCAATAGAAATGGGCTATTTTTGCAAGAAAGCTAGAGACCAATTGCACTTTGTAGACAAAGTCCTTCAGATTTAGCAAAGAATGACTTAGTGATACTGGGCAAAGCCGAATGTCTGGTTGCAGGCCCATCAGAAGGTTCGAAGCACAGTGGTCTGTTTATTTGGCATTACTGAGTTAGCAACTAACATGTTTAATCTGTTAAATGAAATTTAGATTTGATCTCGTCTTCCTCTTTTGTCACTTAACAAGCGGTTAAACTGAGTTTACATCCCTCAAGAATAAAAGCTACATTTGATAATACCACCTTGAAAAATCCAAACAAAATAACATGACTTCTTCTAGAAAATGCAAGGGTTCCCTCCGATCCCTCATGGGTATCTAATACAAACTAGAGACCAAATGATCTCAGCACATTGCGCATCCGATATGCCAGTTCCTTAACTGCCAAGGCTCAGCGGCTTCCCGGTTAATAGGGCTAAGCAACATTGTTTCCATGGCTGACTGTTTAACAATAGAGACTGCTGCAGTGACTATACAAAACTGACAGGTTTCAGAGTATCAGCCCTGTTAGTCTGTATTTGCAAAAAGAAAAGGAGTACTTGTGGCACCTTAGAGACTAACCAATTTGAGTTATAAAATCT
Source organism: Caretta caretta (assembly GCF_965140235.1). NCBI lineage: Eukaryota > Metazoa > Chordata > Testudines > Cheloniidae > Caretta > Caretta caretta. The sequence continues at coordinate 20,523,033 of NC_134212.1, read as the reverse complement.
CCTCACTGTACTTTCCACTTTATGCATTGATGAAGTGAGCTGTAGCTCACGATAGCTTATGCTCAAATAAATTGGTTAGTCTCTAAGGTGCCACAAGTACTCCTTTTCTTATACAAAACTATGAAGTTAACTGTCAATGCTATGCTAAAGTGAAGAAAAATTAGGGTTAGGGCCTGAGTAGGTCAGGGGATTTGTAACGGACTGTAGAGCTCGTCACTTCTAGGCCATCAGTCACTGCTCAGCCTGGGTTAGAAGAGACTCAAAATCATTATACCACATAAGGGGTGTTCAGTGGCCTGTATGAAGCCACTTGGTGGTCTCTGTAAAGCTTTCACACCAAAAGCCACCATCATAATGGACACCATTGCTGGCAGCTTCAGCAGAGAGGCCAAAGACTTATTGGTCATGAAGAATGAAATCCTAGCCCAGCCCTAGAAGTCTCTACAGATGGGGTCTGAGGCACATTGGTTGGGGATAGCATGGAGAAAGCTTCCATTACCACTATTTCCTGTGGATGGAGGACTGCAGGGATATCCATCCAACACTTTTCACTAGCACTTGAAATAAAATTCCTAATTATAGGAGAGAGGGGGAGAGAGAGAGAGAGAGAGAGAGAGACAGACACTCTAAAGAGGAACTTCATGCCAGTCCAGATTTTCTCCTCACCATGATTTTCTCAGCAAAATCAGGCTTAAATTGAATTTTTCTGTCAATGCTGCAAACATCACTACCTGGCGTGTGGAAAAAAAGAAAAGTCAAGCTGAGATCTTTCCAACTTGTATACCCTCTTCACTGGTAGAGAATCTGCAGTCAAAGCTCAGCTGGCTATTTTGATCAGAATTCAAAAAGGCAAAACAGAATTTAGCTCCTTCTCCCACTGCTGTCCTGGTTCTGTGATGGGACAGTAATAAAAATCTGGGATTCATCTTTAAAATGAGACTCAAAAAACACATGGGGCCAAATACTGCCCTTATAAACTGGGCAACCTATTTGACCTCAAGTGGGTTGCCAGAGGTAAAACAAAGGCAGAATTTGACTCAAAGAACCCACACAGTGAGTAGAAAACTGGTTTTAAATAGGCTGCTTCCAATTCTCACTGCAGATTCATCTTGTTGTGTCCAAGCAAGAAGTGCATTTTTACTGAAGCATCTCAGGTGCCTTATCTGCCCTCAAAACAAAAATACTTCAGAGGGTCCCCATCCTGGAGTCATGATAATGAGGACCCTGCATGAAGTGCAGACCCATGTTTCTTTCAGTGGGGCTCCACCAGGATGAAGTCCCAGCTTTTTATTATTAACAACCCCCTCTCCACCGCCACTTCCCAAAACCCTACCTAAAAGCAGCACAAAGATATCTAAACCTGGTGACATTTTTCGCCACTGTATATGGAAAAAAACAGCCAAAGATTTCTCTCTCCTACCTAACACATTTAAAAAAAAATTACACACACTAGCCAGATGCCTTACATTGCAAACATAAACCCTGTGTGCATATCACTTGCTAAATATATAAAACTGCAAATTCTCCATCAGGGCTTCCACTGTGATCGGGAGAGAAGCTCATTCAAATAAATGACAATTGACTCAAACTTCCCCCTAAATTTTAAAACAACCCCCCTGTCTTGCAAGTCAGATTATCTTTAAAAAATGGTTCTGGGCTGCTTTGCATTTTCTGTTGCCGGCTGGGACTGTAAGTTCCAAGAAAATATCATGACAGTGGACTACTCAGACTTTCTACCATGACCAGGGGCCACCAAAAATCAGGAGTGGTTGGCCCAAGGGGTCTGGAGACACATCTGAACTTTTGGGTTCTCCAAAGTAAGCCATTGGATTTTGATATTTCCCCGTCACTTTTAAACTCCAAGTAGAGTGACTCATACAAAAATCACTTGAAAAAAATGGAAACAATTATTTTAATGCATTCATCTCATTCTCCAGCCACCAAGGAGATTTCCAAAAAGAGAGACAGATAAAATATTTTTAGAGGAGAAAAAAAAAACACAATAAGAATCACATTTTGTTTTGCGTGTTCAAGGAAGAACTACTTAAAAAAACCCTGCAATTAAAATATTGACCAGACATTAAAGATCCATAGAATGCTACTTTGTGTACATCAGTCTAAAAGAGGGGTCTGAAGAGAATGGAGGACGGCAGGGCTGGGAGACAAAACAGCCAGCTGTCTTTCCCTTCTCCTTTGTGATGTAGTGAGTCTAGTTCTGGTAAATGAGACCACAGCTCTGCTATAGAATTCACATGACAGTGAATTCCTGGGCAATAGAAGTGTAAGCTTGGCCCTAGTCACTCAGTGAAGTGCCCCACCTGCAATTGAAAGGGACACCTTTAGCATGGAGAGAAATTCTGATTTTAAGCTACTGTAACACGTGCATTCAGCGTGGTGCTCTGTCCCCTTCTGGTGACTGGATCCAATATTGAGGTCGATAAGCCTCCTGCAGCCTTATCCAAGAGCATTGGGCCTTTTCTCAAACAGTGGAGACTCATGGTTTGAGATCCAGAGGTCTGATGTTTGATCCCCACTACCAATGACCCACTTAGGAGTGTCACGTTACACCATTAAAGGGTACCAACTCTCAGATAGGGGTCTACTTAAAATCACAAAATCACATTTTTCACAGGTTGGTCACAGCATAAATAGCAAAATTTCGCAGATATGTTCACACAGTATATATACACACACACCCCACAAGTATTGCACTGTATTACTGTTACACTTGTAAATCACCCTGGATTAAGATTCTCAAAAGGGGTTCTTAAACTTTTTTTGCTGGGATCCCCTTTGCAAATATTTCAGGCTGTGACAACACCCTCTCTACCATGCTACCCTTACCTCTGCACTGTTGCTGGCAACAGCACTGCCTTCAGAGTGGGTGACCTGCCAGCAGCCACCGCTCTCTGGCCGCCCAGCTCTGAAGGCAGCACAGAAGTAGAATGTGACAATACCACCATCATCCTACAATAGGTTTGCGACCCCCAGTGTGGGTTGGGACCTCCAGTTTGAGAAATGCGGTGTACTTTTGTAAAAGAACACAAGACCAGATTTCACTGGGGAGGCCAGATTTCATGGTCCATTATGCGTTTTTCATGACCTTGAATTTGGTAGGACCCTAGTCACAGGTGGCACAGTCTGAGGAACTGGGGTGAGACTCTCCAACATTTCATATAAACTACAGGACATCTGCCCACTGGTAACCACTCTGCATCACTAGATATCAACCAGTGGCGGTGAAAAGTCCTATATCCCATACCAATTCCCAGAGCCAATCAGGGTCCTACCAAGAAGTCTCTTCATGTAGTGCCTGCATCCATGGCCTGTTACAGCAGCTTCTCTCTGCCTAGAGAGAGATGATACTTCAATGGTTCAATCAGCTTGAAAAATGGACATCTTAACTTACTGAGAGGCAGTAAGTGGATATCGGCATCTAACCACCATTAATGTTATTAGGCATCACTTAAGCCGGGTAAACTGACTTATGCCAGCTTCATTTTATCCTTTTATGGAGATCTAACGAGTGTATGTTATAGATTTTGGAGTGGAAGGGGAGGAAGAAGGTAGCATAGTTTTTTCAAATCGATTGACCTGGGTTCATTCATTCAGCCAGCTCAGGAGGTGGGGAAGAGTGCATCCCCTACCAGATTGCTTCAAGCAATGCAGATTTATTTGGAATCCAAAATAACCCTTTTCTCCAGGCTCTGATGTTTTCGCTTTCACAGGGGGAAGGGGGGGGGGGTTGGGGAAGCAAACTTCATGCAGCATTGTACATGAAAACTACAAGCAGGGCTGTGGCATGCAACGACCAAAGTGCTCCAACATTTTAACCACACTCACACTTTCAGGACCACCCCATTTTGAAGGGCCTGGTGCCAGACTTCTATATCCAGAGCCTCATCCTCAAATAAATCATTTAAAAGGTGCCCTTAAAGCCTTCATCTCTGCACAGGACTATGGGAGATAAAGGAGGCCTGTCTGATCCATATTAGTAGTTTACAGCCCTGTATGTCCAAACAGGGGTTTATCATCATCATCATCTTAGACTGGCAATTTTCTAGTGTGAGCCAAGATCATTATGGTAAGCACTGTAACAGTAGATTAGACCGGTGATGCAGATTGCTGTCAGGGATCCAACTCTACTCAGCAGGGTCCATTACTAACACATACCCCGCTTTGTACTTTCAGCTTTTATACACCTTGATCTTTAAAGTAATAACAAAAGAGAACAAGAAAGTACGGAGTTACATGAAGCCTCCATAAAACATCATTGCCGTAAAAATGGTCACAGAAGAGCAAATATAATATTTTGGGTGTCTTAAGAGCACACCCTACACCAGCCAGCATTTAGGCAGATACAGGATAAGAGGAGAAGCAGAGCGGTATGTACAGTGCTCTCCAATTGTTACAGGGAGAAATTCTTTTCAGAGGAGCAGAGGCACGTTTTACAAATCAAAGCAATTAAGTCAGAGTAAAAACCAAGCTCTTTTGAAACACTCCAGTAAGGTGGACATACATTGGTTACTGGGTTTGGACAGCAGTTAAAAGAAATCAAGTGAAACGAAAGTAAACTGGTGGGGGGGAAAAGACAGGTTCACTCACCGAAGTCTGACTGCAAATCCTTTTTCAGTCCACAAAGCATGTTTGCTATTCTCTATCAAAGCATTCAGCTAATTGCAATACCAGCTCCTTTCGGTCTCTCCCCTGGCTGTACTGGAATCACTTCACAGCAAGCTCACTTTCAGTCTGTCTCCCACCACAGAGCAGGGTTACAATGCACACTATGCTCCTCCACTTAAAGGGAACAAAGTCCTATTGACTCCACTTTATGAAGACTCCCAGCAAATGCTGCACTCCCTTTAACAAAATTCTAAACAGGGCTAGTTAGAACGAGAATCTCAAGATCCAGTCTGGTTTGACAAGACCAAAACCAAACCAGAGGCTAAAGGATCTTTAGCTGTTCTTAAAAATCCAGCAATAGATCGGTCAGACTGGCCACTCGGCATTTGTGGAGCACAAGTTATAAATGCAGTGATTAAAATGAACAGCTGGTTGAAGGAGCAGTGACAGCTGAGCACTGGCTGGCTGGCAGATGCAGCAAACATGAAGCACACACTTCATTCCCAGCAATATTCCAACTTGAACCATGCTGGTTGAGAGCAGCCATCATTCCACATGGGCAGCGTCCTTGCCCTTTGCACAAAACCTTTTGTCCCGAATTCGCAAAAATCCAGGAGATGGTGAAGCTCCTGCCCTGGAGGAGATTCCCTTCTGTGCCTCCAGGACTTTACTGTGCACGAGCCCAGTTGCAGAAGTTGGACGGCAGCTAAACCTTATGGAAATCTCCAAGTTGCAGCAGCATTTCCGAGCATGGGAGCAGGCTGAGGCTGCAGTACTGCTTGACAGGCTTGCCTTTCCCCCACCCCCTTTGGCAAACGCTTAGAGAGCTTCCAGCACCTTTCAAGGCAATGTCAAGCTGCTGTCAAAGCATTCTGCTCTCTCCTCAAAACAGAGTGCAAGAGAGAATGAAGCTGCAATTCTATATCCTGCCTACAGCATTTTCTGAAAACTCAATTTAACCCTTTCTTGGAAGGGCAGACTGGCATTGCTCAGTTTAACTCTCTCTGGAGAGGAGAGAGGGGGTTTTATTTTTTGTTTTTGGCTTTGGTCCCAAGTGCGCCAAGGGACAGAACAGATCTGAAAGATCGGTGTTTTGCCCAAACCCCACATACGTCCTGGGAATGGAGAAAGGGCAAAAGGAACATAAGCTCTCCGATGCTTACAGGAAGAATAACATCTGCAATTTGAGTAGGCAGGATACAAGATAATATGGTGATCAAGTCTCATGCTTAGGGTATAAACTGATCAACGGCAGGCAATTTTACCCTCTGCTATAGGAGGCTTGGTGTGTTGCACTGAAGCATCGGACACTAGTCACTGGACAAGAAATTGTCGTAAAGGACCAATATTCCTGCAAACTGCTTCCTTCCGTTATTAAACCAGGAGCCCCACACCCTGTCCTGCGAGACTGACTCTGTGTTCCTTCACCACTTTCTTCTAACGCTGAAGAAAGACTGTGCTGTGAAGTCAGAACTTCTCCCATTCCATGTCCCACACCTAAGGTCCTGTCTACACTAGAAGAGCTCTTGCTGGGATAGCTATCTTGGCAGATACAGCTTGAGAGTGCTTTTGGCGGCATAGCTCATGACTAGGGCCCTACCAAATTCACAGTCCGTTTTGGTCAATTTCACAGTCATGGGATTTTAAAAATTGTAAATTTCATTATTTCAGCTACTGAAATCTGAAATTTCACAGTGTTGTAATTGTCGGGGTCCTGATCCAAAAAGGAGTTGGGGGGGGGGGGGAGTCCACAAGGTTATTGTGGGGGAGGGGGGGTTGCAGTACTGCTACCCTTACTTCTGCGCGCTGCTGCTGGCGACGGCGCTGCCTTCAGAGCTGGCAGCTGGAGAGCGGCGGCCGCTGGCCGGGAGCCCGGCTCTGAAGGCAGCGCTCCGCCCACAGCAGTGCCACACCAGCAGCGGCACAGAAGTAAAGACGCCACGGTGTGGTGTTTCCACCTGTACTTCTGCGCTACTGCTGGCAGGGCGCTGCCTTCAGAATTGGGTGCCTGGCTAGCAGCCACAGCCCTCCAGCTGCCCAGCTCTGAAGGCAGAGCAGAAGTAAGGGTGGCAATACTGTGACCCCCCTAAAATAACCTTGAGACTCTCCTGCAGTTTCCTTTTGGGTCAGGATCCCCAATCTGAGAAACTCTGGTCTGTGAAGTCTGTTTAGTATAGGGTAAAAGCACACATAAGACCAGATTTCACGGGGTGAGACCAGATTTCACGGTCCGGGATGCATTTTTCATGGCCATGAATTTGATAAGGCCGTATTCATGACTTATACTAGTTCTCCAGACTCATATCAGCAAGAGGTTTCTTGTGGTGGTGGTTTTGTTGTTGTTTTGCTGGTATAACTGCATCGACACTAGAATTTTTGCTAGGATAACAATGTCATAACCAATGTTGTTCCGGCAAAAAAGTTTCTAGCATAGACCTGGCCTAAATATTTAAGATCTCTGTGGGCTTAGCAGTGGCGTGTGGACAAGTGGGCTTCACAGAGGGAAGCCTAAACTTTCTGCTGGGATTGAAGTGCAGCAACATCTTTATCGTGGCATGAAGGCAGCTGTTTTGTGCTCAGACGCCTTACACAAAAGATTTATAATTAGTAACACACACACACACCATTTTGGTCCACAATTTGTGTGGGTATTTTTTTTAAAGTTCTATTTGACAATAGATGTAGTTAGTAATTGAGCTGAAGTTTGTAATTAAAAATCTTTTCAGACGGCTATTAATGTTTTTGCAGTGGAGAAACGGTCTTTAAAAATGTGCTATACTTGAAGCTTTCTTTTTAAGAAACAAATATAATTAGAAGCTGATAATTTGAGGAAGGTTGCAATGAAATGGACATTAAATCTACAATAGATTGCTTTTTAAAAGTATAAATTCCCTGATATGTTTACTGCCGCCATCAAAATGATCAGCTGTTGAAAAAAGGACAATCATAGAGGACGTGGGACGAGGGTAGATGAAAGAATGAAGATGTTTACTCTATGGATACTGGCCAATGCATATAAACACTATGCCTACTTGAAATTGTTGCCGGCAATATTTAATAGTGGAAGTGAACAGCTTGAATCTCTTCCAAACAATAATATTTTTTTAAAAAGTACACCACAGATGTGGAGACCAATTATGCAGCCGAAAAAAAGTAAAATATCTTCATGTTGTCAGGTATGGTTACCAGAAACGTTAGTATGAGGCATCAATCTCAACTGTGGCTGGATGAACCAAAGCAATAGTAAGGAGAGCTTTGACTTGTGATAATCTACACATCCTCTACCTCTTGACATTAACTTTGATTGAAGTGTCCTGAATTAAATAGCTAACCAACAATACTCCTGTACTGATGTATGTATAGACGTGCCTATCTTAAAAAAAAAAAAAAAAAAAAAGGTTCTTGCTGAAACTGGATGCCAATTAGGATCTTTTAGCTAGACAGAAATAAAAGTGAATTGAATACTAAATGAAATACCAAAAACCTTTCACATGAAATTCTGCATTCTTAGCACTCCCAAAATTTCCACTAACTTTTGTTAAAATGTTGGATGTGCAAAGAATGCAAGATCAGGCCCCACATCTTATTTCAAATGCTAAACTGAAGACAGTACAACTTCAAGATAGCTTCATCACAAAACCAGATTCCATGGTCCACAGTAAAACACATTTCCCAGTCTAGCTTCTTGAGAATTACACGCTATTACACCTGGATGAAAGCCAGTTGAAAGGCCATTAAGTCTAAGTAAAAGAGAGATTTTTTTCTCAGAGAGAGAGGTGGTCCCTAGAGAAATCACTCACCAGCCATCTGTTTAAAATTTAGTTTGCACTAACTATTGGCCAACAGCAACTAGGAATATCTAAATTTGCATATATTGACACAGAAACATAAAAACTCTTAAGTTTATACCTGCCATTTCTTGTCTTCCCACCTTTGAAATGTTGCAACCAATCACTGAGCACCATCCAGTCTAATGTAAAGTTCACTAAATACAGAATACACTTTACACAAACAACAGAGCTGAGGGTAGAAGCGGGCAGAGAAGCAGCTTATTCAAAACATTGATGTGGTCCACTGCTTCACTGTTGTGAAGAACAGAAGTTTGCTGCCCCATGCTGATCCAACCCCCCTTCCCCACTCCGATCCTATAGCAATGATCCAAACCCTATAGCAGCAGAATATTGTAATGGTCTGTCAATGAAAAAATACACACAGTGTTTGGAAAAATGTAAAAATATCTTATGTCACTCTATGGTAGCATATCCCAGGAGATTATTGGACAGCAGCAATGTAGCTGTCTTTGGAGAAATGGCAAGGAGAAATAAACACTTATTGCATAGGAGACACAGAACCTGACCACATATGAACTCATATTAACCCAATGAAATGCTTGGGTTAGGACTGGTTCATAAGAAAATGATCCAGAAACTTCCAGCAAAAAAGATGAGGATCAAGGGAGTTTGGGTGACCTCCCCCCACATCCTTGTTTTCCCATTTACATAATGTGGCTCTATGGTTTCACCTGGGACTAGAGTTCCAAAATTGCCACTTATTGTCTCTGTCATGCTAGAAGTGTAAGAAATACTGGAAATCTCAGAAGAAAGCCAGTTAATTGTGAGACTTTCCAACCCAGTTTTGCATAATAAAGAGGTTCAGACAGTTTAGATAATGAATCCCAACCTCGCCCAGTTTGCCCACCTCTCCCTGTATATTATTAACAGGAGTTCCTAGCTGGTTACCTAACCAGCCACCACCTACTGTAATTACTCCATTCTATTGGCACAGAAACCACACTTAGCTAGCTGTGCTTATTTAAAATAGCTGAACACCTATGGGTCAGATTCAGACCTGTTAATGGGGAGAGCAGATGCAATCTGGCTTTACATAGCTAAAACTCTGCAACACACAACCACTAATTTTCTTTCCATGAGCAAAAAACCTTGATCTTTAAAGATGCCTTGTATCCAAGAAACCTAGACACAGAGCCAGAGGACAAGCATTTCTGTATTGCTCTATTCATTATGAGCAAATTCCACCAGCTAGTCTTAAAAGTGAATTTATTATCAATAAATGGACACTGCATGATAAATTGACCCATCTAATAGGCAGTTAGGGCCCTTGCTTCACAAAGACGTACAGGCTGTTAGAGCATCAAAAGGGAGAGTATTTTAAGGGGCTGCTTTCTAAGACCCCAATCTATTTTCCTCATCATTAAAAGGGAAATAAAAACTATAACTCTACATTTTTCCTCCTTAAACAACAACAGTCACAACTATCCTTGCCCAATAGCAACAGCCATGTCTGTGGGTGGGAGCAAGAAGGGAACTGAAGAGGGGATGCCTCCCAGGAGTGTGATTGATGGGGAAAAAAGGGGCGTGCTGCAGTGATCCCTAAATCTGATACTGGCTCTTGGAAGTTCGAGGATTACGCATTTCACATGCCTTCCAACCATCCCCAACTAGGCTGGAATGCACATTAAGATAATAGACTCTTATTCAAAACCAATCCTTCCTTATACTACGGTAAGTGGAAGATCCAATTTTAATAAAAACAAAAACACGCCCCCCCCTCCCCCATCTCCACACACACACAGAAACACTCAGAAGCCATAGGCCATTTGGAGTTACAATGTTCCTGCTGAATTCAAACACAGGCTGCACTAATCAAATGGGGGCAGAAGTGGCTTTCCTCTTTCACATGCATAACTTTACCCAGGGAAATTGTGTGTAAGATGCATTTAAGCAAATAGAGGATAGAATTCATCCTGGGACAAACTCCACTGGCCTCCTGGGCTTTACACCACGTATGGAAGAACCAGCCCGGCTTCCCCTAGTTGATCTTGCATTCAAGTCATAACGCTCAACTTGCGATAGCTCACTTTTTGGGCACCCTGCCCCTTTTAATGCCCTCCTGTGGGCCCCATAAGAATTGCATGCCGGCTTTCACATGGACAAAAACACCCACTGCCTGGGGCTGGTTTAATAACAAACAGTTCTTAATCTTCAGGGTCCCAAAATAAAGCCCAGCACCACACAAAGGTCCATACTTCGCTCTGGTGTCTTCTCTCACACCCAAAGCTCCTCTTCTTTTGTCCCAGTGTGGTCTCACAACCTGTCCTCCTGGCTCTTCCTATCTGGAGCTGAGCCTTCTGGCACTAGCCTGTGGGCCCCCAAATGTCTATACCCCCAAATTTCATCCAGGTTACCCACAAAAGTCTCCTGTTCCCGGGCTGCTTGGTGTCACAACTCCTTCGGTCTCAGGATCTTCCCTGCAGGAGTTCTTCACACTCCTTATAGTCTCTCTATACTTTTCTAAGCAACCCCCATGCCTGCTGCTCTTCATAGGGCAATCACCTTCATCTCTCCCAGGTGCGACTCATTGTGTAATCAGGGCTGGCTAGCCCCAGTCCTCCAGCAGTGAGCCACCCTGTTACAGAGAGACAAGGTAAGGAAGAGAGTCAAGCTTTTGAGTCTCTCTCACAACAGAACTTGGTCCAATAAAAGATATTGGACTCACCCACCTTTTCTCTCATATCCTAGGACCAACAGGGCTACACCACCACAGCATATCCTGTTAGAGACATTCAACTTTAAATGGACTAATTTAAAAAACAAAAAAAACAACCACCAAGAATGTTCTCACGGAGTACTCTTACATAAAACAGCCTAATTTATTGTCAAACATTTTCATCGTTTTTTCCTCCCGGTTCCCTTACTGAAGTTTAGACATGTCTTTTGGGTGGATTGAAGAGCACTACCACCAAATGTGTTCAGGCCCACCTCTCTCCATCCCCTTGCCTTCCTCTCTATGCACTCGCCTGCCTGCTGGCTCTGCAAATTCAGCTTTGGTGCTGCCATTCCTGGAAAACGTTCCCTTGCAAGGCATGGAGAAAAAAAGGGAGCATGAGTACACCCTCCAGAGCAGGGTGAGAGTGAAGTCATCAGGCAAATGAATGAGATAGGAAGCGCAACTGCCCATCAGCAAAATAATGGAGCGGGACTATGTGAAACTGACAAGTGGGCATGGTAACCAAACCAGAAAAGCTCTCTCTCCCCATAGTTGCTGTCAATTATAGTGATCTTGTGGTCACTTTTAACAATATGAGTAAACTTTTTCAGGTAGAAAATGTGCTTTTAATTAGAAATGACAATTTATAAAACAGTCATGGCAGAGGTGGAGTAGTTTTTTGTACATGTGTGCCCCACTATTAAAGAGGAACTTTTACAAAAGCCTCTGGGGTCTGCACATTCCAGTCTGATAGGTCAGATTGTTTTGTAGGACCAGGCAAAATTATTAACTTCAAATGTGGGCCAAAGATCATAAATTATAGGATACAACTCTTGTGCTGGAGTTGCAGCTACCATGAAACCAGTGCTAAGAACCTCCAACAAGCAACTGTCTTAAACAACTTCAAAGTGTCTTCCAAGTTTTTGTGTTTAAATTTTATTTCACCTTTAGTTAGAGGAACAACTAAATTAGAAGTTTAAGATCAAATTACAATTTTAAATAATCAACTGTCCAAGAGTTAATTCCCCAACTTCCCCTCACTTAAAGATCTTTGTAGTGGGAGGACACGTTCTTCTCATTCTGATAGACATGGCTTATGTGGGAGGTGTTTCTCCTTCTACATTGCCAATCTGAAGTGGGGAATGAGACTGGAGACTGGCCTGATGTTAGTACAGACCCTGCATTGTTGTTTATGCTCAGTGCAGAGCTAACTGGAAGAGGAAGCACTAGTTTGAGTGACAGGGCTTGTTCCCAGCCCTCCTTCCCGACGGGCAATGACACTACTGTTCAGGCGCTAAGAAATCAACAGAGCAGAACTCAATTTACTTGTGCTCCATAGAAAATGAGAGGTGTTTGTGGGAGAGGGTAAGTTATGTCTAGTATGGAGCCTCAGAGAATATCCCACCCCTCCCTGCCCCAAACTGAATATCCTGTACAATGTTCTGGTACTCAGAAGCTGACTGCCGTCTGTCTCTGAACATGAAAGTTGCATTGTTTTAATTTGACGCAAGAAAAGATGCTAACATTGGAAGAGCAGAATATATTGGAAGACTACAGGAAATGACTCTTGAAATTAAGGAACAAAGCACATTTAATGGGTAGCTCTGGAGACAGATTGTACATGTGCATAGAAATGTAGGGTTGGAAGAGATTTAAAGAGGTCATCTAGTCCATTCCCTTTGCTTAGGCAGAATTAAGTGTCCCTAGACCATCCTGGAGAGGAATTTGTTTAACTTGTTCTTTATAACCGCCAATGATGGAGATTCTACAATCTTCCTAGGTAATCTGTTCCAGTGTTTAAACTATCCTTATAGTTAGAAAGTTTTCCTAATGTCTAACCTAAATCTTTGTTGTTCCTCTTCAGCCTTTTCCTCTCCTCTAGGTGCTCCTCCCTTATCTTGTTCTAATGCCTTGGGCTGTCCTCTGCTCTCAACACAGAGCTGCACAGTAGTATAGGAAGTGTTCTCACCCTCCCTGCCAAACACATTATTTTCCACCTGTCTTGTAGCATTTCTCTGGATTCCATAGCACTCATATGTCATATGGATGTCTCTCTGCAAAGAGTTGGCTCAGCTTGGGCATCGGTGTGGGGCTGAACTCACCAGTGCCCTGAGGCATTTCTGTGCTAGCCTCATAGCATAAAAGGTCTGCAAAGTAATCCATTAAGCCTCCCTAGGAATACCCTGGATATGGGGGAGAGGCATCCCATCTTCCCTGAAAGACCTATGGCCAGTTCTACTCCTACCCTCAGCAAAACTACAATATCTGCTGGTCCAATCTTTGCCCTGTCCCCCAGTTGCCAATACAATAAAATCCACTCATTCTATGGTCTTTCACCCTAGCTTTGTGTCTTGTGTAAAGTACATTTTTATACAGCCCAACCTTAACTGTCTCCTTTTTGTATAGTGTGGGTAGGATCTTTGAAAGCTCTCAGCACTGACCTAACGGGGCAGCCATTCAAGTCACTGGGAGCTTAACCATTGATTTCACAATTAAGCTTTTGAAAAAATCAATAACCTCATGCTGAAGTGGATCCCAGCAGTTTGTTAGATCCCTACGTGTTCAAGGCCATCTCCCCTGGAGACTTTGAGAGAGAATGAGATTTACATTAATTGTTAATTTACGTTAAGCCCGAAGCCCCACCGACCACCTTCCCCAAGCCCCCATGTTAAGCCCTACCCCACCCCCACTCTGCCTCTTCCCACCTAGTACCACCCTCCTCCCCCAAGCGTACCCCATCCCTGCTCCTCCTGCACCCTGTGGAACAGCTGAACGCGGCGGGTGCTGGGAGGGAGGGGGAGGAGTTGATTGGGGGGGCAGCAGGTGGGTGGGAGGCACGGGGAGGGGCAAATGGGGAGCTGACTGATGGTGGGTGTTAAGCACCCACTAATTTTCAGCACCGATGCCTGAAGCATATATAGAGCTTGCATATTATAGCAGCTTCTTTTGGAGCCTAAGACTAACGTGTGTGTGTGTGTGTGCACGTGTACCTGCTTTAAACCTTGTAAATAACTCATTTCTTTTTCCTAATTAACAAAAATGTTTAGTTAGTTTATTATAAGACTGACTACAAACATAGTCTTTGGTGAGAGATCTGCGGTGTAGTTGACCAACGGTAAGTGACTGGTCCTCTGGGACTGGGAGTAACCTGAATATTGTGATTTTTGGTGTAAGGGACTATCTATCACAAAGGCAAGTTTGCCTGGGTGGCAAGATAGAATCATAGGACTGAAAGAGACCTCAAGAGGTCTTCTAGTCCAGGGGTCCAACTTTTTTCCTTCTGAGGCCCACTCCAACAAGCTATAAAAACTCCATGGCCCACCTGTGCCAAAATTACTGGTTTTCTGCATATAAAAGCCAGGGCCGGCGGTAGCAGGGTAGCAAGCAGGGCAATTGTCTGGGGCCTCAGCTTCACGAGGGGCCCTGTGGCGTAAGTTGCTCGGGCTTTGGCTTCAGTCCCAGGTGGCAGGGCTCTGGGCCCCAGGCTTCAGCCCCATGCAGTAAGGCTTCGGCTTTCTGCCCTAGGCCCCAACAAGTCTAACACTGGCCCTGCTTGGAGGACCCCCTGAAACCTGCTCATGGCCCCGCAGGGGGCCCCAGACCCCTGGTTGAGAACCACTGATCTAGTTCAGTCCCCTGCAATCAAGGCTGGACTAAATATTATCTAGACCAGCCCTGATAGATGTTAGACATTGGAGGTTTTTTTAAGAGCAAGTCAGACAGATCCCACAACCTCCATAGGCCATTTATTCCAGTGCTTAACTAACCTGACAGTAAGCGAGTTTTTCCTAACGTCCAACCTAAACCTCTCTTGCTGCAATTTAAGCCCATTGCTTCTTGTCCTAGCCTCAAAGGTTAATAAGAACAATTTTTCTCCCTTCTCTTTGTAACAACCTTTAGACCAGAGTGCCGAAGGGGACTGTCTGGGACTCCATCTTAAGGCTGGTGCTTGAGGAGTTCACACTTGATTGGTTGTGTGTTCTATACTTAGATTTCACCAGTTTGAGGTTTGTGCCCTACTTCTTAACAGTCTGCCCTGAGGCCGATATGTTCATGAGCTACTCCAGACAGCTTGACATAAAGAATTGGTAAATTCTTTTTGGCCACAGTTCACTTGGACTCGTGTGTCTCTTTGGATATCTCGGGTGAGGTATGTGTCAGAGTGGGAAACAACCGAACCGGCATTTAATTTAACACTCCAGTTATAACTTTCATTGTGGCATTAAGCTGCACATCCAGAGATTTGGTATGTGAGTTGCTGGCCCAGTCTGGTGTGCTATATATTCTGCAGTTGAACAGATGAGTACTAGAATTGCTGTTCGACATGCGTGCACCTTGGCATCCCATATTATGCATAAGAGTTTTTGAACGAGGCTCCTTCTTTGTATGTCATTCCAGATGAGCTTTTTTTTTTTTTTTTAAACAAAAAGTCAAGGTTCCGTCCAAAGTTATACCCTAATACGTCGGAAAAGGCTTATTTCAGACCCGGTGATCCCAAAAGGTGACATAAAGTGGTTTCCTGGCAGCTTTGTTATTTAGGTGAAAGGCTATTACTGAAGTTTTGGAGGCATTGGGGCAGAGCTTCCAATATTGAAAGTATTCCGCCATTATCTTGGAGGTCAGTGGAGAGGATGTTGCCAATAGTGGTGAGGTCTTGGATTCATACTGCCAGAGTGAGGTCATCAACATAAATGAATGTACGGGAAATTGTGTCAGGTGAGTCATTAATATGTACACCACTGAATCGGTCTCCCAACCATGCTTGTCACTTTGGCCCAAAATTCTTCAGGAATTCAGGATAAATACAGTCCTTGCCAGCAGCTTTTCTGCTTTTAGTGGCTAGAAGAGACTCATTTATTTCTTCTGTAGCAGTGATTTTCAACCTTTTTTTCATTTGTGGACCCCTAAAAAATTTTGAATGGAGGTGCACACCCCTTTGGAAATCTTAGGCAGTCTGTGGACCTGCCCAGGGTTCCATGAACCACTGGTTGAAAACCACTGTTCTATAGCATATGGAGATGATAGTGGTGAAGTTGCAGCTCTTTTCTGAACTTCCTGTATAACCATCTTATCAATTTAGGTCTTTGAATTATGAAGACCACCAACAATAGTGGTCATTGCTTTCAGTTGATGGTGTTTTACGGAGTCAGTAGCTCCAAGCTTATGGAGGAATGCTCAGGTTTTGCAAACAGAATGAGGGAAATCAAGATCCTCCGCCGTATCATTCCATTTTTTCAGATGAGCATAATTCAGTGACTAGTAGTCCTTTTACACTGAATGACATATACTATTATTGTAATAGAACGGATCAGGAATTTTGCATGGGAATGGATTTTCAAACAGAAAATGCAGTTTCCACATGAAAATTTTGATTTTCCATCAGGAAAATTGAAATGACATTTAATTTTCAAGTCAGTTTCAAAATCAGAATATTTCATTTAACTGATTCAAAATATTTTGTTTTGAATCATTTTCACAAAACATTAGACTGCCTTATAGGAGAGGTCATTTGGGCTCCATTCTGTCTAATGGATTGTGCTCCCTAGAGGACTAGATCTCCCATAACGCAATGCAGAGTCTCCTCTAACTGAGCTGTGTGGTGCATTATGGGAGCTGTAGTCCAGCCAGGGAGCTTGGCCCACATGGGAGAATGGGGGCATCAGGCTCCCAAACTACAACTCCCATAAGTTAATGTGCCACAACGGGAAAATGCAGTTTCATATTCAATTAACTCTATATGAAGCATTTCAGGACAGTCCAATAAACCAAAATTAACACATTTTGATTTTGGAATGTTTGCGTGTTTTGTTCCCATCAAAAATTCCCAAAACAAAATATTTCAACTTTCTTAATTGAATTTTTTTTCATGGAACAGAAATTCTGAAAATTTTGAAGTTCAACTTTTCATCCCAATTTGGGACAAAAACAAAATGTTGAAGTGTCAGAATTTCTGGAGGGATGGAAATTCCCATTTTCACACTCATCTCTAGTTGTAATTTATAACAGATCTGTGACCCCTAAAAAGGCAGTGGTGACTGCTACATGTAATGAGAATTCAAGATTTCACAACAGCAGCACTCAAAATCCTCCTGCTGAAGGAGCATAAGTCCCTACTACTGGTGCTAAAATAGGATCTCCTTTAGCTATTAACAGTATAGAGCCTAGGATGTGAAGCTGAGACATCCTAATTCCATCCAGCGGAGGGCAGTAGCTCAAACAAACGTACAAACAGTTCATTCTAGTTTCAAGGGCAAGTACTATCATTAGGCAGAATTCAAGTGCACCTCTTCCTTCAATTTACACAAGAACTCTGCTTTCCACTTGCAAGATTTCCCCTGGCACCACTATCTGCACAGGGACACTGTGCCAAATCAAATGGAAAAATGAGCGAGCAGGTCACCACTATTAATAGGTGTCACATAGTTTCTTTTCAACGACTAGCAGTGTAACAATGCATTAACGAGAAATGAAACACCATGTTAACATTAATTTGCATAGTATTAAACCATGATGCTTTGCTTTTCTATTCTCCTTCCAAACCTTCCTGACTGGCATATGAATCAAAAATGAAATTTAATTGCCAGGGTATTCAGCAAAATCATTGAGTTTCTGCTTAATAAAGCTTCATTTGTACGCTGGTGCATCAGACCTTCTCTCCAAGGTGCTATATTAACTAGTGCAGATGTAAAATATCTTGCAGGGGTTATTTTAATAAGCATTTCAACAGAGGAAAAAGAAGGAAGGCCAATAGTGAAGTTTTACAGAAGAGCAGGAAGAAGTAGAAACTAATACCTGCATTATGGTAAAAGCAAGCAACACATAGCAGCTTAAAGAGCATTCACATAGAATCACAGAAATGTAGGACTGGAATGGACATAGCTAGGTCATCTAGTCCAGCCCCCTGCACTGATGCAAGACTAAGTATTATCTAGACTATTCCTAACAGGTGTTTGTCTAACTTGTTCTCAAAAACCTCCAATGATGGATATTCCACAGCCTCCCTAGGTAATTTATTCCAGTGTTTAACTACTCTTTCAGTTAGGAAGATTTTCCTAAAGTCTAATCTAAATCTCCCTTGCTGCATTTTAATCCATTATTTCTTGCCCTATCCTCCGTGGATAAGGAGAAAAAAAGTGTATCACCCTCCTCTTTATAACCACCTTTTATGGATTTGAAGACTGTTATGTCCCTTCCGTCTACTCTTCTCCAAAAGAAACAAACCCAGTTTTCTCAGTCATTCCTTGTAGGTCATGTTTTCTAGACATTTAATCATTTTAGTTGCTTCTCTCCTAGGTCAGCCCTGCCGCCTCGTTAACACACAGGGGAAAGATGATCGAGGATTTAAAACCAAAAAAACCCACAGCCACCAGGAGTCTAAAGCCTTGCACTAGTTACTCCTGAGGGCATTCTGCACCAAAAAATTAAAAATTCTGCCCCCTCAAATTAAAAATTCTGTGAATATTTTAAAATTCTGCAAAATTCTCCAAATTTTATTTGTCAAATAAATGTGGAGTCTCCAGCATAGCATTGGGGAGCACAGGCCACTGGCTGCACAGAGGTGGGACATCACTGTGCAGCTCCCCCATGGGACACAGACTCAGCGGTGCAGCTGCACCCAACCCTGACACAGTGCAAGGACTGGGCCTTCCCCAGAAAAACCCCAGGCCCTGCCCTTCTGTGCCAGGTGCACCAGGTGTGGGCAGGGAGGCTCAGCAAGGCAGGATCCAAGTATGGAGGGGCTTAATGTGGGGGGAATCCAGGTGTGGATTGAGAGCGTTCTGTGTGGGGCAATCTGGTGTGGACAGCTCAGTGGCAGATCTGGATGCACAGGGGCTTGTTGGGGGGTTCTGGGTGCAGGGGGGTCCAGGTGAAGGTGGTTGGGGCTCAGCAGGGGTCTGTGGGGGAAATAGAGCTCAGCAGGGGGATCCAGATGCTAGGGGAGTGGGGTGGGGATCCTGGTGCAGCTGGTTGGGGCTCGGTAGTGTGGGGATCCTGGTGCGGGTGGCTTGTTGGAATGGTCCAGGTGCAAGGGGAGTGGGGCTCATCAGGGGGATTCTTGGTGCAGGGGAGGGGTGAGGCTCGTTGAGAGGGTCTGGATGCGAGGGGGTCTGGATGCATGGGGGAAGCAGTTCCCTGTACAGTGATCCTGCACCCATTGCTCCTCAGCTGCAGGGGGAAGAAAGCATAGGGGTTGGGGGAGAGTTTGCAGAGCTTCCTACAGTCAGGGGAGAAATCTGGGGGTGGGTCTGACATGGACCCGGACACCATGCAGGGGAAGAGGAAGTCCCGTCCTCCCCAGCCCAACCAAAACTAGCAGTTGAGCCCAGCACAGGGTAGGAGCCACCAGCCAGGTCTTCCCCAGTCCCACCCCCTGCCCCAGTGATTTACCTCTCTGCTGGCTGCCCTGGGCACCTGAAACATATTGCTGGGGAGGGTCTCATAACCACTCTTGTGGCTTCCCTTTGCGTCCCTGTCAGAAAGCCATTTTTCTGTGGGGAACCAAAGAAATCTGCAGGGGACACATTCTGCATGTGCGCAGTGACGCAGAATTCTCCCAGAAGTAGCTAGTGCACACTCTGTTAGGTGGTCTCTGCCCCCCCCGCCAAAAGGTAATACTCTTTTCTATGAGTCTGCATCGCACCACTGTGTAAACTAAATACAAAACAGAGGTTCTAAACTACAAGGTAGTCCATGGAACTAATTTCAAGAGCAGGAGCATTTGTCCAAGACAAAAAGGGCTAATTCCATTTTTGGGTAGTTGACTATGGCGTATAACATTTCCCTGCCATTCCAAGCATTCTTCACTTTGTCTCCTTAATTATGCAGTATTGCTGCACACTATTAAAACAGCTGGTCATCTTCCACCACAGGCAAGGCACTGTTTCAGTACCAGGTGAAGGGATTCCTGGAAGAAAAAGTTCTTTAGCATCCAAGGTACTGAAGAATTTTACATGTATAAATTCCTGCAGCTGGCTTGGAGAAAGTAAAACAGAGAGATGCAGTGAGAATATGGGTGCTGAAGTCATAAGGCTGGATTGGCCAAAGTATCGGCACCAAGCCTGTGGAAAAATGTGGTCACATCTACTTAGTTTTTGGAGCTTCATGCACAATGGCACATTTGTGCCAAGTTTTATCATCATGATCCTTTTACTGTGTAATAATAAAATGGCATTGGGAGATTGCATCTTTTAACTGGTCTAGTCAAGAGCCTGCCAGCCCCAAAACTAGAGCCTAGTAAGAGTAAACAGATCCATCAGAATGTTCTCAAGAACATCTCACCTGTGAGAAAGTGAAGGGACATGAATATCCTTGGTATAATGGTTCAGAATAAACAGACAGACCTGACCCAAAGCTGCTGTCCCAACAGTTCACTATAGCTATTCACCATTCATGACACAAGATTTCCAACGTACAGGTACACATCACTACATAATTCATCACCAAAACTGCGCTCCCACCCCTCAAAAATAGGCCACAGAAACTAAGCTACCCTATTGATGCTACAGTTTGTCCCTCCAGGTCAGGGACCATTGGTAAGAGAGTATACACATGCAGAGCTCTACAGAAAAGCTTCCAGTGTGGCTGGTAGTGATATACCTGTCCCAAGGATACAGCCACATTTGCCTTCAGTCACTAAGGCTGTCAACCGGACACCTTTCATGTGTGCTAAATTTAAGTGAAAAACAAAAAGTTTGAGTCTCTGAAATTTTCAATCCCATTTAATATTTTGTGATAACTTGTTATTGGACCAGATTTCCACAACATAAAGCATCATCTTGTTAGTTATAGGAGTCAAGCTGTGGTTCCTGAAGATATCAAAATGTTAAATATCAAAATATATTTCTGTACTGAAGTCTCAAGGAGATGCTCTGAGAGCCCTAGAACTCTCACACACACACCCCCCACCCACCCACGGCATGTATGTAAATATCTATAAAATTCCGTCTGATAAGCACAAGGCACACGTTTTGGAACCAGATCTGAATGTTTAGAGCAGAGCTGAGACAAGGCAGAACCTAAATCCATATAAACTCATCCTCTTCTGGCTAGTGACAGCAAAAGGGGGACATATAATCAATGAAGGCAGACTTTGACTCAGTTGCCATCCGTGGCATTGCACATTGGTGATAATGGATTAGCGTGAGTTTTAAGAGGCCAGAACATGGCTCAGTGATTCAGCTTTATTTTACAGGGAAAGGGAAGTAGAGAGGAGTAATATGGAGAGTAATACAGTCTTCTTATCTGAGGACTGCTAGTGATAAGGATGTAAATGACTAGAAATAAAAAAAAAACCACACACAGTCAATAATAGTATTTTTAAAAAAAAATCTGGAAATTTTAGGCTATTATCTTTCCAGCTGAAGAGCTGTAATTGAAAGAGACTAATCTTCCAGTGGGTTCATGAAGGGTTTACAAGCTAATTGTTCTCTTTTTGTCTTTAGGATTAATACTACGTTCTGTGAGTGGAGCCACAGCAGATGTGCAGCCTTTGCTCTCTCTAATCGAAATGCCTGTAATGCCACAGATGTGCCTGATGCCGTACAGTGACATAATAGAATCTCTCTCTCCCTCATAAAGTGGCTGTTCTGAAATGAAATTACAACAATCTTCATAAGACAACAATAAGTTCCCTTATATGGGGAGGGCAGATGGGTGAGAAGAGAGAAGAAGATATGTCGGGAAAGTGGGACAACAGATGAACTTCCCCTTCTCTCCTTTCCTGATATGTAGTTTGTGTCATTTGGAAATGGACACAATGGGAAATTATCCCATGGAAATCAGTTGCCAAACTCCCATAGATTTCAGTGAGGTTGGGATGACTGTTACGCAGAGGTTTCTCCTACATCCAGTAGGCCTAGTTACAAACCCTGAACATCAACAGCACCTGACAGGAGATACTATGAGATAACAGCAGAGGGAATACGTGATTTGTAAAGCTCTTTTAAAAAACAAAACAACTTCCCACTCCAACATCTGTTGAACTATCCAGTTCAATGGAGACTTCTGAAATATACCAAAAAGTCAGTGGGAAAGGATTCAAGCATTCTACTTCATTGCAAATCCCATATGAGAAAGGCACAGCTACTACCAAAGAGGAAGGGCTCAGAAAAGTTCTGGATGAGGCTATTCGGCTTTCTGGTGTCTACTTCACACAGGGCTGGATTTAGAGGCAGGCAATCCAGGTGACTGCCTGTGGTGCCAGGTTTGGGGGCGCTGGGCTCTCAGGCCGCCCGGCTGCCAGGGAGCGTGGCCAAATGTGCCTGGGGAGAGGCACAGGGAGAGAAGGACAGAGCCCCTCTCCCTCCTCACCCCCAGCAGGCCAAGCTGGAGGACATTTGACACCCCCCTCCATGTTCCCTCTACATGTTGCCTCTGTTTGCTTATATATGGCATGAATAAGTACAGGAGTTACAGATCCTAGCGTGCAAATTTATCATCTTATAGGACAAATCATGCAAAGTCACGAAATGGGCTACAAATGCAATACAAAATAAGGTATTCAAAGGTTTAACAAATCGGGGAGGGGGGAGAAAGAGGTGCGACATTTGGTCTAGGGCCAGCCCTGACTCCACAAAATATATAAAAAAATAGTTTTGATCCTAGAAGGAGAAGTCACTTTAAAAACTTTCACTGATTGTTTCGGGCAGTGGTTAAACAAAGATGAACAGTCCCTGGCACGAGACTGCAGTTGTCCTACATCAGGCCTTTCACTGCAAGGAAGATGGAATATAGAGAGTGTTCAACTGACAAAGAATTTCTGTTGCCATGTCTTCTAGAAAGTCTATCATGATAACCGTAGTGAGCAACATCCCTTGTCTTTGCAGTAAATATTTTTTATTCCAAGTACAAAAGAGTAAGCAGAGATGGAAGGCACTCCAGCATCACAGTGATAAGTGATCTTATTAACCATCTACCTAGGTCATGAATCTTAAAGGGAGAGGAGGAGATACTTTTCAAAACACCCTATTATCCTAATGGGCTACTTTTTCAGAAAAAAAAATGCTTGGCATTTGTGCCCATTGATTGTGAGGTCTTTTTTTCCCCACATGCAATCATTTGCACATGCACTCAACCAATTACGTCTCCATTTGCACAAGCCACTTAGGCACATACTTAGGCACCTTCCATTTTTGCACATGTAGTTCTTCCCAAATTTTAGGGCAATATTTATACAAGAGCCATTTCCTTGGCATGTCGTCATTTCCTGTGCTCCTTTTGTCAGCATTTCCTAGTGTTTCTTAAACAACTCCCGCCCCCTGCAAAAGCCAAATCTGTGTGGGATTTTTTTCCCCATAGCAACACACTGATGTTAGAATAGCAGAAAAATATACCAACAGGCACATAAAATATAAACCCTAGCTTTCATCCTGGGTTAGCAAAAGCTTCTTTTGGTTAGACGACATTAAAAACACAAGATACTATTACAAGTGAGCATACACAGAAGAGACAAAAGTTCTCACAAAACAAACATTGCCAGGTTTTATTACCTACTCAGAGCTTTGCCTGGGTTACCAAACCTTGGCAAACTGATGGAAGTTATTTAAAGAAAAATGGAGGGGGTACCCTGGCAATTTAGCTTTGCAGTTCTGAGAAAGTTTTTGTCGTATCTAATGCAAGTGGAATAGAGCAGGGATTCCCAAACCGTGGTACTCTGGGGGGTACAGGGGAGAAATTGTGCAATGGTGGATTTTATTTATTAGTTTATTTCTTCCATTTTCATAATAGGTTCCTCAGATGAAGCGTTAAAACTCTGTGGGAATTTGTTATATAAAATACGGTAGTTAATTTACTTCAAGATCTACCAGTGAGAACACAGAGAGGCTGATGTACAAAGCCCTCATCTCCTATCACTGTACAGCATGGGTACAGCTGCCCAGCAACTATCCAGTCTAACTGAGCTCAGGACTTAGAATCTTTTTTGCAGTTGTGTACACGTCGCACTATAGCTGTACGTAACAGTGAAATATGGACAGATGGCTAAAGACAGGTAGCGTTAAGAAGAACATACAAAATATCAGTGATGAGAAGGGTAGGGGAATGCAGGCAGTGGGTAGATCCGAAATGGGGTACATGGGCAGTGAGTAGATATAGAAGGGGATATGCAATAAGAAAAGTTTGGGAACCTCTGGAATAGAGCAAAGTGAGCAAAAGTGCAATACATACTTGAACTGTACAGGGAGCCCAGAGGAAACAAGATGGACCCGTTTCATTTGCGCTCAGAATCTAGCTAACTCCTTGCATTGGCTTGCATCAGCCAAGCTATGGCAGGTTTGTTTTGACTTTTGGGGTGCTGCTGGAGGATGTGAAGCCATTAACCAGAATGGCTGCATTTGCTTCCAAATACTATTTTTGCTCCCATGTTTGGGGGGACAAACAGCAGGGAATTAAGGGTTTGCAATATATCCTGTATACCACATGAATCTCTCCATTCTTCTAAACAAAAAGCTGCTATCCCGTCCTGAAATCAGAGGGTACAGCAACCGCTACTAATACGTACACAGCATTTTCACATGCAGCTCTCCAAGCACTTTACAAAGAGAGGCAAGGAGCATTGTCCCCATTTTATAGATGGGGAAAACAGGCACAGAGGAGGATAGGACTTGCCTAAGTCACAGGAAGAGGCAGTAGGACGACACAGGTCTGATGTCTCCCAGTCCTGTGTCCAAAACATCAGTCCTGTGTCCAAAACATCAATATCCCACACCTCTGATCAGGAGGCCCACTGTAGAGTACTAAGCAAAATTATATTTGCCCCCTCAAAAGATACTATCATCACAGAAACTTTTTGTTCATTTTGAGAAGGATAATGTATTAGATTTATGCTTCAAATCTACACAAGTCCAACAAGCAACAGTTTCGGTGACACAAGACCACACTCTGCTATTAATTAGTTGCCAAGACCTGCTGTGAAACTGCTCAGCTACATGTGAGAATTGCTGGGTTTGAGGGTTTAGTGGAGGGAGAACTGCACGGTTCCTCTGTATATGGATAGGGGATGGTTGGAGGTGTCTTGAGCAAGAAAAAAAAATAAGACCAACAAAACTTACAGATGTGCTGAACTAACAAGCAGTCACTAAGCCATTGTGGGGAATATTAATGCTTCCTTACAAGATTTCAGGTGCACACTCTTCTGGAGAGGATTGTGCGCTAAGCAGATGGAGAAGCAGGTGTAATTGCCTGTAGAAATTACAGAATATTTTCCCCATAATTTTCACTTGAAATTAGTGGCTCGTTTATTTGGAAATACTATCATTTTTCCCTTGGGTTTCTCAAGGGGTTCTTTTTGGGAGCAATAGTTGTTCTTTTGCAAATCAGTGCTGACATTTAAATTGCACTTGGATTGAAACTGCATAAAAACCCACCTTCACTCCTGCTAGAAAATCTCATGGAGAGACGCCCGTCCATTGTAATGTATTCCTGGCATTGCATCAGAGGTGTTTCTATGAATGGGTTGAAATTTTCTATCCAAAAACATTTTTTCCATAATGTAAAATGTCTTTTGATGAAATATTTGCAGTGTTCAACAAAATGAAAAAACCCCCACAAATTCTAGAAGTTGGTCCAATAAAATCTTATCTCACCCACCTTGTCCATGTCATCAAAAGAGACATTTTCGTTGGGGGCCGGGGAAGGGGAATGCCTCAGCCAGCTCTGGTGAAAACTATTTGGACTCTCCGCAAAGCGGACTGTTTTTGTAGTGTTTTCAACCTGCAGTGGAGCAAGCAATACCAGAAGTCTTGGAACAGCACCTTGTTGCAAGATTGTTGGTCAGATTTTACAGACTGAGGTGGTTTAGATGAGTAATCGAACTCAACTCCAACCCTTTGATGAGAGCTCTCACAAGATGGGACTACACATGCTGATTCCCCCATAGAGGAAGTTTATTGTAAAAGCTTACCATGGTCTTGCTCCAGCTTACCCATTTGGCATGGCATCTTTCCTGTCACTTCATCTAGCATTGGCCTTTTTTCTGGCCCTTTACATAATCTCAGAACAGTTTGGGCCACAGGCTTCCTCTGCAATTCCAATCATCTAGAAAAAAAACCCTCCTGAATTCTTGTAGTTCATTGCCCCGCCCAACTCTCCATTTCTTTATAAACTCATCTTAAAGATCTCATCTATTCTCTCTTGACCAGGCCTTTCTGCTGCCCTCTCATTGGTTTTCTGAAAAATGCATTACTGTGATCATTCAGTTCCACATTCTCAGAGGGTTGGTTCTAAAAGAGCACATGCCCTTGCACACCCAACTTAATCATGTGCAACCACCAGTGCATGGGCATCTGGATTTTGCATGCCCATGTGGTTACGTATGTCCACCCCCCCCCCCCCATCAGGTCCGTACATTGCGGGGGTGGAGGATGCCAGCACCTAAATTGGGCACGCACTTTTGACAATGTGTGTGTTCTTTACACAACTGCCTCAGCGTATGTAGGTTATAATATACACGCTCTCCTCTATAAAGTGTGTTGGGATACACCAGTTGGTATGAAAGTGCTTTACAAAGCAGTGCTATCTTGTATTAGGTGGGGGGACCTAGTAAATGGATTTGGCCAATGAAGTAGTTTGAATTTATGCAAGAAGTAGTTTTCTTCCTACTCCTGGGGGGGAAGGGGAGGGGAGGGGAAGAAGTCAAATTTAGGGATGGCCAAACTAGTTTTGAAGGAAGAATCATGACCCCAAACCTTCACTCCTTTTAAGAATCAGACCTGTAAGGATCTCAGATATTCCCCTTGCCCTCTCCTTAATACAGGTCTACATATCAGCATGCCACTTCTTTTCTCAGCTGGAAATCTCCAGGGGAAGAAAGCCAACAGGAAACAAGCCTTCACGGTTTGCAGAATCCTGAAGTTCTGAGAAGCAGCCAATATTTTCAATGTGTATTTGAACTGAATGCCAAGAACTTGCTAAGGGTCACTCATCACTAGAGAGAATTCTGATTGTAGAGTCACTCCTCCTTCCTGATGCATCATCAAAATGGGGCAGGGGGGGGCGGGGCGGGGAAGGATGATCACACACAGCACCCAGGTGGTGGTGGGCAGGAGGAGCCAGCCACACATGATCCTGCAATAAACAGTCATGTCAAAGGATAGCAAACAGCTTAGGGCTCTGAAAGGGGCTTGTATCTCTCCACAGTGCTGGCTGGGTTCACCAGATTCACTCTCTTGTCCAAACAACAGGTTATTTGGCAGGATTTTACAGACAAGCAAGAGAAAGAACATAATCCAAGATGAAACAGGCCAGATCAAAGGATTTCTGCATCATTAAGAGCAAAATAGGCTCAAAGCACCCTAGCTCAGTGGCTCTCAACCTTTCCAGACTACTGTACCCCTTTCAGGAGCCTGATTTGTCTTGCATAGCCCCAAGTTTCATCTCATTTAAAAACTACTTACTTACAAAATTAGACATAAAAATACAAAAAAAAAAAAGTGTCACAGCACACTGTTACTGAAAAATTGCTGACTTTGATTTTTACCCGTATAATTTTAAATCAATTGGACTATAACTATTGTACTTACATTTCAGTGTATTAGTACATAGAGCAGTCTAAACAAGTCATTGTATGAAATTGTAGTTTGTACTGACTTTGCTAGTGCTTTTTATGTAGCTCGTTGCAAACCTAGGCAAATATCCGGACGAGCGGAAGACCTGTGGTGTCCTGCCAGGGATACACGTACCCTGATTGAGAACCACTGTCGTAGCTCACTGAAGGGCAGCGTGCACAGCCCAGGCTTCTTCCTTACTGCAGGAGAGTCAGACTACGTCTACACTAGCACTTTTGTCGGTATAACTTAGGTCACTCGGGGTGTGAAAGAAAACCTAGGTTACACGGACAGAAGCGCCGGTGTGGAGCCTGCTATGCCGGCAGGAGAGCTCTCTCCCGTCAGCATAGCGTGGCTACAGGGGAGATCTTACAGTGGCACAGCTGCACTGGTACAGCTCGGCCGCTGTGGTTGTACTAACTAGATACTCTTCTTTATTTGCTTTTAAAGACCTTGGTGTCCCCAGCACAAACCCTTCTGTTCACAAAGTTAGGAACCCACAAACCCTGTGCAATTCGCAAAGGTTAGGAAAAGAACAGATTTCCTTGACCAGATTTCCCCCCCCCCCCGCCCCCCAGCTTGGAGGCAGTCTCAAAGCAGCAAGATGGCTTGTGTGTGTTTATCCAAGGCTTCCAGTTCAGTTACCATAGCAACACAATGCAAATGTAATCTAAGTGTTTACACAGCACAGATGATTTATGCCAGCCCAGCCTTGGTAAATAGCTGAAGAAGTGGGTGGTGGTGATGACGAGGCTACCTTGGTGCTTTAGAACAATCTCAGTGATTTATCTGGACAGTTTTGCCCTCCCCCACCTGACACTCCTCCTCTATCTCAGACTCTCCACCCACCAGAGAGCTTTTAGATCATGTTCACTCCCCAGTCTATAGATCAGAGGGTTGCCTGTTAACTCAGCCAAGAAGTAGGATAGTGACTGCTTTGCATAAGCTTGGGCAGATTTGAAGCTTAAAAAAAAAACAAAAAAAAAAAACACACAACCAACCCCATCTCTATAAAATTATCTTGGCTACCTAAGCTTTTGGAAACATCTAGTCCAGACAGCACCTACATGCTTAGCTGCCCTCTATCCCAAGAAGTGGGTAAACACTTTGAAAAAGGATAAAGCTGCATAAGAACATTAAAACAGGACAGCTTTGCTTGCATAGTCTCTAAATATCCACTTAGAATTCCTTGAAAATCCCTCTGGAGTGTCAAAGTCATTATTGCGGATGTGACCATAAAGTTCCCATTCTGTAGCTCTGCTGAAGACTAACGTGTGGGAAGGGAAAATACAGTGTTTGTTCAGAATGGTTTCTCCACTGAGCTTAGCATGGTCACAATCTAAAGAAGTGGCTAGCAGCAAACAGGGCTTGTTACTCCACGTAAAGGGTTGAGGTAACATGCCTCTGCCTCAATGAGACAGACATTTGCGAACACAATTGCCACTTAAACTGGTGGTAAGCTGCGTCTTGTTCATGCAATGCTTTAGAGTCCCTTAGCTGCCTAAGGCAAAGAATTGTCTACAGGCCCTCATTGGCTTCAATGTCACAAACTGAAATGAAGGATCATATCAGTTTATGGGGCAGACAAGCACAAAAATAACCTCATTCCATTAAGGCATCTAAACAAATTCTCCAGCTACAGTGTTTCTTCTCGCCACCAGGAGATTAAGACAAAGGTCAAACATATCTTGTTGCCTATGTGGATATCTTGCAGGCCATTGTTGCACATAACGATTGTTATGAATGGTCTTTGTTCATCTCAATTATGGACAAATGTCATCACACCCCATAATGACATGGAAGCAAGAAATATTCCATTAGGTACCAAAGTGAGTTTCTTCCTTTAGGTAGAAGTCTCTTCCCCCCCATTAGGCTGAGGTCTTGTGATAGCAACTATCTTGACTGATACCAGGGATTGAACCAGGGACCTCCAGAGCTAACAGCATGAGTCTCTACAGCTTGAGTAATAAGCTCTGTAGTTAGGAGTGTGTTACCACCCCATCATCTATGGATAGGGCACAGAGGGAGACGAACACACACAGATCAGTAGGTTTCACTCTCTCAAATTTCTCTGTAGACTAGGAAAGATGAACTCAGTCATGGCTTAAGAGGTTGAGCATCAGTAATAGACTGTGTAGATGTGTTCCATCTCACCCACTAATTTTTCCACATTACCTGTTTCTCCAACTCTTTCCACAGATCAGAATGTAACATTGATATGGACAGCATGTTCCAATTCTGGAATCTACTATTCTGTTTAAGATTTGTGAGGCAGATGCTCCACAATCAGGAAGGTTCAGAAAAGTTAAAAGTAGAGATGGGCTGAACTGCTGTGTTTGAACTGAATCCAGACAAAAACAAACACCACTCCCCCAAACTTTTCTAAGATTCATAGCTGGAGTTTTGATTCAGGCCCATTTGTACCTAATCAAAGGATGTCAAACATGCATAGTGGGTGTTTCTCAAATAATTTTTCTTGTTTTGAGTCTGAAAATGTTAAGCAGCTTGACTGTTTTACCAGTAAAAAAAGAAAGATCAAGAAAAAGATTTTGAATAATTTCAAATGCGAACTAGGAATTGAGCGAATGGTTTTGGAGAAAAACAACATAACTGAACCAAAAATTTTGATGTCTAGAAAGAATTTGGTTAAAAGTTTTGGCCTTTGACTTATACATGCCTCTAAATTTCTTTTTTTTTTCATCCAAGTCCAGAGGCAGAAATGCAAGAGTACTACAAGGAAAAGCTCATCTTATGATCGTTTGCTGGACAAAGTCAGCAAGTCTTAAAAATATTTGCAGGTCACCTTACTTCCCACCCGATTTCCTGAACCGAAAAAAGCCTGAGAGAGGCCTTCAAACAAACACCGTGATACTTCAAGACCTTACTGTTGAAAAGTTTTGAAATGCTCAAATTGTGATTTTAAGACGGAGGCAGCACACTCACCAATTCAGTGTAATTCAGAGATTTTAAAGCCAAAAAAGGACCATTGTGATCATCTAGTTTGACCTCCTGCATAACACAGTAACAGGCCAGAGAATTTCCCCACAATACCAGAGGCGCTCACATACCATCATAATGAACACAATGCAAATGTCTAAATCGATACGCCGCCTCTTCTAGGACAGCGCAGGGGATTAGTATTGAGCACAGTAACACCTGCGATCCCTGCTACAAGATACCAGCCAAATACCTGGTCTATGTTAGGAAGCTTCCCTCTAACAGAGGGATATGCTTTTTAAAATTCTTGTTCCTCCTGACACCTCCACACCCTTCACGTCTCAGGCTTTCCCTTCCCTTGGGCTACGTACAACATTCTGCTAATAGAGGTGGAATGAGCCCATCTGACTCAGGACTGCCAGCTGCTAGTACACACCTGTACTTACGAGGGACCTCATGGGCTGAAAGAGACACTTTATTGTCATCCCTGAATATGATTCTATGCGCGCTCACTCCAGCTCAGTACCACCCATAGTTGGAGTCCTGGGCATGAGGAGGATGATAGCACTTGGCATTAAGCCAACAAAAGTCGGGATGCTAGACTCACCTAGCTTTCTCAGGGACTCCCATTTTCCTCATTCCGCCTCTGCTAACGGCTTACGGCAACAAGACCACCGATTTGTTATCATGCGGTCCTCCATCAACCAGCCTCCCTAAGGGCAAAGCTTGATTTGGCTTTCAGAGGTCAGGCACCTGCATTGTGCTTCCTCCAGTTTTAAAGAACTAGTGAAAGCCTCAAAGCCAGCAGGTTTTGACAGCTCCTGGGATTTCCCCCTCTCCATTCCCCTTGCATTAACGTTTTCAGCTGCTGAAAAGATCCCCCTCTACCTTTCCCCCCCGCCCACCATGGGAGCATGGTGCAAAGGCAGTTTATATGTTAAAATCAGGAGTGGGCAAGGAGAGAAAATGTGTGGATTGAGGCGAGAGCAGATTAATGGCCTCACATTTATGACAGTTTAATAACAGAGCTGTCACAATAGGAGAGATTTACTAATTGCAGAGTCGTTTTCTACTGGGTTCCCATCATGCTGCCATTTACGATCACTCTGCAGCTCTTTCTAGACCCCTCTGGGGAAAAAAGGGAGGGGGCCCGCTAGAGAAAACACCCACATCTCTTATTCACCTAAATTTAGGAAACAATTGAGTTTCATTACAGAGGAGTGAGTATATGAGGACAGCAAGGAGAAGGCTTTGACCTTTCTACGTGCTCCAAGGAGCCAAATTGCAAGTACTAGGACAATCAGAAAAGCCTTACACTTTCATCACAAAGGCCAACACACACATGAAATTCAGCTGGTCTTAGGAACTGATTTCAGGGCAACTGTGCAAGCCTTTCAAATGGGCAAGCCCCACACAGGTTTAGAGGTGACCCACCAGGTCTTCCTCTAACCTTGATCTATTGTTTCAAGCTGCTGTTCCTAGAATTAAGGTCCCTTTTAACCAGTAAGAATTCTGGGAATGGCAGCAAGGAGTCACCAGGAAGCAGAGCAGACACCATTCCTAGAGACGGTCAAAAGGGATGAGTGGTTCTCCCACAGAGAAACACTTTAGAACCAGGTTGGTTTGCCTTTAACCAGCTATCTTAAAAAAAA
The DNA here is from genome assembly GCF_965140235.1 of Caretta caretta. Classification (NCBI taxonomy): domain Eukaryota; kingdom Metazoa; phylum Chordata; order Testudines; family Cheloniidae; genus Caretta; species Caretta caretta. The sequence continues at coordinate 20,490,773 of NC_134212.1, read as the reverse complement.
AAATTAAACTTGTAATTCAGGCATGTTCTCCTCAGAAAATGAAAAAAGACTTGTATTATCTAGCCCCTTTCATCTGAGCACACATAAAGCTTGTGTGAGCTTGTCAAACACAAAGAAGAGACAAGATGCCTATTGAAGAGAAATAGTTTTCATACCACATCACCTAGAGAAACCTCCTCCCCTCGGGCCCCCCTAAAATACAAGGCAGAATTGTGGCCTGTTTTTCCAGAGGCGCCGAGTGCCTACAGTTCCCACTGAGTTTATGGAGTCCAGCTTGCTCTAGGATTTTTGAGGCTTGATCAGCAACCTTGTTTGCACTACCAGAACTGAGGAGATTTATAATAGGACCTTTTGCATTTAAGATCCAATTAGGGTTCTGGAAGGAGAAGAAAACACGTGAAACAGATGTCACCAATGCCAAAAACTGGTCAGACCAATCCAAAAAAACAAAATTAGGAAACCTTGAGATAAAACACTTCTTTGGCTTTTTTGTGCCTACAGGCGCACGAACATAAAACATCTCATCACCAGCAAGATAAAAACCTTCGGGGACTTTCGGGAATTTGATCTGTTCCCTCATTATTGGAGCTCCGCCCCTCACTGGTAGGATGCGTACATCATACATTAACAGAACGGATCCTCATAAGCCCCAGTAATTACACTGAATCAGCATTAAAAAACAAAAGAAAAAAATCCAACCCGTGGCCTAAAGCTAAAATTTGGAGAAATGAAAACCAGAAAAGAAATAATGCAGTGACTTTTTTATGGAGGGAGAGAAGAGGGTAAGGAGGCCTAGATGGTTTTTCAAGTTTACTGGAAGGGCTCTAAGGACCTACCTACTAACCAGCCAACATTTCTAATTTCAAACAAGCCTAAATGCACTGTCCGTGTTGGATTCAGCTTTTGAGCTGGGATACCTCCTTCGAGAGCTACACTAGTTTTCAGGCACTCTGCTAAAGACGGGGCTCCAGCAGCAGGAGCAGCCTAAGTAGCTCCTTTGTTTTGGTGTCACGTGCCTAAGCATTCATTGCAAACTGACAGACTGCACAGGAAAAATAACTGAGCTCCAGAGCAGACCCTCAGTCAGACACAAGGACCCTTTGTGCTGCTGCTCTGGTATAAAAGGGTACAGAAGGCAGCAGCAACAGTTAAGGATCCCTTAGAGTGGAGGTCATTCTCAAGCATGTCAGGGCAGAGCCAGAGCACAATGTACTCCAACAACCCTGGCCGGCACAGAATGGCTTATTGATGGAGCAGCCCTAAGGTGTCCAGCAACCACCTGCATTAAGGCAAGAGAAGAAAAGAGGTTGGAAAACTCACCTAAGGCCATTCACACTCAGTGCACAAGTGCTGCCTGCTAACTCCTGGGGAAATCTAACCCAGTGTCTTTCAGAATAGTTACTGTGGTGCAAGGCCATCCAGAGCGCTGCTGGCCGTATAAGAAACGATGACGAGATTCAGTTTAACGTATATTTTTATATTTGGGTGGTGGGGTGCAGAAATCATGTTTAACCCTTAAAAAAAAAAAGTAAATTCTCTCTCACCAATATAAATTCTGCCACTTCCTTGAGTGGAAGTGGTGGAGAGGACCATTGAATACGAGCCACCAAATTACTAATTAGGTATATGTATAAGGCTGCCCCCTCCTGGATGGAATCATGGGCATCTTAGGCCCCACTTTATTAGAGTCTCTCTCAGCTGAAACAGTCGGAGCCTGAGTCTCTGGAGGAGGATCAGAGTAAACCCTTACTGCTGCTATGCAGTGCGGAGGCTCTGTAATGCACTGCACAGTGATGACTGTCAAGTCCTCTGTGGCCATGGATTTGTTAGTATACACAAAGTCAAGTAACAGCATAGCGCAGTCTGACAAGTATTGTTTCAAGGGTAGAAACAAATATAGGCTCACACCTCAGTCAGGGACACAAAGCTGTGGTATATCCAATTATGGGATAATAGTTCTCTCAGCTCAGTTTAAAAGAAAAGAAAAGCCCATTTAATAGATGAGGGGATTAAAGTAACCCTTTTCATTGGGGGAAATCTCGCTTACATAACAAGTTGAGGTTTGGGATTTACAGTGCATCAGCAATGGGGCACTCTGTGGCCTTTAGGTTTACCACAATAGGATTATTATTATTAAAGTAATACATACTGACCTCCCCTCACGAGCCAATGTCTCTTAGCACCCTCCCCACCACACACACTACACAAATTGCATTTCTGGACCACAGCACATTTTCATTCCTCCCTGCTGTGTGTGTGTGGGAAATCCCCACTTACAGGACTAGTTGTAGGTGGAATTCTAAAACAATCTGACATACCAGATGCAGTTTTGATCACATATTCTGCTCAGTGTAGTGCCAGATCATTGTTGGCAGAAGGCACTTGGCAAGGATGTGGATCACCGTGTTTTCAGGGAGATAAGTCACTTCCATCTTCTCCTTCAAAGAAAAGATGGACCAGAATCACCCCAGATCAAACCATGCCCAATCTTAATTTGAGGAAAGTTCAGATAGGAGCTCTGCAGTTCGTGCAAATGTTATGGTTCTAGTGCCGGGGTAGGCAGCCTATGGCACGCGAGCTGATTTTCAGTGGCATTCACACTGCCCGGGTCCTGGCCACTGGTCCGGGGGGCTCTGCATTTTAATTTAAATGAAGCTTCTTAAACATTTGAAAAACTTTATTTACTTTACATACAACAATAGTTTAGTTTATAATATAGACTTATAGAAAGAGACCTTCTAAAAATGTTAACATGTATTACTGGCAAGTGAAACCTTAAATTAGAGTGAATAAATGAAGACACGGCACACCACTTCTGAAAGGTTGCTGACCCCTGTTCTAGTGGATCAGAATCCTGAGATAGGAACAGGTCACATACTGTGTCCCTTCCACCTTCTTGATGATTGTAACAGAGCATGCCAGCGGTGTAGCACATCCTACTGGACAAGCATGACTCTGCAGCACCCTACCTCAGTTTCCCCTTCTCAGGCTCCCCAGTAACTCCACAAAGGCTTGTGTCCAACACCATCACCCCCTGCTTGGGGTCTGGTTTATGAACATAAAAAAACCCTCAAAAATAAAGTCTTATCCACCCCAGTTTCAGACCATGCACAAATCCTTCTCCCTGCGGTCCGTCTCTCTGCCCTCCCAGTACATCTTGCTGGGAGTTTGGACTTCTCTACAAGCCTTTTCACTGGCATCTCCCCACACGTTGACTCAGGGTCCTGCAGGAACCTTAGTACACCTTCAAATGTCCTCAGGCATCCTCCAACCCCCACCTTGGTGCCCCTTCAGGTCACCTGACCCACTGGTCACAGAATCTTCATTCTCTGCAGTCTGTGTAATGGAATGCTAAACTGTATTATACTGTTCATCCATTAAGTGGCACTATGTATAAAATACCTTATTTAAAACAAACCCCAGTCATACCAGACAGAGTATTAAAGGTTCTTACAATGAATACATCAGGTATGTATAAGCAAGCTCTGTGGCCAGTCCAGGAGTAAACGAAGAACAGAAACAGAAGGGAAAACAGCAACAAAAGGCTGCAAACAGAAGGAACAAAGGTTGCAAGATCTCATCAACATGCCATTCTTCAATGCCCCAGAGAACTTCAGCTTTGACAAATGGGCAATGGACAGACTGGAAGCAGTATTTTGCAAGATTTCAAGTTGCAAACAAACTCCAGAGAAACAGATGATATAAAGGTATCTTCTGTAATTTATGCTATGGGGAAGCAAGCAGTCTCTCTCTTTAAATCCTTTGACTTTACTGAAGACAGTCAAAGAACTATGAAAAGGTTCTGGCTATGTTTGATGGATACTTCAGACCCCAGAGATATGGGATATATGAAAGAGCATGTTTTCACCAGAGAATTCAGGAACCAGGGGAAAGTGTTGAATGTTTTATAACAGCTCTGCATACACTGGCTGAAATGCAAAGCATGAAAATACCAGAGACAGGCTGATTATTGGGTTAACAGATAAAAACCCTTTCACGGCAGCTACAATTGACAAGAGATTTAAGCCTACCCACAGCTATTGCCAGCCAACTGGGATAAGGGCAGTCTAGCCTAGTGGTCAGAGTGAGGGTCAGTAGTCCAGCGCCAAAGCCAAGGGCCACACTAGGAACAGGAACTGGATAGCAGAGTCGAGAGTCAAGCCCAAGTCTCCAGGCAGGAGCCAGAACCAAGGGTCAAACTAGAGGGCAGGAACCTGAGCAAGCAGGATAGCAGGCAAGGAGAGGTTGAAGGCAGGGGCAAGGCCCGGTGCAAAGCAGGAGCAGCACGAAAAAGGTAACACAGGAGCACTGAGCAGCCATCCTGCTGGCATCTGTGGCCAGCCAATCAGGCAGCATGGCTAATCAGGCAGCCTGCTGCAGGACAGCTGTACTGATGGGGCTGCCTGAAGACTAACTCTGCTGCAGGCCTGGATTCTTGATAGCTATACAGCTAACAAAGCAGTCAGAATTAGTCAAAACAACAGAACAAAAGACAGGAGCAACTTGAAAAACCTGAAACTAGCTCAAACTATAGATAGCAGAATGTTAAAAAGTCATTTTCATAAAACCCGAGGCAAGCAGAGAACTCCCAGACAAAATCCAGCCTCTGCGCACAAGGTATGGAAAAGTCATATCCCAAAAGATGATGCATGTCCAGCCGGAGGCATGTCGTGTAATAAATGTAAGAAATATTGACATTTTGCAGCTGTTTGCTGCACCAAAGCAGTCAGGGTGCTGATTCATATTACAGACAGACAATCAAGAGCAATAGTTTCTGGGATCTATCACTTGTGATGACAGGGCCTGCCTGGATAGCGAAGTTGAATATTCATGGTAAGACAATTGACTTTAATATTGTGAGGAGCTGACGTCACAGTCATCTCAGAAAGGACTTACAATCACCTTCAACTTCTCCCAGAGCTGATGTCACCCGACAACTCTGACTAGCCCTGGTGATATGCTGGATTTGCGTGGGCCAGTTCAAAGAAACAACTTACACAGACAAAAGCTATGCATTCAGAGAGTATGTGGTCAAAGAGCTACAGACCAACAGCCTTCTCAGCTGCACCATGGCAGCCATGATGGGCCTAGTGAGAAAGGTGAAAGCACTCTATGGAATATTTGGTGATTTTGGACTTTTGAAAGGAGATTTGGTACAAATCACTGTAAGAGACAATAGTGAACCATATAGTGTACATATATCTCACAGGATTACTATCCCATTAACTCCTTTACCATTTTATGAAGCAAAGAGAATGGAGTGGACTGGTATAATAGAGTAAAGTCTGAGCCAACAGCATGGTGTGCCCCAGTGGTACCAGTTATAAGGGGCTGGGGGGAAATGGAAAAACTACAGATTTGTGCAGATCTTAAAAGACTTAATGACACTGGCTGACTTCTGCCCCAAAGTAAAAGGAGCTATAGAGTTCTCCAAGCTGGATGCCTTGAATGGATTCTGGCAAATTCCTTTAGCCAAAGAAAGTGCTAAATGGACTACCTTTATCACAACCTTTGGGAGATTTTGCTTTTGAAAATTAACCTTTGGGATTACCAGTGCACCTGAAATTTTCCAAAGAAAGATGGCAGAACTGCTAATGAACACCACTGGGAGTTGTGGTTTTCATAGACGATATTTTGATATATGGATCTTCAGTGGGAAAGCACAACAAAACCCTCAACAGCTCCTGTTCTCCTCAAGTACTGTGATGTGCACAAACCCACAATGGGGGGTGGGAGGGGTCAGTGCAGATGGAAGCAGCTGTGGCTCAGGTGGTGTAGTGTTGCCACAACATGCTTCTGAGTGAAAGCCACGCTCACACTTACAGAAGCTGAAAAACCAATACGCACAGATTTTTTTTAAAAAAAAAAAAGGAAGTGCCTGGCAAGCGTATGGGCATGTGCGTGTTTTTTGTTTTTTTGTTTTTTTTTTTAAAAACACAGATATCCGTGTGGACTGGATTCATTTACACTGACCATAAGCTGCTTGCAACCCTCATCAATGGGAAATATCTGGATCAAGCACCACTGAGATGCCAATGTCTATTGATAAGGTTAACGTGATTCAACCCAGTTGCTAAATATGTTCTGGGAAAAATCCGGTAGTAGCAGACACTCTGTCACAGAGCCCAGCATCGCACCCAACTACCTGTGATTTCGATGATGACAAAGGGGTGCGTGGATGCTGTGGACTTATACAGATCAGCATTAGTCTTTCCCCCCTACCCTAGCTACAAAAAGCAAACCTCCACAGATACACAATTTCAGGAAGTTCTAAATTACTTGACCCAGCCATCCCTAATGTATGTTAAAGATACTAAGGAAATGACAAAAGACTACTTGTGGTGCCTGGACAATTAGAGTCAAATAGATTCATGATTAAAGGTAATTGCATCATAATTCCAAATTATATAAGAGGAGAAATCTGAAACCTCATCCATGAAGGACGTCAAGCACTAACTGAATGCCATGAATGGGCCAGCCAGTCAGCATGGTGGCCAGAGATCAGCAAGGACACAAAGAATAAAATACCTGCATGTGAACATTGCAGAACTAACAGACCAACACAACACCACCTTTACCAGATGAGCCTTGGAAGAGACGAGCTGCAGATTTATGCAAATTCAGATGATGTCATTACCTGGTCATCATGGACAATTTTTCCAGGTATATAGAAATAATGTACTTGAAAGACATAACATGGCACAGTGTTATCAAAAAGTGAAGTGCACTTTTGCTCACTTCGGTATTCCAGAATGACTGACAGACAATGGACCACAATTCACTGCAGCAGAATTTAAGTCATCCCAAATGAAATATGATTTTGATCATATTACTAGCAGCCCACATTACCCACAAGTGAATGGAGAGGTTGAGAGAACTGTCCAGACAGCCAAGAATACCGTACAGAAGGAAGATCTATTCTACGCTCTTCCGAGTTACACATCAACACCAACAGGGATATAGCACAGCAGAACTCCTGACGGGAAAACAACTCTGAACTATTATTCCAACTCTGGAAAGGAATCTATTTCCAAAATGGCCAAATATGAAGAGAGTAGCCAAATCAGATAAAAAGGCTAGAAGTGCTTAGGAGCACTTTTACAATAGACGTCACTCAGAGAGCTGCCAGATCTAGAACCTGGTGACCATGTTCATGTCAAGTTTGATGGAGAAAAGGGATGGACAACTCCAGCTGTTATGAAGAAAGAACTCAGTGCCCACATCATATGTGATCAAGATGGATAGCGGGTTCAACAGAAGCCACCGACAGCTACAGTTTGTTCCTCAGAAAGAAAAATCGAGAGAGCAAACTCTATGGATGGCAGATTCAGAACAAGACAACGATGATGACTCAGGGATTCCAAACCGACCACAGCCTATCATTGCAACTAAAGGACAGCCAGATGATCAGGTTGTTACACATTTGGGTCATGTAATTAGAAAAACAGTATGATCCAGAGACATTTAACAGACTGATATGTACTGAATTTCAAAGACCGCGTGATAGTGTAAATCCTAGGAATGTAGAACTTAAAGGGAGAGATATTATGCAATGCTAAGCTGTATTATACTGTTCAGCCATTTATTTAAATGAACCTCAGCCATACCTGGCAGAGCATTCAAGGATCTTACCATGAACACATCTGGTGTGTGTAAGCAAGCTCTGTGCCCAGTCCATATCTGGTACCGAGATGTGACACCTGGGGAGATGAGTTAAGCTTGTCGCAGATGGACTGAGGCTTATCTCCCAGCAAGGGGCCAGTCACCCTGTGACCCACCGATGCAGGATTGATCTCCCTTTTACATTTATTAGTGCTTTGTCTATCCCAGCAATAAATGTCACAAGTAATTTCAGTAGGACCCATGGTACAGAAGAAACAGAATTCTGCTGTAATGAATATATAAGAATATTCTTTATTGAGGCTGCTGTTGTAGCCTAGGGGGAAGTTTAGGCTAAAGCAGCTTCAGACGTGTTACCCTGCATCTTGATGGGGCTTTTCCATCATGTCGTAGCTTTTCAATCAAGCTACCTTGATTGTGCTAGCACAGCTGAACACACACTTTTTGCCCCTCAAGTCTGTTGCCCTCATTTCCCTGATTGACTGAACTGCTGTGTCTACGAAACTGTCTCCCTAAATCGCACAATGAAAGGGACGAGTCATGCAGTTATGCAAAGGACTGCGGCGATGCTACACTCAACAGGGCATGGCTGCGATGTAGCTCCCCCTGTAGGCCTTTGGGGGACCTCGAATCTTTTGTCCCATCTAGGATGGGTTTTAATAATAAAACCAAACCATATGTGGAGTTATGGCCTCCTGCAATACCATCACAGATGGTATATATGTATATATATATCACAGGGCTTTGTTCAGCACATATATACATAGACTATCAGGGTTGGAAGGGACCTCAGGAGGTCATCTAGTCCAACCCCCTGCTCAAAGCAGGACCGATCCCCAACTAAATCATCCCAGCCAGGGCTTTGTCAAGCCTGACCTTAAAAACTTCTAAGGAAGGAGATTCCACCATCTCCCTAGGTAACGCATTCCAGTGTTTCACCACCCTCCTAGTGAAAAAGTTTTTCCTAATATCCAACCTAAACCTCCCCCACTGCAACTTGAGACCATTACTCCTCGTTCTGTCATCTGCTACCACTGAGAACAGTCTAGGTCCATCCTCTTTGGAACTCCCTTTCAGGTAGTTGAGATCAAATCCCCCTTCATTCTTCTCTTCCGTGGACTAAACAATCCCAGTTTCCTCAGCCTCTCCTCATAAGTCATGTGTTCCAGTCCCCTAATCATTTTTGTTGCCCTCCGCTGGATGTTTTCCAATTTTTTAACATCCTTCTTGTAGTGTGGGGACCCAAAACTGGACACAGTACTCCAGATGAGGCCTCACCAATGTTGAATAGAGGGGAACGATCACGTCCCTTGATCTGCTGGCAATGCCCCTACTTATACATCCCAAAATGCTATTGGCCTTCTTGGCAACAAGGGCACACGGTTGACTCATATCCAGCTTCTCGTCCACTGTAACCCCTAGGTCCTTTTCTGCAGAACTGCTGCCAAGCCATTCGGTCCCTAGTCTGTAGCGGTGCATGGGATTCTTCGGTCCTAAGTGCAGGACTCTGCACTTGTCCATGCCATAAGGCAATAAGAAAGTAAGTAGAACATGCATCCTAGAAAATATATTCCCTTCATTTGTGACATGGAAAACCTGAAGCCTAGTTTCCAGGCCCACATGGCAAGGGGGCAATCTTGCCTTCCCTCGCTTTCAGCTTCTAAAGGCATCACCGCATTTTGTCTCTCCTCGCCTCCCTACATGGCTTCAGGAGCAATCAGCTATTGTAGATTGAGAATATGAGTGTAGCTCTTTGCCTCCGACAAGGTACTGCTTTAAATGATTTATTCATCAATTGATTTCATAGTTGTGACAATTGAGGAGGATTAAGTCACCAAATCTCAGAGGCAGAGGGCTAGAGAATACAAGAGCAACTGATAAATGATGGGGTAGATTCTTTAACTCCTGTGTTCATGAAACTGCAAGGTTTGGGGAGAGGCTTAAAGCACATTTTAGTATTGACCTGTACCCCAACGACCAGAACTGGTGCAGTTACATGCATTTCCCTTCCTGCCAATTGCCTCATGTTAACCTTTATTGTAGAAGTTTCACCTTGCATCTGCAGCAGGAATAGGCAAAAAAAAAAGATTCAGGGTAAAATTTTCTAAATTGTCTAGGCAACTCAGGAGCTGTTGGATTCATTTAGATGGAATATATGGGACCAACGCATTAACGGAGTAAACATGACCTTGTCTGTCTAACATTAAACAGTGTTAACATTTTGGGATTTGGTATATAGAGACCACAGCCTGCTTAGTACCATGGCGCAAACACCATTAGAAATCCTTTTAACCTTTTTATTAAATACACAGAAAAAGGAGGAACAAACAGTTGAAATATGAAATAAGGCTTTCCCTTTAACTCCCCTTTTGCCCTTTAGCTGGAGAGAGGCTTTAGAAGGAAGAAACCCTTGTTTGACAGTCTCTTAGCTAGTATTAAAGATGACAACTACTGTCCTTTTGGAGGAGGTGGGGGGGAGAAGAAGTTAGTTGAGATGGGCTGAAGCTGTTGGTGGGAAAGCCAGATCCCTATTTCCTAGAAGGCAAAACAAGACAAACACATAGAAAAGATGAAAGACAAAACCCAGCAAAAGGCAGCCTCCGCCTCCAGAGTTCATTTTCAATTGCAGTCTCACTGCTGGAAAAATACAGGTACAGCACAGTGTCTTATCTGCCAAGCCAAGACCTTACAAATTTGTACCAGCATCAGGCTGTTAAGGCATTGCTTTTAGCCATCTCTCTCTGGTCACAGGCTTACTGCAGTGTTGTAAAATATACAGTCTTGGCCAGTTAAGCCAGAATCTTATTACAGTGAAGGCAAAAAGAAAGATAGGAAAGAAGAAAAAGCGGATAAGGAGAAGGGCATGTCTACACCATAAAACTAAAGTCAACCTATGCTAGGTTGACGAACTACTGCAGTAATTACTACGTTGGTTTATGTCCACCCTGCCCTTCTTGTGTTGGTGGTGCGTGTCCTCACCAGGAGCACTTCCGCTGACTTAGAGGGGCAGTGTGGGGGGCTGAGAGCCAGGGCTTGCAGCTCCCTGTCAGGAACCCAGCTCCACACTGGGAGCCCATTTGCCCCCTCCCTTCAGCTCCCCACTAGGAACGGAGCAGCTGCACTGAGCTCTGGGTGCAGCTGTGCTCCCAGTGGGGAGCAGGGAGCCGAGAGCCCAGGGGTGGCTGAGGTGCTGGAGGGGAGATCCACTCCCAGAGTCTGGTTAGCGGCTGTGTTCATAGAGGGCAGCCGAGACTCTAGGGGGGCAGTAGGGCTCCCGCGGGGAGCAACCTGGCTTGGAGCAGAGACCGGGCAACAGCCCAGCTAGGAAGCCAGGAGCCGGATTTCTTGTGAATTTCACTCCAGTGGAGCCGTGAAGTTGACAAGAATGACAGCCAATATACCTAAGTAAGGCAGTGCCTACAGAGACACTACGTCACCCTAACTACACTGACCTAAGCCCTATGCCTCTCATGGAGGTGGAGTTATGTCAATGTAGTAGGGCACTTACATCGGCAGGAGCAAGGCGGTAGCGTGTACACTGACAATGAGGTCGATGTAACCTACCTTACGTTAACCTAATGCTGTAGTGTAGACCAGGCCCAAGTCTCACATTTCAGGTGGTGGATGGGATTTAATTGAAGCCAGTGGCGATGTCATCTAGGTCCCTCTCTCTGGCCTGGTCTGGACATCCTTCAGGAGCAGGACAATGAAGGCCCAGCAATGCCACACTACATCCCATGGTCCCAGAGTGAAGCAGGGGTGGCAGCCAGGAAGGGAAGGAGTGAACTTCACCAATTTTTTTCCCCCCAGTCAACAATTGTCCCCTTTTGCTTCACCTCCACTAATATTTTCCCCAGAGTTTTCTTCTTTTTAAAAACCCGAAAGAGTGATGGGTGGCATAGCCCATGATCTCATTATTTCATCCACCAGTTAGGCCTCATTTCCAACACAACAGTTTTGGTTCACTGACTTCCAGTCCCACACTTTTCTTGTTTACCAAACAGGATCTTAACAGCATCCTTGAATTATATCAGGAGGCCATTTGTCGATCCTCATTCAGTCTGTGTTTCCCTTTTTCACCTCTTCCCCATCAAACATTTATTATCGATTGTGACACTTTGGGAGCTCACCCGTGAAAAGGCGAGTGAAATATCATAATTCAGATAAATGCGCAGACCCAATTTTCACAACAGAGCCTACGTCCCACTGAAAGTCATTGGGATACTGGTAGGCACTTGAACATTTTACCCTCAGCCCTTTCTTCCCCATCCATTTTCCAAGATGGGTTTATACTTCAGCTTTAAATAAAAAAAAAAAAATCTGATATATTCCTCCTCTCCCACTGACTCAAGGGCAAATATAGCTCTCACATTCTAATACGTTAGCAGCTGATTGATCAGAAACTGAATAATTACAACAAGGCAGGAAGGTTAATGGTAAGATACAGCCACTTCCACCTCATTAGAAGAAGAATCTGAATGTTAGTGTGTGTATTACACCTGATTAGCGGAGACACACTGGAGACCTGTTTGGCAGATTGACAGCTAGATTAGTTTTAGCATGGTTATCCGCAAATCTTACTAAAGCCATACAGAATAACTAATCCTACTCCCTTTCCACATTAGAACCATAAATTACCAGTGTCATTTCGACTGTGACATGGACAAGTCTTCAGTTTACAGCCTTTCTATTGTTAGAGGCTATTTTATTGAATAATTATCTACAGCATTGTTAACTTCAGTGAGGTTAGTTTTTGTGAACTGGATCCATTTCTCACTGACTGGATTTCATGCCATTGGCTGGGAACTAAAAAAAGTCCTGGGACATTAACATGTGGTTACCCAAATCATATGGGTCACTTATGAATTTGTTGTTGAGTTCAGACTGTTCAGTACAATTTTGCAACAGAAATAAGTCTGGACTCAAACCAGCTTTAAGGGAACAGTGTTGGGTCATTTACAGACTGAAATTTTGATGGCATACAACCCGGTTATGTAAAAAAATGCCCTTCTTAATTAAAGAGATATACAAGTCCACTGTGCTTTAAGTGACACTTAAAATACTTTGCTTGGATTTAAACAAAAATGTCTTCCTCACTGCCTACAGCCCAGATGTGTCATGCTGGGCTAGCAGACTGGAAGTAGAAAGTGAAGCAGCAAAAGCCACATGGAGTTCCCAGTCTGCTTCCCTTCTATAAGGAGGGAAGGGCAAAACACAGTAAGACTAATCAAATGAATTTAACATAAAGTTACACAAACACAATTAGCCAGGGGAACTCACCACCAAACTATCATTGGGGCCAAGAGTTCGGAAGGATAACAAAAATAAAATAAAAAAAAGTGGACAATGTCAACACACAGTTACACTAGATAGGAAGAGGAGGATATATAAAACCAACCACTGATTGAGAAAAAAAAAAGAAAAGGAGGACTTGTGGCACTTTAGAGACTAACAAATGTATTTGAGCATAAGCTTTTGTGAGGTACAGCTCACTTCATCGGATGCATTCAGTGGAAAATACAGTGGAGAGATTTATATACACAGAGAACATGAAACAATGGGTGTTACCATACACACGGTAACGAGAGAGTGATCAGGTAAGATGAGCTATTATCAGCAGGAGAGCTGGGGGGGAACCTTTTGTAGTGAGAATCAAGGTGGGCCATTTCCAGCAGTTGACAAGAACATGTGAGGAACAGTGGGGGGGGGGGGGGGGGCGGGAAATAAACATGGGAATATAGTTTTATCTTGTGTAATGACACATCCACTCCCAGTCTTTATTCAAAAAGAATGTAATGGTGTCCAGTTTGCAAATTAATTCCAATTCAGCAGTCTCTCCTTGGATTCTGTTTTTGAAGTCTTTTGTTGAAGAATTGCCACTTTTAGGTCTGTAATCAAGTGACCAGAGAGACTGAAGTGTTCTCCGACTGGTTTTTGAATGTTATAATTCTTGACGTCTGATTTGTGTCCATTTATTCTTTTATGTAGAGACTGTCCAGTTTGGCCAATGTACATGGCAGAGGGGCATTGCTGGCACATATCACACTGGTAGATGCGCAGGTGAACGAGCCTCTGATAGTGTGGCTTATGTGATTAGGCCCTATTATGGTGTCCCCTGAATAGATATGTGGACACAGTTGGCAACAGACTTTGTTGCAAGGATAGGTTCCTGGGTTAGTGGTTCTGTTGTGTGGTGTGCGATTGCTGGTGAGTATTTGCTTCAGGTTGGGGGGCTGTCTGTAAGCAAGGACTGGCCTGTCTCCCAAGATCTCTGAGAGTGATGGGTCATCCTTCAGGATAGGGTGTAGATCCTTGATGATGCGTTGGAGAGGTTTTAGTTGGGGGCTGAAGGTGATGGCTAGTGGCGTTTTGTTATTTTCTTTGTTGGGCCTGTCCTGTAGTAGGTGACTTCTGGGTACTCTTCTGGCTCTGTCATTCTATTTCTTCACTTCAGCAGGTGGGTATTGTAGTTGTAAGAATGTTTGATAGAGATCTTGTAGGTGTTTGTCTGAGGGGTTGGAGCAAATGTGGTTGTATCGTAAAGCTTGGCTGTAGACAATGGATTGTGTGGTGTAGTCTGGATGAAAGTTGGAGGCATGTAGGTAGGAATAGCGGTCAGTAGGTTTCCGGTATAGGGTGGTGTTTATGTGACCATCGCTTATTAGCACCATAATGTCCAGGAAGTGGATCTCTTGTGTGGACTGGTCCAGGCTGAGGTCGATAGTGGGATGGAAATTGTAGAAATCATGGTGGAATTCCTCAAGGGCTTCTTTTCCATGGGTCCAGATGATGAAGATGTCATCAGTGTAGCACAAGTAGAGTAGGGGCATTAGGGGACGAGAGCTGAGGAAGCGTTGTTCTAAGTCAGCCATAAAAATGTTGGCATACTGTGGGGCCATGCGGGTACCCATAGCAGTGCCGCTGATTTGAAGGTATACATTGTCCCCAAATGTGAAATAGTTATGGGTGAGGACAAAGTCAAAGTTCAGCCACCAGGTTTCCCCGTGACATTATCAGGGATACTGTTCCTGACGGCTTGTAGTCCATTTTTGCATGGAATGTTGGTGTAGAGGGCTTCTAGGATGGTATTTTCAGGAAGATCACCAATGGATTGTAGTTTCCTCAGGAAGTCAGTGGTGTCTCGAAGGTAGCTGGGAGTGCTGGTAGTGTAGGGCCTGAGGAGGGAGTCTATATAGCCAGACAATCCTGCTGTCTGGGTGCCAATGTCTGAGAAGATGGGGCGTCCAGGATTTCCAGGTTTATGGATCTTGGGTAGCAGATAGAATACCCCTGGTCGGGGTTCCATGGGTGTGTCTGTGCGGATTTGTTTTTGTTCTTTTTCAGGGAGTTTCTTGAGCAAATGGTGTAGTTTCTTTTGGTAGCCCTCAGTGGGATCAGAGGGTAATGGCTTGTAGAAAGTGGTGTTGGAGAGCTGCCTAGCAGCCTCTTGTTCATATTCCGACATATTCGTGATGACGACAGCACCTCCTTTGTCAGCCTTTTTGATTATGATGTCAGAGTTATTTCTGAGGATGGCATGGTGTTCTGCCTGGCTGAGGTTATGGGGCAAGTCATGCTGCTTTTCCCACAATTTCAGCCCGTGCACGTCGGCGGAAGCACTCTATGTAGCAGTCCAGTCTGTTGTTTCGACCTTCAGGAGTCCACCCAGAATCCTTCTTTTTGTAGTCTTGGTACGAAGGTCTCTGTGGGTTAGTATGTTATTCAGAGGAAAATATGTTGTTGGAAATATTCCTTGAGTTGGAGACGTTGAAAATAGGATTCCACAGAACTGTATCATGTTGGTGGGAGTGGAGGGGCAGAAGGAGAGGCCCCAAGATAGCCCAGCAGAAGAATCTGTCCTAAGAGTATAGTTGGATAGATTAACAATATTGCTGGGTGGGTTAAGGGTACCACTGTTGTGGCCCCTTGTGGCATGTAGTATTTTAGTGTCCTTTTTCTTTTGTAGAGAAGCAAAGTGTGTATTGTAAATGGCTTGTCTAGTTTTTGTAAAGTCCAGCCACGAGGAAGTTTGTGTGGAAGGTTGGTTTTTTATGAGAGTATCCAGTTTTGAGAGCTCATTCTTAATCTTTACCTGTTTGCTGTAGAGGATGTTGATCAGGTGGTTCCGCAGTTTCTTTGAGAGCGTGTGGCACAAGCTGTCAGCATAGTCTGTGTGGTATGTAGATTGTAATGGATTTTTTACCTTCAGTCCTTTTGGTATGATGGCCATCTGTTTGCATTTGGAAAGGAAGATGTCTGTCTGTATCTGTACGAGTTTTTTCATGAAAAGTTGATAGATTTCTACTCCATACAGCTAAATTCTCTGTGACCAGGTTATTCCACAGTTGTCCACTAGGGGGTTTCCTTGCACTTTTTTGAAGTACTGTATCAGGTAGTGGCCGCTGTCAGAGGCAGAATACTGACTAGACAGAGTGCTGTCCCGATCTGGTCCGGCAATTCCTCCATCCCCAGGAACATAAAACAACACTTCCCTGGCTAGTACATTTTCCTGGTCACTTTGCTCCTCCCCCAGCTCGGGCATTCAGCATTAAGAATGAACAATAGGATCACACAAAGTCTTCTGGTTAATTAACAGCGTAAGGTGTCAGTGCAGAAGCAGGGCTCAGGCCCCTTGATGGCACGATCCCTGAACCCAGCAGGGGGTTTCCTGTGGGGCATAGGCTCTGCACAGCTGGAGGGGATGTGGACAGGCAGGCCAGGATAGAGCAACAAACACATTGTTCCTCCCACACCAGGACTTACACGGCAGAGAGTTAATTCAGTGTGTGGCCATATTAAACTCCTCTGTGGACTCCTTACTTAGGATAGAACATTGTACATACAACTCATGTGCTAAGATCGGAGCTGCGTGAAGGGGGTGTTCACATGGTTCCAGTGGAACCAGGTTCCAAAGGACCCCTTGTTTTGTTTGGCATTTTCCTTCTCTTTCTTCTCACTCTTTTCTTCCATTGTGGGGCATTAACCGTCTCTGTTTAATGCTCTGAATGGTGTATTCGGGGTCCCCATTTAATGCTTTGTAGATTTCATGGATATCCACACCAGAACAGGGGAGGGGATTATGGAAGTTATTTTACAGAAGCTGGGGGACAAAAATGGTTTAGATACAACTTTTTCTCCTGCAATCAGCTGTAACACCATAGCTAATATAGCGACTGTATACAAAGGTGTTTAAAATCAAATTCAGTAGGCAAATCAGTATACGTCTTTCATCCCACTGGCTGCCCCCTCACTGAATCTTCTTGGGGAAGCTGCTACAATGGTTCTTTCCCAAGTTGTTCTATTTTTGTGTTTTGAATTGTTCAGAAACTGTATATCCTGTTTTTCACTTGAGGTGTTGAAAAAGCATATTACCGTTACATTAAAATGTCAAAGCAGAACAAGATGGTCAGCAACAGTAGAAGCAATCGGTCTGCTACCAAATCTGACTGAGGGCGTTCTTGACACCATAGAGGAGATCAAGGCATCACACAATCTTAGGCCAGGACTTAAGCTGGAAACTGACAGACTGCAAATGAACATTTCATTTCTTGTTTTGGTGGAGATGCCGCACACGATTCTACCAAACATTAACATTGTGAGCAAAAGAGTTGCAAGAGTCTAGCTCTTGACTCCCCGTTTACTTTAGCAGAATTATGGTATTCTGGGTTCATTACAGGTAAGATAGCTGAGGTTTCATAGGATGAAAAGAGTAGGAATATCCACACAGTTGAAAGATAAATGATGCCAAAGGAGGAAAGCGGTGCCAGGTGAACTTACAGAGGATGAAAGGTCATCAGATCCTGAAAAAGTTTTTGAACACAAGGTTTTCAACCCCATCTTAGACCCAATATTAACAAAATTGGACAATAGGATATGCAAGTGTGATGGGGTCAGAGAAAGGCCTGTGAAAAAAGCAAAACCAAGAAACTGAAAAGTCTCAGCAAAGAAGACCTAAGGAGTCACTCAAAGTTTAGCAAGCAGCTACCCTGAGGGTTTAAACTCAGAGTTTTGAGAATGAGATTGAGCTCTTCACCAGTTTTTGCAAGTCAATCTTTAAGGATGACTCAAATGAAGATGTCCATTGATCTCCTTAGCTACAGTCACAAGAGGTCTTTAACTGTGAGTTTCCCTAACACAGAAACAGCACTGTGTATTTTTGATGTCTTCCCGCAACTGTGTTCCTCCTAATGAAAGGAGTTTCAGCAAGCTAAAAATTAATCAAGACCCATCCAAGAATGTCCATGGGGCAAGCAAGGTTAAGTACGCTGGCAGTTATTTCTATAGAGAACCCAGAAGCGAGGTGGATAGGCTGATATGAGCTAATTAATGAGATTGCTTGAGAGAAGGCTAGGAAGGTACCTTTGTAAAAGCACTTAGTGGGGATTGTGGGTTGGGGGTGGGGGTTTGCAGCCAGGCGGAGTGGGGAAAAACCTGGATTTGAGTATTCAAATCAGGACAGGCACACATTTGGCCTGGTATGGCCCTGACTAAGATAAAAGTCAGCAACTCAGAAGCAGGGCCAGCCTGAGGGAAAATGGCACCCTGGGCGAACTTGTATTTTGGGACCCCTGACCCCAGTGGGCACGGTGCCCCTCATTACCCCTGTTCCCCCACAGCCCCCCCCCAGGGCCCACTGCCTCCCCCCAGTGCTTAATTCGTATGGAAAGAGGTGCCAGGGCTCAGCCCCAGCACAAACTGAGCACTGGCTGGGCACCTAGGTCTGAAGGCAGTGTTGCCGCCAGCAGCAGCAGCGAAGAAAGGGTGGCAATACACCATATACCCTGCCACCTTACGTTGTGCTGCACTGTTCCCCCTTCACCGCTAGCCCCCACGCCATGCTCCCTTCTGCATCCATGCTGGGAAACGGATGCACGGAGCAGACTTGGATGCACGGAGCAGCAGTCACTCCTGCTCGCTCCCCCTCCCCTGAACGCTGCTTCACGTCCTCCTAGGGGACACTGAGGAGGGCAGCGAGGAGCAACATCAGGGTTCCCTGCATCCAGGTCACTTTCCCCACCTGGGCTGCCTAAGGGGAGGGGGGGAGAGCAGCAGCCCCTGATGCTCGCATCACAGCACAGCCCAGGTGGGGAAAGTGACCTGGATGCATGGAACGCTTGGTGTTGCTCCTCACTCCCCCTTTCACAGTACCTTAGGGGGTGAAGAGGAACATGGGGGGGGAGAGGGGAGCGGGGAAGAGCAAGCAGTATCTGTGCGTCACTCTCCCCCCATTCCTGCCCCACGAGGAAGCAGGGAGAAATCTGCCCCCCCTCCCCCCGACACGCTGCCTCTGCGAGTTTACAGCGCTCCCCTGCCAGGCGGCAGCATGCACATCTGTGCTGCCGCATGGCGCCCCCCTGGCCATGATGCCCTGGGCAGTCACCTGGGTGGCCCACCCCTAAGGCCGGCGCTGCTCAGAAGACTAGTGAACAGTAAGAGGCTATCCCAGTACTCTTTCCATGCTGGTCTGGTCACAGCAGCAGGACATTCAATATTGTGCTAATCGAGGATGGGTTTGCTTCCTTACACAAATCGCTCAGTCCATGGATTGTCCCCGCACCTTGGGAAAAACAAACAAAAAACCCACTTGCATCCAAACCCCCAAAGTCTCACTAAAATAAAGACTGCACAGCTAATGTAGCAGTTAAGTTATTTACCAACAAGTAGTAATGCCCAAGGTATACACACAGCATTCATGAAAGTTTATCCCAACTCTTTGTATGCAGTAGGTCACATGATATATTCTTAGCCAAGGAACTGTTCAGAATGTCGTATTGCTGCTAATCCAACAGGCATCTGCTAATGAGAAATGTTAATTAGGTATGGCACCTCTGCTATTTTAAATAGAAATACAGACGGTCACTTTTATTTATCCCACTCATATGGTCAAGGACAGACGTGGTTATGGTGATCCTACCAATGCATAATATTAACAGTGCCATTCAAGTTATCGTTCAGATGTTAATTAGGTACCAATTTATATGTTCAAGTCCAACATCAATATTAATATAATGCTGCTTGAAATGTTCCTATAGCCAAACGCCCAGGAGAATTGCATGGATACATAGCTGACCTTTCAAAGTTACTGAGGACATTCTTTGGTCAAACATTTATTTATTTTACCCAGTGATGAAATCAGCGCTGAAGGCCAGTCAAAAAGAGAATCATATTTCTGTCAACAGCACGGTGGCTGCTACTGTGATCAACGCCATGGACAAGGCCTGCTCCAATTAACATCCAGCAGGTCCATGGGATTAGGGAATTTGGAAGCTGTATGACAACTCTGCCCTCTTGTGATACAGTAGGGCTCAGTAAAAATCACTGTCACGGAACTGGAGAGACAGGGAGCAATCCAAACACTAGGCAGACACCGGCTATTGTCTGAACTCCCTGACCTCTCAGAAACCCTTGATCAAGAGAATCGCAGCGGAAGGATGACCTTTCCCCTCAAGACTGGATTACGAAGGTCAGCTATAATCTATTCTGCACCAGACAGCAGCCTATTGACCAGGCTGGGAAATGCTATTGGTCTAATCACCCTGCTGTAGAAGAAAAAAAGAAAGTTGCCCATGACCACAACCATGAGAAGATTGGCGGGGTAAAGAGTAAGCATTTTGCCCGGCTAGTGCCTTCTCTCTAGAAGCAAAGCTGACCACAGAATCTAATGCACAGCTCCGTTCCAGGGTGCAGATGCCACTGTTTCACAAGAGGCAGCTTTATTCACTCCCAACCCATTTCTGTCTGCAGGTCAGACGAGAGACAGTTACTGGGCTCTTGCCTTGCAGCAGTGTTGTTTAGAAGGCTCATGCCATTAACCCACTTGGTTTGAGTTCCACCCTAAATCGGTCTGATTCACTTAGGATTCCCCAGAGAGGTGACCAAGAGCTATCACTTATTCAGCCTCACACACCTAAAGAGCTTTTATTTTGGCATGCAGATTGAGCCCAAGTGCCTGGTATGGAAAGTTCCCAGGGGAGGATACTTCTCTAATTCTTCTAGGGAAGTCTCACCATGCATAGCTCTGAAATGCAGAAGTTGAACCCTGGGCTCCCCAGTTTGCCTAGCACTAGGCACTCCACCAACAGCGGGGACATGATTCTTGTCCCTCTTGGAATATGGCTCGAGGAAATATTTTTTGTTGTAATGGGAATCCACATTAAGAGAGATTCCCTAGTCCCTTATGTCCTCTGCAAGGGCATACACCTCCAAGACACAGAGTGCAATCAGAGGCTAACAAGGAAAATGTAGCTGTTAGAACGAGCAGCATCTCATCGCTTTCCTGAAGTACACAGGCAGGTTTTGCAGCTTTAGGCTACCTACCTGCTGTTCAAACCAATGACAAGTTAACCTCTATGCATCAACTTTCCTCCTGTCTTCTCTGAAGGAGGCTTTCCCCCATGAGCAATATCTTCTATTCTTGTGTTACAGGAAACTAAATCACTTAAAACCCCCACTATTTTAAATTGATACCGTCTAGTCAAGGACCATAGCTGGCTGAAAATCAAAGAAACAAAAACAACCCCCCCCCTCCCACACACACACTATTTGCAAGGCATTTTTCCCCCCCTAAGAAAAATGTATGAGAGATAACTTCACCTTTCTTCATTTATTCACATCTCTAGGTGAATCAGTATGATACTAAAGACCTGAGTCTGGTAGTGTACAAAAGAAAGTGGTGTGGTATTTCTTCCAGAAGCCTGTCTCATTGCAGTACCCAAGGATCCACTAGGGAGCAGTGTGTGCCTTCATTTGGGATCGCATTAGTCGACAGCATCCCTTTTAAAATGGTTAACGCTATTACAGTGGGGGTTAAGATTTATTCATTTTTTATTTTAAACACCGCCCCCCCCCAAAGTCAGGCTGCAGTATCATTTGGCTGTGCTGAAGAGAGGTGGGCACTACTGAAATAGTGAGGGGAAAGTAGGAAACCCAGAAGTATACACTATACAGACACGTACATGAAGCAAGAGTAGAAAGCATATCCTACCAGTTCAAATAGCTGCCGGACAATTTTCTGCAAGAAAGAACGCAGGGGAAAAAAAAGCCAGGCAATAGAGAGAATAAGGTTTTGAAGACAAATATGCAGCACTATTTTCCCTTCCCCGCCCCAGTCCCTCAGAAAATCATGTCAAGCCCTCAGAAATGTCACGAGATTGGCTTTAATACTGAGATGTTTAAGAGATTATAAATTTTGGGTTCCTTTTATTTGTCTGGTTTCTGAGCCTGCAGGATGCACTGGGGTCACATTATCAAGCCTGCCTCCACAAACAGAAGGGCTATAAATTTACTTTCCCCCCCCCCCCCGAGAGATTCATATAGTCACATGACTCCATAAGCTGGATCTTGAAGAAAAATTCAAATATTGGGAGCCTTATGAAAAAAAAACATACAAGAGATGCAACCCTGATTCAGGGACCTCTTTCATAAGACAAAAGATGGACGAGTGGTTAGGGCACTAACTTAAGACATGGCAGGCCCTGGATTGGATTCCTTATTCTGCCACAAGTCTGTCCACGTGACTTTGGACAAGCTATTTAGCCTCGCTGTGCCCCTTCTACAAAAGGGGGATAATACTCTTTCCCTGCCTCTTAGGGGTGTGGTGAGGTTACATACATTACATATGAAGCACTCTGAGATCCACTGATGCAAAGTGCAATATAAGAGCCAAGTATTATTATTACTTAAAGTTAAGCCTCACAAGTAGTAAACAGGCCAAAACCCATGGGCTTTGACAGGAGGAGGTTAACGCCACACTCACACATAATAATTGCATCTTCTGATCATTGGGGAAGGGAATATCATCATCTACCCCTTTTTCTCGTGGAACAAGATGTAGTCCCAAGAGCCAGAAAGTTGATAGCTCGTCCTCAAGACGCGGCCACAGGTACAGTGCCAGAGAAAGCCTTCCACATGGGAAACTGCTCAGAGCGTTCTTCTCCAGGGCACACATTAACTCAGCAGCATCCAGCGTGTTCTACAAATTAGCTCCCTGCAATTTCACAGCAAAGTCAATTTTCAATCGTAAGCAATTCGGGCCTGGTGCAAAGCTTTCTTCAGACAATAGGAATGCTTCCATTGACCTCAGTGGGCTTGGGATCAGGACAGCTCTTTATTAAGAGCAAGAGAGGAACATTTGTTTCTAGTTCTGATTTACTTTTGCTCCCCTGCAAGATTCATTTGGCTACTGGCCAACACACTTCTTTTCTCAACTTGGCTGATTAGGCAGCTAGAGCTCAGGACATTTTCCTGAGAAGTGGGCTAATTTTGCCTAGAACTTGCCTATTTTAAAGCTCTTGATTTGCAAGTCAGCTTTTCCTGACATTTGTCAGTTTGATTTCTCTCTCGGAAATAGCTGCCTACCAGCCATCTTGGCCCCTTAAAAAAAAAAAAAAAGCGTGCGCACACACTCACAGAGCGCGCAGCTTCATGAATTAGCATAGTCCCAGGTCTGTCAAACTCTATAAGCATTGACCGATGTTGCCTTCCAATTAATATATTTTGTCAGGAAAAAGGAGGAAAATTACAGGACTGCCCAAACATTCAGTATAGCCTGGAGATGGGACTTTCCCCAGAGCTTCTGCTTCACTCTGATCACAGATCTTGGTTCCTTTCTCACACATCTCACAACATCAACTACATGAATTCAGGAAGATGGAAGGAAAGTAAAATAAAAACACATAAAACCAACCACACCATCTAGTTCCATCAAAATGTTTCTCCCCCAGCAATCAGCTGAAAGGCTGGTTAATGCTTATGGAAGAGACTAAGATCTCAGCCTCTCCCCCCAGTCTGTTCAGATCAATCTACTCCTGTAAATTTGTTTCTGTATTTCGCTCTGTTAGTACTCAATCCAGCCCAGATCAACAATAAATAAAGAAGGGAGACCTGTTTAGTGGCTAGACCCAGGTGCTGGAAGTTAGCACTCGAGTTCTTTACCTGGTTCTGCTCTGGTTTTCTAGGTGACTTGCAAAAGTCGTGCTCTGCGTCTCTTTTTACTTATCCCTAAAACAGGATGTCAGGAGATTAGACTATTCTGATGAATATTGTGGCAATGCCGCAAGACCAGTGGGGGCTTCATTGGACTAGACATCATTCTCATCAGAAAAAGACAGCCCCTGCCCCTCAGCCTTTACAATACAAACTAATGTTTGCAATGAAAGGCATTATAGACGTGTGATGCATTGAGGGTATCACATCCAACAACTGTTCAGCATCATAGAATGGGTGTTGGTTGCCATCCAGTTCCTAGATGCAAGTGACACCCTGTCAACTTCAGAGTACTTAAATACTGACTGGGCCATAGAATCGGGGCTACCTTCTCACCCCTAGCTTTGACCCCTTCAGAGCAGGGTTGACGAATACTAGGCTGGCATGACGGAAGCTTCCTCTACGGCTGTCAGTGCTATACTGGTCCTGTGGATAAACGGATTGCTTCACTCAACAAGGACACCATCCATCATACAACTTGTTACCAACAGTTATTAAAATCGGTTTAGAACCATTAATTAGGGAGGAGTGCTTGGTAGTCTCCTTATTTTCAATATCAGCAATAGAGTCTCTGAATGGAACAGGCAGCTCTGGTTAATAAGAAATCTGATTTCAGCTAAGAGTCTAGAGCTCCTAGTCTACCCCACTTCTGATCTCAAACTGCAATAAATCAGGACTAATCCCGTGACAGGGGCCGAGAACTTCATTTCTTTAGCACAAAGCTTTTCTAGAACCTCACAGGTGATGCAAATCATTTGCCAATGAAATGATGAGACAACCACCATCTGGGCTGACACATCAGGGATTGAACCAGGGAACTTCAGCGCTAAAAAGCATAAATCGCTACAGCTTGAGCTAAACCTCTGAAGTCCAGGGCTACCAGAAGTCATATTCTCTGGGCATCACCCCAGAGAGGGACCTGTAACACACCAGTGGATTACAATGACATCAGGTATGGCTGTGCGAGTGGAGGTAAAGTGGAGTCCTTTTAAAAACAACCCACCCCTCCACACGTTAATAGCAACAACAGGATGAAGAACGGTAAAGAAGCACTGAACAAATACTTAACATTCAACTGCTGCCAGCATCTGATTCTACTTACACCCTCAACAAAAAAAAATCTGCCTCCTCTTCTTCCAAACTACCCAAGCCCTCATGTGAGTCTTTTACCATTTAACCTCAGCCAAACAGAAGCTATATGGAAATCTCCCTAGATGTGGCTGCCTTTTCTGAGGCATGGAATTGAATTTGGCAGAGCTGAAAGTAAAGCATCATCTCTTGCCCTGTACCCTCAGAGTTAGGGAGCTTTGAAGGCATTTCATTTTTTTGCATACCACAGGCTGATTTTTGCACACCACAGGTGCTTGTGATTCATCCCCAGAAAGTTCAAGATTAGATGACCGAGACCACTGGTCTGGTACAATCAGTTCTTTCTATACTGTGGCAACTGGGCCAGCACCCTCCTTCTGACAATATCTGATGTTTCAGATAAGCCTTCGCTAAATTGATCTAAGTAGTACTGTAATTAGGGAGAGGGCTCTTTTCCCTACCAGAATATTAATTTACACACTGAAGTGAGACACTGATTACAAGAAGGGGAACAAAGACTAAATTCTGCACCCATTTATACCCTCACAGCCTCCAGTGACACCAATGGGAGCTTGCCGGGAGGTAATCAAGGGCAGAAGTTGACTCACCGGCTCTTTGCAGAAAACTTGCCCTAATCCCACAGATAAATGATAGTGGTTAGAATAAGGGAACTGGGGGTTAGTAGCAGCAGCACCATGAAAGCTCACTGTGTCGGCATGCAGAGAAATAGAACATTCCTTGATAGCCGTGCCTGATCCAGGAGCTGCACGAGGGTTATAAAATTCTGTAGAAGGGTAGCAGTTATGCCCACTGACTAACCCCAGAAACTTTCCTGATCAGCCAAACAGTTTGCTTGATTGGGGACAGAACTGCAGAAGCCATAAAACTGTAGCCATCAAGACAGGGTCAGGGAAGAAACGTGAAGGGGTGGGTGAGGAATACGATGAGAACATTGCACCTTGCAAACAGCCAAGGCGCAGCTAGCTTACCAAAGGCCATTGCTTTGGCACAGCAAAGACAGAAGCAAAGTCTCCTTTACTAATGTGCTCAGCCATATGGCCACAGAATTCAGCTATAAGCAACCAGGGAACCCGCCATCCCCCAGTTTTCACTGCTTTTCTGCAGACAGATAATACAGCATCTTCCCGAGCTAGCAGGGCTCATATGGAGCAAATGGCTGCTGTGCAACATGAACACTGGAGATAACGTTTTAGAGCCATCCATTGAAGAACTCCCAACCTCAGATTCAAGCTGGGACAACCATGCTAGTAAAGTTACAGCCCCCCTCCAAACTGGATACACATGCTTTTTGGGTACCAACCATTCCTAGTAAGCCATAGTATCTAGGGTGTTGAAACTTAAATGGCCATCAGCAGCTGGGCTGAAGGCTTACTAGAGAGTGTTGTACTGCCACCCAGGTGATCTAAACCCATGCAATTACCTTACAAAACCAAACTTTGCTTTGATTAGACAGGGAAAGTCCCCCCCCCATGCCCCCTTCTAGTAGACTGACAGAGCTGACTGGGATCCCAGGGTTAGCTCTACACTCCCCACCTTGCAGGAAATGAATTAGTATTGCAGCCAGAGCGCAAGTGCAGAAAGCCTGTATAATCTAAGTAGTAAAACATCCAGATGAAAAGATTATACAGTACATTAAAAACATAATTATGGCAAGTCACTCCAGAGCTTAGATGTTAAAGCGACAAGGGTAATATTTTAAGCCTCCAGAAAGAAGAGCAGTCCTTCATCTTTACTTTTAAAGCTGATGGCTCATGCAGCTGTGGCTACCATCGTGAAAGGCAAATGGCAGACACACCTTTAGGAGAAGTCATGGGAGCCCTTTTGGAAGGATTTTGGGGAATTCAACTTCAGTCTGCAAGTTTAGGTCTTACCAGCTCTGAGTCTCAAGGCCATACAGTACTTCTCACCACACCATGGATAAACGAAAAAAACAAAAACAAAAACAAAACAAAAAAAGGAGTCTTGTATTATCAAAGCCACAGGGAATACAACACTATGAACTCTTTTAGTGACTGTTCTGCAGTGTTACAGTAATGGGAGTAAGGAAACTGCCAAGTATTTTAATAGCACTACACTCAAAGCGCAAGCGTAGCCCGGTCTGGGAGAGCTACCAGGTAGGGATCCGTGCTTCAGCTCAACTCATAAAGGCTTATGCTTTAGTTTTGGTTCAATTCCCTTTGACTCTTAAGGAGGGGCATTTCAAAGTAAGTCAGCCTCTGCCCTTAGGCCCATTACAGGAAATGGGACACCACTGTCATTGTCCCCAGAGCAGGTACAGGCATGCTCCAGAGACTGCTTCTACATACAATAGACTGACGAACTTCTCCCTACTAGAAAAGCAACTTACAATCAATTCCCCCCCCTGGGTGATGATAAACTTTTGCCACATGGCTATCTCTAAACAGCTAATTGGCAGCTTTTCACAAGGAAAAGCTCTGCGTTATTAAGCAACACAATTTAAATCCACTGCTATTTACACACACACATAAAAAAGGATCTCCCACAGGAAATAATCTTTTGATATTACAAAGCTCACAAGATAAACACCCTAAAAGAGAATGAGAACATGTACACAGATTCCCCCACCCCAATTAACTCAATCAGCTTCCACGCAGCCAAGAGACGGTAAAGCTCTCACTTGGTTAATAAAGCACCAGTACCTAACCCTATATGAGGCACATGCATCTCTAAGAGGAATCAGCAGTACCATTCAAATCCAAGCCATGGTCAAGCATTTAGCAGCCCACCCAGGTCCCTCATGGAATAGGATTAACAAAACCATAAAACAAATGAAGACTGCAACCAAGAGCACAATTACCTCCTAGTGCCCTCCCTCGGAGGAAGGTCTGCAAGAAGTGCATACTCTTTTTTCAATCCCAGAGGAGGTAGCAGTATTAGCCAGATGTGATCCAGTCTACTCAGTTACCACCACTCCAGTCTCCCCAGGCTCTTTCCACCCCCTCAGGGCTGCTCAGACCAGGCTTAATGAAGTGCACCTGGTCTGATCTGCTAATCACTGACGTGGAGACTGGGGCTTCTCTCTCCGTTCTCTCTCCCTTTCCAAATAAGCAATTAGCATGAATAATTACAGCTCTGATGATAATACC
Source organism: Caretta caretta (assembly GCF_965140235.1). Taxonomy (NCBI): domain Eukaryota; kingdom Metazoa; phylum Chordata; order Testudines; family Cheloniidae; genus Caretta; species Caretta caretta. Next base: position 20,462,952 of record NC_134212.1, on the reverse strand, counting down.
CAGCCACCTTTGAGCGAGAGGAAAAGACTGTAATTAACTCTTTCTTGGGGATCAGTGTGAGGTTGAAATAGCGCGGGGCCTATTTAGCTATTTCTTGGGATGCCTCCCAGCTACTAAGAGGCTTTGCAAAGAGGGTGGGAATGAAAAGGTCAGGTAGCCACCAGTTGGAAATCTGTCTGTCAAGCTGGATTTCATATCTCGCTTACCAAACCCGACATTAGAGGCACAGGCTTCCTGAGAAGAAAGAAGCGGCCTTAGTTTTTTCCCTGTGCAATTAGTTGGTAGTGTCTAGAGGAGGGGATGGACGGGCTCCACTGTATGTTTCAAGCCCCTCAGGTAGTGAGACGCTGCCTACAACACCACAGAGTGACAAATTGTTGACTATTAAGAACTTTGCAGCAGTTACATGCAGAGTCTCCTACTTCAAAAGCACAGGTCCCTACCATGTGACCTAAAGAGAGGTGCTGTGAGCAGTAAAGGGTCTATGACACACTTCAGCGCAGTTCTGATTCCGTGCAGTAGTGGGAGGAGTGGTACACACACACACACACACGCATACATCTGTGCACACACTAGCCAGTTCTCTACAATGCCCTGTTTTACATAGCAGAATTAAGAGCTTGTGGCATCTTCTTCATGAACCTTTCCCTTTCCATCATTTTCAGGCACCTCAGTTGCACAGTGTATCTTATAATCTCCTCCCCTTCAGAGAACTCCCAACAGGAAAAATCACATCACCAGCCTACGGTGGATGTTAACTGGTGACCAGACACTAAAGCAGACTAAGCGACGCAGATTCAGAGCTGCATCTGAGTTGTAGTCAGCACAGCTCCTGGGAGCAGGGGTAAAAGTGACAGTATGCCTGCTGGACCCAGGGAGCTGAGCATAAGGAGAGCAGCTCAAAGGCTATTCTAACTGGCAAGCAGCTGCCCACAGACCTGTTCCAGTGGACCGGACTACTTGAGTACAGAGGTGGTCTGGCCATACTCCTTCATGTCCAGAGAGAGTGGCATGGAACAGTTTCCACAACACATGGGAATTCACTTTGCACGAGACAATGATCAAAGTCCTACATCAGGTTGGATGGAGACACTGCATGTGTGTCTTGCACATAACTGATGTTTTCACTGTGTTAATTGAGAGCATTGGAAGTTTTACCAAAGGAAAAATCAAAGGCACCTAGACAGAGGATAAACAGCAAAATACTAAGGGCTCCTTCACTCCCAAGATCATTAGTGGAGAAGTTCAGCCATAACCAGTAACTGTACAGTAAATGGCACCCTTTAGACCTCGATCCAGACTACTGCGTTATTAGACCTGAATCCTCAGTAAACCCTGCGTCTTACCCGCTGGCCCCAGACCTGGTTGCTCTGTCGAAAGCTTGTGAGCACTGTGGCTTCCCCGTGGGTTATAATTTTTTCAAATGGCTCATTCCTGACAGTTCCATTGTGGATGCATTGCTTGACCTCCAGGCCTACACTTCAGTGTAAATCTGTAAAATCTTTATCTCTGGGGGCCTTTAAGCAGACACAGAGTCCAGAGAGGCGTGGGTTTTATATCCTCACTCGGAGGCCAGAGTTTGCTGTTCAAAACTGCTCTTTCCGAATGGATAAAGATGCTTACAAAGAAATAGGCAGGTGCACTGGACCCGACGGGGCTGGAATAGAATTGCCTGCTGGCTAAGTATCCTGGGAGTAGAAGCTGAGACCAGCCTGAAAGAGGAATGGGATGCAACTCTAATAGAAATAGTTAATAACAAGGCAATCAAAGATTGGCACCTGTGGCGAAGACAGGCATCTGCCTAATAAACTCCTTGTCTGCTTCTGCTAGCAGTGTAATGTCCACTTGCCCCAAGGGTGTGCTCGTTAACACCCCCTCCCCCGAAATACAAGCATCTCAAACACTTTTAAATCTCAGAAGAGTCTGGGCTGATGTGGGAGGAAGGTTCAGGTTTGTCCGGACTCATAATTCTTCACCATAAAACTACACTTACTAATGTTTGGGATCTTAGGTGCTGTGGTTATTGTTATAAAAGGGGCCACAGGATGTGGTTGGTGTGCCTTGATTGGGATGATTACATACCTCAGGAGAGCTGGATCAAAGCCATAAGTAATTCGTTAGTTCAAACAGAACCACTGAAGAGCAGCGCATTAATTCAGCTCTTTGCCTCTGTGAATTATATTAAGGCTCCATTAGGAGAGGTGGATGGTTGTTTTTGAGGTTTTCCAAACGTTTTAATGATTCATTTCATTGTTAATTGTGGTGACTTGAAATTGACCGGGCTGCAGCCCGGTTTGTGCAGCATCAGGGAATGAGTCTGTGTCCCATCTTAAGTCACAGCGTAGGTGACCCTAACTTTTACTGCCTGAGGTTTGTTTTTGTAAATCTAATATATGGTTCTCTTTGGAGAAATGCCTTTATTAAACTGGTATTGTGGGACTCTATCTTTATTGTCTCTTCAAGATGCTAACTTTGCAGTTGACTGATGGAAGATTTTTTTTTCCAGCTGTTGTTCTTTCTGGCTTGTGCATCATGGTCTAGTTATTTCGTAGTCCTGCCTTGAATGCAGGGGACTGGACTAGATGACCTCTTGAGGTCTTTTCCAGTCTTACACTTCTATGATTCTATGATCATTACGACCAATAATTCATATCATGGGAGTTACCCCACATAGGCAGACCCCTGAGACTGAGTGGAAGCCCACTGAAGTGACTGGAGCTCCATAGTGGTGCATGCATCTACACAAGCAGAAGAGTTTGCAGGATCAGGGCCTCAGGTCCAATTGCAGAAGCATTACCATGGTGCACAGAGGTACCCACCTCAAGCCTACATTAATTATGCCTCTTACTTACTCAGGTGAGTCAGAGTGGATGATGATAATGCATGAGCCAGAAAGAATCCAACTTGACTTCCAGATTTCAGGCTGAGTTTGCAGCACTGGTAGTTAGATTGCATTAAAAAAATCATTTTACTAGCAATGTGGACAAATCCTGGAGAGACCAGGAACATGGTGCCCCCCTTTTCTTTTCAGAGCAGAACTGCCCTTTAAGGTTCTGATCCTGCAAACACTGTAAAGTGAAATCAGTGGGATTAGTCATGGTACTAAAATTAAACACGTGCAAATATTTGAAGAATTGGGATCTTACAAGTGTGCTTAACTGCACACAGGTGCCTTCCATGCATGAGTGTTTGAAGGACTGGGACCTTAAGACTCAAAATACGTTAGGGATGTGAATACCTTCATCCTCTTGTTTTTTTCTTTTAAGAAAATGGGAGGAAAATAACAAAGCGCACTGACAGAAGTGTGTCTGGGGTAAGGCCAGGTTTAAAGTACACACTCTGTGCAACAGCTTGGTAAGTCCTACTTAGAAAATTGTTAAAGCACTCAAATTATTGTCTCCATAAATATTTTATTGCATTTTAATTTGCTTTTGTATGTTGTATGGTGCCCTGAGCACTTTGACTTCATAAATGAAATTATTGTTATATTGAGAGACTTTGCAATGTGAAAATTAATGTTTAAATGCTTGGGGGCTTATAAAAATTTCAGCAGTTTTTCTAATCTAATGATAGCACAGATTTTTCAGCTACCTACCAGACATTGCTGGTCAATAGTCTACAGAGGAAAAACATAGCTTCTCATATTAAAAGGTGGGGGAAAGGATCAGCATTCTTATCCCCAACACAGAGAGGCAAAGTGACCCGCTAAAGGTCCCATGTAGTAGAGCCAGGAATAGAACTCAGATTTCAAAACTCCTAATTCTGTGCTGTAACCACTAGACCATGCTTCCATTTCTACAAAACTTCTTTTGTGACTAGGATGTTTAAACCTTCTGCTTGCCCTCTTGCAGCAATCCCCAAAGCAGTACTGACAGGCTGTAGCAGGAAGTTGCAATGAGAATAGCAGATAAAAAGCTTGGGGTGGAGGATGGGGAGAACCAACCCCTTAAGAAAATGTGGCTAATTTATTACTAATTATTGGGTTGTTATTAAAATGCAAACGCTGTACAGATGTGGAAGTGTTATGTTGCATACACACAGTAAACCAAATTCACCACTGATGCAGCAAGTGCAACTCCATCAAAATCAATAGAGTTTTGCAAATTATTGGATTATGTTACTGAGGTGCAAAAGTCCCATAGATGGGGAAGTGTTATGTTGCATACACAGACAGTAAGCCAAATTCACTGCTGACTGAATAAGTGCAACTCCATTGAAGTCAGTGGAGTTGAGCTCACTTACACCAGGGCTCAATTTGGCACACACAGACACACACACACAATGTACAATACTCACATGCTCTAGTACATACCTACAGCATCCAAATTCATCTATCACTGTTTGACACCTGAGCATCAACAGACTGACACAAAAAGAATAGAGAGACTCACATACGTTCTAATAGGCCCAGACATGCCAACAGACACACCTACACAGAGATCTGACAAAGATCACTTGCACACGTGCCCTCATGAAGCAAAACAAGAAAAAGAACCTGGAAAAAAACCCGCTGAAGACACTACAAGGAATAGAGTACATACACGTGACCTGAAAGCCATTCAAAATGCATCTGAGACAGCAGCAACAACAAAAAAGGGTGGTGGGGGAGGGGGGTGACATGTCTGGCTTTTGGAATAAAGTCACTTCTCTGACCACGTATCCTCTGGTCTGTGATTCGTGTGTCCGACTACATCTGGAGTCAGAGCAGACACTATCTAATGCTTCTGCGGCATGCAAGTCCACCTAGCAATGAATGGTTGAAAATGATGACATTGCTACTGACAGAGAACTCGGGGACAGCACTCTCCAGCGCGTACCGCAAACTTCATTATGTGCACTAGTTGGAACCGGTTGATACCTTCGGCTGCCTGGGAGTAAAGAAAGGCTACAAGTGCCAACAGCATCACAAGGCTGAGCAAAGCAATGAAGCCAGGCAGGACAGGGGGAGAGAAGAGGAAAATGACGCACTGTTCCTTTAAGAGCCCGAATACAGAGCTCATCATTTTACATTTCAACGTGGTACCTGAAGCGCTCGCTCGCAGGAAAACTGAAGAACTGTGAATCTCAGCAGAAATGGGGGCTGCAATTATACCCTGCTACCAAGGGAGAGGATTAAATAATTAATCACAAAAGTAACTGAGTGTTAACAAGCCGAGCTGGATCAAACTGCATGAAAGATGCAAGAGTCCCGCAACCCTCTTCAATACGCTGACACATCTCATTTTAATAACTTTACTATCAGGATTCCAGAGGATAGGCTGTAAATAAATAAATACCAGCTCAATTTCACCAGCACTTTCCAGCTGGAGAAGGAATGCAAATAGAGTAACTGAAATCTCTTGCTCCCTCGAAGTGGACCAGCATCTTCCCAAATCAGCATTAGGGGGTGGCAGAGCAAGGAGGGGAGGCACGCAAAAATCTCCTTTATCAGAGGTTGCGATTACAAAACCAAGCAGAAGCTGCTGGGATCTGGGGCCCATTGTATTCCGATGGTTTGGGATGGGGTGGAGGGAATGTGAGATCCAGATACCTGGTGCTGACTCAGTTCCATCTTTAGCTAGAAGGGGTTGGGTGTTCAGGATTTAATTGCAGAAGTCTGGTGATGGTGATGGATGCCACGGTGATGGGTAGGGTCTGATTGGATAGATAAACAGACACCCCCCAGCTCAGTCCCTGATAAAGCTGGTGCATTTCTCTCACTATTATTTTACACTGCTGCCAGTGCTCATTCTTGACCCTGGTAGTGCTTGTGGGTACCATTTGCATCACAAAGATGCTACACCATGTCATGACTACAACATAAACATTATCAGGTCACGATACTAGACTGGGACAATCCATCCTGCCAGGATGTGACTCCAGTCAGCAAACTGGGGGAACAGCCCCGCTGTCTTGTCCTACTCTTTTACTTTGGAGTGGTGATCTTTTAAGTACAGACAGTCTTACTGAATGTATTTGACCTATTTCTGTCAGATTTTTCCCACCCCATCAATAATATTGTTGTGCCTACCAGGGAGAATAAGATTCATTGTACAGATAGTTATGAAGGGGTCCATCATGCCACTAGCTATATAAATAGTCTAAATACTGAGATCTGTTTATACAGTAGCATTTTTCTCAAAGGATTCCAAAGGGCTTTGCAAAATTAAACTGATCTACAGACAGAGATAACTTTATCCATCACTAAAATGCAGCCACCAATGGAAGGGGCACCTGTTTAACCACACACAGAAACTTGTAAAAATCGGTGTAACTTTGTATACTTACTGGTAAGGTACATTCACATGCACCACTGAAATAGACCCTCAAGGTGGTAATTTGGTTGGTTTGTTTTGATTTTAGCATTTTAATCCTTTTGAGCTGGACAGATTGATTTCCATGCAGTTGAGTGTGTGATGGTGTTTCAAATAAGACCTCAAGATGCGATTTTCAAAAGCATCTAAGTGACTCTGGAGCACAAGTATGATTACAAGTCTTTCTGCAAGTCAATGACTTTTGGTGGGACTTGTGCTCCAAAGTCATTTAGAGTCTTTTGAAACTTCTGTCTTTAAAACTCAAGGCCCTGCCTGCTCTTCGATATTAAAAAAACCCTGGCGCTTATCATAAACGTAGAGATTTGGTTCGCTGTGCCTCAATTTCCCCATTTGTAAAATGGGGATAACTATACCTATCACACAAGGAATGTCGTGTGATCCTACACATGTAGAAAAAAAACTTTGTTAACTTGAGGTTGCTCAAGTGTATTTCTTCACAGCAGTGTAAGCATTAAATAGCAGGGAAATCATAAACTAAGACAACATTCAGACCTAACACAAATCCCACTCTCCAAGCATCAGTTCCTTACTCTCATGATACTCAACCAGTATTCAGATGAAAGACTCTTCATCTCAATTTGTATCTCCCACCAAAATGGAATGAGAAAGGTAGTCATATTTTGTGTAGTTAAGATGTCCAGGTGTGGAAACCGGTCCCACAAGCCACAGAAAGAATGAAGACCATCACTGGAGAATAAGAGCTTTGGCAATCAGCGCTGGTATCCAAATTTGACCAAATCTCTTTCAGGTTGCAAGTAGGAAGGATGGTCTTGCAGTTAGGTCAGTGGCTGCAGAGGCAGAAACCTGTGGTGAACCAGGGTTGGCTTCCTTTGATGCAACATTAAGGTTGCCCCGTTAACTTCTGCCCAGCTTGACTTTTTGAGTGCTTAAGATGGAACATGCAACCCCCAATGGATGTCTAGATTGCCATTTAGTATTTCAGAAGTGTATGTTTATCTAACTTTGGAGAAAACATTCTCTTATATAAGAACTATAGACTCTGATCACACCGGGAAGGAAGGTATCATATTTTAGGATGGGCAAGAGGGATGAGTTAAGGGTGCAGATTCAGACTGTACTTATTCACTTCCTGACTTCAGAGCACCGAGCTGTGGAACCTCAAGCAGGCACTAACATAATCATTTGCATTTTTGTATATGTAATCCCACCCCGCTCTTATCTAAAATGACGTCAAGTCCCCTGAGGTGCATCATTTACATTAAAAACTCCCCTGTGTCTCTGAATTACTTTCATGTCCCCCATTCCATTTCTATCCTTGAAGCACGGTATGTGTGTATGTTAGGGGAGGTGGCGGGGAGGCATATCCTTCCCAAGCATTCCTTCAGCCAGCAGTCTAGAAAATGCCAGCATACAAAAGGTTCAGCTGATGTGGAAATGCAGCTTCTCTTTGAAAATGAGGAACTGAGCCACCAAAACAGGTTCAGTGCAGCTAAACTGATCCCCTGAATGGTAGTGGTAACTGACACCTTCAGCCCAAATAAGAACCAGTGGAATATTCAGTAAAGAGCATTCAATACTTCTGTACTGAGGGAAGAAGCAATGAAACACTTGGAAACTGGCCATACCATGTTACCCTGGGCTAGTGTAAAAGACTCAGAGAAATTGCTTGTTTGTAAACATACTGTGTGTTAAGAAGTTTTGACTACTACATCAATAATTGTGGTGTCCTTCAGGAATTTGACTCAGTGCAATGACTGACTCACATGGATAGGTTTTTTCCTATGGAAAGAGTGTTCTGGGGCTCCCCATCACACACACTTTCCACTCTTCTGCCCCATTTACTCCTCAAGTGTCACATTATGACAACTCACCCTCTGGCCGGGAGTGGTTGCACTGGACTCCCTCCAGGTCCCATCAAAACTGCTCTAAGCAGTGTCCAGAGTTGCATTACAGTGGCATGAGTCGCTCCTCCGGTCCCCTCCCCAAAGGCTTAAACCCTGCAGGTCTGGAAAAGGAGAGATCTAAACCTGGACCTCACCTGCCTATGACACCAGAATGCACAGGGAGTAGACCCTCCAGGGCTGCCTCTGAACTTCATGTCTAAAGTCTGAACTTTTCCTTCAGCCCTGAAAGGATTTCAGCTATTTTCTTATGGGCATTGTGTGTCAGTGAGGGGTGTTGAACTGGCAACCCCGGTGACTGAGGCCAACATTTTCAAACATTCAGTGTCTAAAGCTGGGCTCCTAAAACAATATTTAGCCACTGAGATAAAAGTGACTGGGGCGCAGATCCTCAGCTGGTGTAAATTATCATAGCTCAATTGACTTATAATAACAATTTACACAAGGGAAGGATCTACCAGCTGATTGGGTGAGTGTGTTTTTCTAAAAATTGGGCCACTTACAATACAGATGCCTAAGTACAGTATGTGTTTAGGAGCCTAACTTTAGAAATCAACTTTGAAAATGGTGACCTTAAGCTCTCTGTTTCACTATAATCAGAGCAGATCTGCTGGAATTGCTTCTTACTCTTCAAACCAGTCTATACATCAGGCACTACTATTTAATATTAAACATAGAAAGGGCTTTATCCTAGTCCCCTAGTTTTTAGGCTTTTGGTCTTGCCAGAAAAGAACAGAAATTCTGAGTGCACAAGTACCTGAATTTCTCAGGTTAGACCTGTTTTGTTTTTTTAATATAACTATTGCTTGGTGACGAGCAGTGGCCGTTTTCATGGTATTAAGGAGTTCATTAGAAAGCATGAGAGGAAATTCAAAGAAAGAAAACACACAAGAGATCAGCTGTTCTGGGAAGCGACTCTCGCTTTGCAGAGGGAACATGAATATAACATTGATATTTAAATTACTTGCATTCTGCAATTTTCTCGTTTTTATTATCAGTTTTAGATCACAAGAAGGGAAAAGGTAACGATTTTTCCTCTACTTTTTCATTCTGGGGTAAATTTGTCAAACCACTCCGCCCCCCCCCCCCCCCCCAAAAAAAAAAACCTCCAACAGCAGACCCTGCCAATAGTTCTGGAACATATGAAGATGTAGTCTGTTCGATACAGAAGGGCAGTATGTATTAGGTTTGCTAATGGCCCACGGTTGTGTTTTCTAACTAGGATCACTGTGTTGATATACTCCCATGGGTGAGGAAGGGCTTCTCCGATGAGAAAGGCCTGTGCTATTGGACCCACATCTTGTACCTATTTCTTGTTGTATTGGCAGGCTTGTAAGAGATGGTTTAGTGAGCCTGTATGGCCTGAATGGAACTTAATCACAGAGAATACTGAGGTAAGAGAGCATTTGCGAACAGCTATTGTAGAGAGGGAGCTGAGATGACCACTGTTTCCCCCTCACTTAGCACAGGAGGTACCTCTGGTAACTGCATGGGTAAATGAATACAATATAAATACCTAGACAGTTGGCATATATTGACTTTTAATTGCTTCTGTTTTTTTACCATGGGTTTGCAAAGCACCTGGCACAATGGGGCCCTGATCCACCCCCAGACCTCTGGGGGTTGCTTTAACTGATATAGATAATAACTCATTATCAATAGAGATGCTCATTTTCCTCCCTAGGCTACAGAGCTGCTTCTTTGCCTGACACTAGAAGTTGAATGGCAGTGTGCCCTCATGTGGGGATGGTCATCTGGGTATAATGGCTCTTGACGACATGCCATTTATTTGAGAATGGGAGTTGTACAGTGTTTCTTAAAAACCCTGTAAAACACCTGACATACAGACAGACTATCCTGGGGACTGTTCAAAGTGTGGGTATTTTTTTAAAAATAAGGAATGGAGTCCACACCGTATCAATAATTAATCCCTGAATTATACAGTGCTGGAGAATTCTCTGGCTTCATAATTAATCTGGCTGTACTATGTAAAGGGGAAAGAGGAAGAAAAGGAAATTACACACACAAAACTAGGTTAAAATAACCTTCAGGGTCTGAGTGAACTCAGGAAGAGGAAAAAAGTTCAGCATTCAGGCTTCAGCTGTGGACTGAGATGCAGTCCTAACTCCAGAACACTCAACCTGCTGAAGAAGTTCAAATATGTGACACAGGATTTTAAAAAGTATGACAATGACAAAAGATGGCAGACACAGCCAAGGCATGATACAAGGGTCATTTATGTAAAGGGACAACAT